>NW_024041150.1:1266157-1325948 GCF_014851395.1 Micropterus salmoides
AAAAATAATTAACTTTTCTTACTTTAAATTAGCCTTTGTTATGAGTCAACTGCTAGGAGGGGTGCTGCAGCAGGACTTCAGGGCATTCAGGTTGAAAAGAAAAATTAAACACTCCCAGAAGAGAAGAGTCATGAGTTTTAATCCCACTAGGGATTTACATCTAGGAAACATAAACATGGAATTCACAGGTGTTAAATAGAAGCAGTCATTATTACATAGAAATATTAATATAATAATATGTAATATCTAATTTGCCATTTCTGTGAATTATGTGATGAACAGTAACGCCATTTCCATGTTTATCTTGATTCAAATTGAGGTGACAAAATTTACAAACTGACCTTTTGCTAAACCCCACCCCCCTCAGTTTCTGTCAGTACACCTTCCTCTCTGGCTTTTTAATATATCTCTGCACATTTGCAGCTTACAATAACAACTGTGGCAGATTCAATTCATCACAATTTTTGACACAACGGGTTTTGGATTTCACAAAGAAGTCTTCTCATTTCTGGGTTGACAACCTTCAATATAACCAGTTGAAACGATACATTCTGATATAAACTTTAAGATCCCTAAACTCTGATAAAGTAGCGTCTGGGAGTGTTACACTGGCTTCTATACAGTGGATGTTAGAGGTCTTCACAGGTCCAAAATGTTGGACCCAATCAGAAGCAGACCCAAACCTGATGTCCATCCATCAATCCTCTGGCTATAACCGCTTATCCTTGCAGGGTAGCAAGGGACTGGAGCCAATCCCGGCTGACTTTGGCGAGGCAGGGTACACCCTGGACCTGGTCCTCAGTTCATCACAGGGCTGAGACATAGAGCCAAACCAAACCTGATGTGCGGAAATTAATCTTCAATAACAAGAGTCACATTTGGCATTGGACCCTGGAATAAAGCGCTAAAGTTAATAGCTTGCATTAAAGCAATCAATCAATAAGACTTTATTGAGAGAGCTTTACATATATGTATATAATTCTGACATGGCCAAGCCATTATGCATACTTTTAAATGCAGGACGTTAACGTTTACTTTACAATGTGGTATTGCTACTCTTAGGTAAAAGATCTTAGTACTTAATCCACAACTGGTTTAAATGCTTAAATGTTTAATGAGAAATAATAGTAATAATAAACATTAAAGCAAATGGTCACAACCTAAGATAAAACAATAAAAACTAGGATAAAGTTAAATAAACAGGACATGATAAAACAAGATTAAATTATTTCATGTAAAAGCACCTTAGAAAAATCAATGTTTAAAAGATTAAAATGAGTATTTATTGTACAGTTTATGCTGTGCTTACATGGGCACTTTTTAATAATGTAATATGTGTTGTATGAAGAGCACAAGGTTATGAAATGGAGCATTGCTCAGTTGCAGTAGTGAAATTATTATTGATTTTATTGAACACGTGACATCCCTGTTTACACGAGTCTGTCACCGGTTCCTCTAAATGTATACTTTTTCAATACAGCTAGCAGTAAATGAGTTGTGAGAATCACATTTGTGGTGGCTGAAAATCGATCTTATATCCATGCTGATAATAATATATATATCTACCACTGTGTACTTATAGTTACCTTCTCTGGTATTCTACTGTCCACTAGGCCATGCCAGGGTTTATGTGTTTGTATGGACATCTGTGAAATTATTATGTCGTATGTCTCTCCGTTCCCGTGGGAAGTGGAGTTTTCAGTGCCGCTGTGTTAGGGAGCAGTCTCCCTGCTTTAAAACCTCTTGGAAACTACCACCTATTTCCTGGAAATAACATACCCAAAATGAATCAGGAATAACTCCTCAACCATTTGGCCCAGATTCATAATTCTGGTCTCCTATGATAGGTCAGAATCTAAGGAATAGGAATCCATTTTGCCATTACAGAGTAAATGGAGATGCAATAAAGGAAAATATGAGATTTTTATCTTTGCCTGGTATAAATTCTATGTTTCAAAGGCAATATCACCATCAAAACCAACATCCTGCAGGTTATGATGCAACTGAATATATTCTAATACCCCTGGACTACAACTGAAACTGTAAATTTGATGAAAAGAAACTAAAATCCAGAAGTTATTATACAATTTTTCTTAAAATGTTTTGGTCATATTTACTGTTTACATGTTGACTTTTAATGGATGTTTTCTTCAAAACACTATTTATGACCATACAACTACGTTACAAATAATAACGTTTCCAGAACATTGAATATAAATAAATACAATGAATATTGATCAATATTCGTTTGCCCTCTGCTCGAGGCCGGACGTTTGAAACTGCCATAGTTGGTAGACCTCGAGTCCAGTAGATATTGTTTCATGTACTTCTCAAGACAACGGTTTGTTGTAATTAATTTATTTGTTCAACTCTCCATTCCAACAGACAGATTTCCACAACAACATTCATCTTTTTAAGTTGTTACTATTTTCCTAGAACCGATTTTTATCTAAAAACGTGAGCAGCACTTTAGACAATTAGTCTAATCAAATAGGTGTACTTTCTTTTTTTACACACATTGCACTGTTTGGCCATGTAATATCTTAACTGTTTAAAATTTATTTAAGAAACTAATTCTACTGACTGATAGGATCGACCGGTTGAGACTGAACAATGCAGCATGAGGAGGACGCCGCTTCTGCCTCAATAACATAAAGGTTGCTAATATATGCCCCAGTACCATTTAGTGAGGTTTTACAGGCCCATTTGAGATCGACTACATCTTTTTAAACCATTTTACCCAGAGATTTGGCTGTCGAACACTGTGGAGCACATGTAAGGCATGTTTTATTGTTTCATTAAAGAACCAATATATTTCACTCTCCTGCAGTTTTATAAGGTATAATTAACAACGAGTGAAAGACATCTGTGAGGTTGTTGGGGGTTTTTTTCAGTTTAAAGTTCGTCATCTATAGTACTTTTAACGATTCTTTTCTCAGTGCTTCTTTCCCACCTACCAGTCAACAGGCCGGTCTGGGTGTCGTTTCACATCAGCAGCTCCTCTACTAATGAGCTGCTGCTGTGATTGTCAGCCATAGCAGAGGCTGAAGAGTAAGTTAGAGCTGAGTGGTCGATTTCAGGCGAGTCGACACTGACACTGCTACAATATCTGGATTATTTTAGACAACAGGGTTTGTTTTTCTTTTTAATGTAGGAGACTTGGAGGACACTAGCATGATGAATCAGCTTTTCAGTAAAGTGCTAATATCACAAAAACATTTTTAGGATAAGAGGTTGTTTTCATTCTCTATTAATCTGTTGATTGAGTCTAGAAATGCCAAACATGCCATCACAAGTTCCCAGAGCTCAAGGTGATCTTTTCAAATAGTTTGCTTTGTCCCACCAACAGTATAAAACCAACAAATATTTAATTTACAAAGATGAAAACAAAACAAAGAAAAGCTGTTTTAAATTGGTCTGTATTATAGCCAGGCATGTTCCTTGTATTGAATCAGGAGATACTTGACTGTGTGAACAATAATAATTTATATACGTGATACATTGAATAAGAGAATGTCTTTTGGCAGCGGTGCAGTGATGCAGTGGTTAGCACTCACAGCAAGAAGCGTCATGGGTTCGAACCCCGGTTGTCCCAGGCCTTTCTGTGTGGAGTTTGCATGTTATCTCCGGGTGCTCCGGCTTCCTCCCACCGTCCAAAGACATGTGGACTAGGTTGATTAGTGACCCTGAATTGTCCTTAGGTGAGCGTGAGTGGTTGTTGGTCTATGTGGCCCTGCAATGGACTGGTGACCTGTCCAGGGTGTACCCTGCCATTTGCCCGATGGCAGCTGGGATTGGCTCCAGCCCCCTGCGATCCTTTGTGTTATATATATTTTTGGACTTGTAATAGGTTTACAAAGTGAAAAAGACCACCTCAAAGGGAGTTCCCATCTTCTAAAGAAAACACTGTTTTCAAATCAGCTCTGTCTTGAGAAATCGACCACACATTTGGAGTTTAAACAACTATATTCCCACATAAAAACTTTTAAAACTGCATTCCGTGACACAATAACAGCAGTATTATAATTTACAGTTTTGAGTCTTCTCCTCTGCCATTTTCCTGGGTATCCTTGGCTATCTGAAGTCCACAGAAGTCACCACCAATGCAGACTGTACTCTGCTAGATGCAGACTTTTGAATTGGAACAGTATTTGGGCTGCGACTTTCCACAAGAACGAAGAGTGAGATACTGCTTGTGTTTACGGCTTGTCAAGACCCGCCCTACTCTGCTTCTGATTGGCTAGTAGTCTTTAACTTGTCACTGCGCATGTGCAACTCCCAAAAAAGGTCTTGTAGAAGTGAGATGCATCACTCTGTAGCTAAAACAGAGCGGTCAAAACACAGGGTGAAAAGAGGAGCTGCAGAAATGTCCAGTATGATAAAATTTAACCATGTAAACCTGTTCTGGTACAACCCCAAATAAGATTATAAACCTGAAATTGAGCATAATTTGACCACTTTAAAGAGGGTGAAGCTGCAGAGGCATTGAAATCCCCCTGATGGAGTCTAAATACTGGTTGTGGTGAGATGAAAGGATGAAGATGCTGAGGATCTGAGCTTCAACTGAGTGTGCATTTCATGAGCAGGAGGACCACAGAGATTCATACTGAAATGACAGCTGGCAGCAGAGGAGAGAACAGATATAAAGTGTGATAGTGACTTCATGATTGGCTGAGCTAATTGTGGTGAAACCTGACTGGAAAACTAGGTGAGAACACCCAGCTGTTTGGGGCAGAGTGCATGAGAGAGAGAGTTTTGTGAATGAGTGGTGAATAGAGAAACTGAGCTTCATATGTCATAAACATATTATGATCGATTTAGTGGCTGATTATTTTCTTAATCAATCGTTTGGTTTTAAAAAAAAAAAGTCTAAAGAAAGTGTGGAAAATGCTGATCACAAATTTTACTGTTGTACGCTTTGACAGTTACAGTTGATAGTTACTCACATTTTTAACACAAAACCGACAATGAGCTTCTGTAAAAATGTATCACATTTTACAGATCACCAAATAGTATGTGAAAAAAAAAAAAAAAGTTAAATTTATCTTGTCTTTCATCAATTACAACATTACAATGCTGCATAGATTAACTGTTAATGCATCAATCAAAATAATTAAGCTCAAATGTGAACGGGACCCAACCCTTTTGTTTGGAGTTGTGTTTGTGTCCATCTGATGAATTAAAGTCCAATATTCACTCTTAGCTCTGTTTAAGGTCTTTACCAACTCCTCTGGGAAATAACTTACTGTTTGCTGCCAGATGCTTCACTGTTCACCACCTTGTTAATAATTATTGATTATTCTGCAGATTCGACCCCTTTTACACTGTCATTTGTTATTTTAAAAATATATCTATTGTTGCTTTAGTATATTTTGAAGATAATATTTCTGCACTTTTACCAAATAAGTGAAATTTTAATGCCACATTTTAACACTATTATTTTGTTTTTTTTACTTAAAGGTAAGTTACAGTGGTGGGGTTACTCACGGTGCATTCACATGCTCCTTGGATGGCTCTATTTCCCACTCTCAAGTTGAAATGTGGCATTAACATGGACGCTACTACAAAGAAGTGTTGGATTAGCATTAGCATGAGGATGTAAACAACAGGCAGACATCTAGTTCACTCTACATGGACAGCAAACTTACATTATAATCATATTATTGTCACGGGTCGGGGAGCTGAATGCAGACAATGGCGAGGCGAGAGGAGGATGCAGTTCAAACAAAGGATTTATTTAATTCAAAAACTAAACTAAAACAGGTTTACATGGAGCTCAGGGCAAAAGTCCAAACAAGGTAATCCAGGAAACACAAGGCAATCCGAAAACACAGGGAAAACGGAGCACAAGGCGGAACACTCAACAAGATGCAAGGACGTGACAAAGACTGGAGAGACAAGCAGGCATACATGTACACAGGGACTAACGAGTGGGGCGGGAGCAACACAGGTGAGCGGGATCAGGGCTAACGAGGCAGAGAGACAAGCAGGCAGGCAGAGAGACAGCAGGGGGAAACAGAGAGAACACTAGACAAGCAGACATGGGGCAGAGTGAATAACCAAGAAGACAGAAACACACACAAGTTACAAAGAACCAGAACCTAAACGAGAACACAGAACTAGAACACAGAATACAGAGGAGACCAAACCACAATAATGCAAACAAGGACCAGGAATGAATACCAAAACATGAACTAAGGACATGGAACTAAACCCAGACTCCCAAACAAGAAACACAGACAAGATCATGACAATTATAAATCACATGTTTGCAATATATATATGCAATACGTGATTTTGCACAAATCAAAGTTCTGTATACTTCTTCATGTCGCATGTAAACTTCATTTCTCTTTTTGCAATGAAGATTTAAGGAGGAAAAAATCTTCTGATTATTCCGACACCGCATGAATGCACCATCAGTCACCCCCGCCCTTTCCAAGCATGCAGGAGAAGCTAAGGTGATCGACGTGCTCTGTCAGCTCTTGTGCTGAATTGTCCAAACTTCTCTTCTTTTCTTACTTTCTAATAAACCAGTCGACTACTACTACCACTAATGTTATGTCTTCTTCTCCTCCTTCTTCGTATGTATTCAACGTAGTGATGAAACACACTTTGAAGAGTCTTTTGTCCATTTGGGCTACTGTAGAAATATGGCAGCGCAACAGCGACCTCCATGTAAGAGCAATTTAATTTGATAGAAATGGCTCATTCTAAGTTAATAAAAACATAATGGTCCATTATGTAAGGTCTTGATGCACCACTGAAACCGTTATGTATGTTATATTGCATTTCTCTCAATAGATCCTTCTAAATATTACACACTGAACCTTTAATTGAAAAATTTAAATTCTTCTTCACTATCACTGTATCTTTTGTTTCCATCATGATTATAACATGAAGGGACAGAGATGCATTTAGTCTGTGTGATCCAGAATGTGTCCATCCTGTCAAAGCTGAAATAAAACCTACACCTTATTTCTTTTTATCCCACAGGCCCACTTAGCATTCTGGTTTTAGTTGCACAGCTCTATCTTGATCCGCAGTGGACATATCTTGGTGAACAGGCAAACAGAAAACACACACACACAAAGGCAGGAATGAAAGGCATCTCAGCATCTCACTAGAAGTGTGATGGAATCAACATTGTTGATTTGTCATTTGGTTGGTACACAGCGAGTGCCTGCCAAAACAGCCACTGATACGGTTGCCATGGAAAGAGCACTGGTTTTGTGCAATGCGAGGCAGAAATCTGATGTGCTGCCATTCTGGGTCTGGTTCATTTTTGTGTCAGAGATTCACTCGTCAAATGCAAGCACATACAAGGAATGGATCACTCCTTCTATCTGTCAGCTTATTTGTCATTTCCCAGCATTTCAACCTTATCACTTCCTGTCCTTTTTACAGTATAGTTGACAGTAGGCGACGGTAGAATATGTGCTGTAGCTGGAATCAGATCTCACCCGCTGTGTCTCACACTGTGTCATTCTGAATTTACCTTTGAATTGTTAGGTGCTGTATCTTAGTGCACATTCACGTTAATAATATAAAAACCAGACATGAATCAAAAAAGTGTAGTTTTTCTTCTTCTCCTACTTTTTCATTTTCCAGAATACTCTGACAAACTTCCAGAGTAGGAGTTTGAACTTTGCTTTCAGCTTTGCAGCAGGACATGAGAGCTTTTCTGTTCTTTGTTTTTCTTGTCAAGAAAAGTGAGACTTCGTCAAAACCAAACTTGTGGCTTCATTGTACTTTGTAGCTACTGTGTTGAAGGCAACTGTCAGTGGTGGGGTGTACACCGCTGCATGTCCTTTGACAGATTTCTCGCTGAATGATTGTTGAGTATTTGTTTAAACCTTTTAGTGGCTTCATGTTTGGACAGGGAACTCACATTAGATACAGGGAGTCAGAGTGCTTTTATTTAGTTTGGGCTAGAAAAAGACACACATGGAAACAAAATCAGATTTTTAACAGATTGAAGCCAGATTTAAGAATACATACAATACAAGTATAAATTTGAGGTACTTGCTTTACTTGAGTATTTTCTTTTCATGTCACTTATAGTTCTACTTCACTATATCTCAAAGACATTCTGTTTTACTTTACTACATTTATTTGACAGTTTTAGTTACTAGTTACTTTACAAGTTAAGCTATTTATACAAAAAACAAATTAATACTAAATAAAATAAAATGTGTTGTGTTATAAATTAAACTACCCAACATTTTATACAAGTACAGCTGACATAACTATTAGATTGGCATTCATCATTAAGACATTTTGCTTTTCCTTTTAATTATTAAAATTTTTTTTGTAATAATTTTGAGCTTTGTACTGTTTGTTAGACAAAGCAAGCATTGTGAGGGTGTCACTTTGTACTGTGGGAAATTATGACGGCATTTCTCACTATTTTCAGAATTTCGAAAAACAAGAGAAAATAATCAGCAGAATAATCCAAAATGAAAATGATCATTAGCTGCACTCCGATACAAAATAGTTAAACAGGAGCTCCCCCTCAACAGTTACAACAGTAAAGCATGAGGAATGATAATTATATAAAGTAACAGTCACTGGACATTTTTTCTTTCTGCAACTGTACTTTTACTTACACTGATAAGTACATTTACCTGATTATACTTCTATAATTTTAGTTTAGTAACATTTTCAATGCACGACTTGTAACAGAGTATTTTTACAATGTTAGTACTTTTACTTAAGTAAAGAATCTGACTATTTCCTCCAGAACTGATGCACACACACACACACACATACATCTGAGCACTTGAATTTATTAATTGAAATGGCAACCTTTTTATGATGAATGCCATTGTTTAATAAATAGCACAGTTTGCCTACTGTATTTTTAAATGTTGTTTGTTATGTCAGCCACCCCTGAAAAACATAACTTTACTTTTGATACTGTGACACTTTGATTGGTATCTGTACTTTTACTCAAGTGCATTGCAATCATATTCTTTGTATATGTCAACTAGGGGATGCAACTAATGATCATTTTGTCCTTGATTAATCAGCTGACTGTTTCCCTATACTACTCATTTGGTCCAATACCATTACTATTTCCTAGTAAGGGTGAATTTCAAATTGCCTAAAATGCTAACAGTTTAAATCACCAAAGATGGTGAGTTTTCTGTCACATATGACAAAGAGCACAATTTAGATGCTGCAAATAGATGATGTTTGACATTTTTGTTGATCTATTGATTGACTAATGAACAGAGTGGGTATTGTTGTTGAAAGCCTAAAGCTGGTTGTTTTCGTTCCATATTTCAAAGGCCTGTCACACCCACACACGTTTTCACTGATTAGACCTCTGTTCTGGTTGAAGGTAAAGCTGTGTTAAAATTAAACGAAGACAGTGAATGTACCAATAATAAAGATGTAATTTGTTCCATAGAGGACAGCAAGTATGATGTCAATCAGCCTTGTCTGTACTGTCCTCGGTAGCTCTAATCAGGAATAAGAAGTAAAATCACCTGTGTGGGTGGACCATGTGAGCAGGGCCTGTAATAAGACACACCATCAGGTAACACACATAAACATATCTACATCATTATATCAGCAGGACTTGATTCATCTGAATATATTTTGGTGCCAAGCTAACACCTGATGTTGTATTGGTTTTTGCTTTTAATAAAAAAAATTAATAAAATGAAAGGTAATTTCTCTGTTATTGTACTCCAAAACATTTACATAATGTGACGTTATCTACCTATGATCATTATCTCAACAACTATTTGAAGGATTTAGCACAAATGTTCATGTTTCCCGGAGTATGAATGACTTTGCTGACTTTTCCTTTAGCACCAACCTCAGGTAAATTTTTAATTTTTCGTGTTCTCCGAATTATTACCAAATATCAGCTAAACTAGAATGGTGAACATGGTAAACATTGCACCTGCCTATCATCAGCATGTTAACATTGTCATTGTGGGGCGGCTGTTGCTCAGGGTGTAACGCAGTCGTTCACTAACTGATGGTTCGATCCCGAAGTTGAAGTGTCCTTGGGCAAGACACTGAACCTCAAAGTGCTCCCCAGTGGCTGTGCCATCAATGTGTGAATGGGTGTGAATGGGTGAATAGGACGTAGAGTAAAGCGCTTTGGGTGGTTGCAAAGACTAGGCAGGTGCTACACAAATACAGACCATTTACCATTGTGAACGTGTCATTAGCAACTATGTTATTGAGTTAATCATCAACTCTAGTGATGTGTCCGTCTCGAATGAGTGGGCTCTATTAGCCAGCTCTTAAGTGAACAATGGGAGCCTGCTCCCGTTGCCCCTGCAACCTCTAACTCCCTCCTCCACCACACGACAAAAGAAATGCATGCAATGAACAAATTACACAGAAATATCTTTTGTTTCATAGTTACCTATATCATATCAATTCAAAGGTTCAGTTTGTTTTAGTGGCATCTAGTGGTGAGGATTGTGAATTGCAAGCAACGGCTCACTTACCGCCTCACCTCTCACTTTGCAAGCACGCAGGAGAAGCTACGGTGTACTTCTTGCTCCTAATAAACCAGACGACTACTACTACTACTTCTTTGTCTTCTTACTTCTTCTCCATATGTATTCAAGGTAGTGACAAAAGGCACTTCTGTAGAGCAGTTTGTCCATTTGGGCTACTGTAGAAACATGGCGACGCGACATCCAACAACCCTTACGTTCCTAAGGGGGAACTGCGGTTATGTAGATATAAATGTCTCATTCTAAGGTAATAAAAACATACCGGTTCATTATGTAAGGTCTTTAATCACCACGGAAAACATAGCTGTGTTTAGTATCTTGATTTATGTCAACAGAACCTCCTAAATATTACACACTGGACCTTCCATTGAAATACAGTATGTGTTTGTATGGAGTTTTTTAATTATTTATCAACCATACTATTTCATTAGGTGTTATTTTTGTTACAGACAACTACCGCAACCTTTTAACCATCAGTATGACAGAAACTTTCAATGTATTACAGAAGAAGAATCTTGCATCTTTATGTCTTTTAACAAATAAGAACGTAACTTAGGCAGTGACCAGCAGATGTGGTGTTAAATATCTGGGAGGCTTGAGATCTGACTCCCTTTAAAGAGCCATTTTTCCCATGACTAATAAACTCATAGTGTGCTGTCTGCATTTTGGAAAGAGTATATATATATAACATATTTAATTTTAAATATGTTTAAATTGATCAAATAGACATTTTTTTCCTGTTTGATGTGACACAAACAAAATCATACCACTGAAGTTAAATCTTTAATGTAAATGCTCCGTACTTGTATAGCGCCTTTCTAGTCTTTTCAACCACTCAAAGCGCTTTTACACTACATCTGCATTCACCAGTCATACACATTCATACACTGGCGGAACAGCTGCCAGGGGCAATTCGGGGTTCAGTATCTTGCCCAAGGACACTTCAACACGCAACCAGGGGGAGCCGGGGATTGAAACGCCGACCTTCCGATTAACAGCCAACCCGCTCTACCTGAGCCACAGCCGCCCCTTTACAGAATCTTTGTTTTGTCATTTACTAAAAGAAACTGACATCTTATCCAAACACATAAAATAGAGTTCTGGACAATGCAGAGATTATGATATCTTTGCTAATTACAACAATGCCAGTGAATAGTTTTCTTTAAAAAAAAAAAAAAAAGAATGACTCAATAAAGAAGTGGCAAAAGAAAATTATAAGATGCCGAAAATGGAATAAAATAATTTCATGGCTCATTAGCCATTGATTTCTGGCAGCACAGGCTCAAGCTCTCCTCGCTGAAGTACAACATCAGTGTGAGAACACGAGTGAGGAAGCACTCTGGGTCAAAGACATGGAGCGGCTGCAGCACAGCCAGCAGAGAGGTTTTACATGTAACGGCGTGAAAAATATATCTGTGCAACAGTCAGCAACACTTAAAGTTCTCCATATTGTCGTCATGACAACACTAGGACAATGTCAGTCAGGGTTCAAGCAGTTACAAGACAACAGAAGGCGACGAGAGAGAAAATACAGTCGGAGAGGAGGAGTCACAGAAGAAGAAAGGAGAGGAGACAGATGGAGCTGAGAGAGAGGAGTCATCGGATTTGTTCGGCTAGAGTCTAAATTCATTGAAAAATTACAGTTGAGGACATTTCAACATTATTGTAAGAATGGAAAACATAGAAGCTATATTATAAGATAGATAGTTAACTATAAATAGAGTTATGTATATATAATTCAGAGTAATTATATATTCGCTGTAATTATTTTGGCAGCGAGTGCAGCGTACTAAAGCAGGGATCTATAGGATTTCATCTCTGTAAAGGACTGAATGAGTGAGTCTCTGTCCAGTTTTGAATCCCGCTGATGAAAGCATAAAGTTGCATAAACTTCTCAAGGAAGTTATAAGAGCTACAGAGCATCATACATAATTCCTGAGGCTGTAAAATGCCACAGTGAGCAAATTCCGGGGGTAATATGAGGTTGTACACATAGTGTAAAGCAAAGTCAGATTGTGCAATTACTGCTTCAATAGCAGGGAACAGCAGGGGAGCACTGCCAGAGGGGGTGGACACAATAACACGAATACCCGTTCAGTCTAATGTATAATACAACAATACAACAGCTGTGCAGCAAATGCTAATACCACAAGCCTGTAATGTTAAATTTTGATTGGGATTGTGTCACAGAGGTGATGACTCAGATGTACACTTACTCACAGGGCCGTGTGTGCTGTGGTAGCAACGGGTTTGTTATATTATAATCAGCTATGTTAAAATATAAACCTCTAATGTACGAATGACTAGTTTGGAAGACTTTATAGATTTAAGCAGGATTAACAATGATAATAATAAACTTAATTTATACAGCACTTTTCTTAACAAAGTACAAAATAGAAAGTGCTTTACATGGTTAAACCGGGATTAAAACATTTCAGGAGGCAATGAGGCAAATACAATAAGACAATTTGATAAGAATACACAAATAAAATGGAATAAAGAAGTGATTTAAAAGATGTAATACTGGTTAACAGATACAGATGAATGGAATAAACAAATGTTTGCATCGTTGGAAGTGTCCAAACCAGCGCCTTTAAGGCCACAGTTAAAAAGGGATGGACTGCAGCTACAGGCCAGATTTTATTTCAGTGCATCAACCAACTGCGTCGCCAGGTCATTTTTGACATGATTTGACTGTAGCCCCGAATGTAACAGCGGCAAAAATATTTCCCATGTTAATATGCAATAATCTTCATGACACAGACTCTCTTGCAGGTCTTCAAAGAGCGGAGGCTACTCGCAATAACTGATACATTTTGTTTGAAGTTCAAGTAATGTGACCCCACACCATTACTCAGAGAGGACGAGAGAGAGAGAGAGAGAGAGAGAGAGAGAGAGAGGGCATTGCTCACAGCTTCAGGGCTTGTCCACGACTTCTGAATTGCAAAATTGTTATCAGTACATTTAAATATAAATGTTGTCGATCAGTGTCTAGTCAGTGTATTAACACAAACGGTTAACAGTAGTGAGAGAACATCATGACACCTGACCGCGACACTGACACCTGTGTCCTGCTGTCTCTGTCCCCCTCGCTGTGAGTGACTACTGTTTTACTGTCTCCAGGATGCTTTATTCCCTCTAAAGCGGCTGTGAGCTGCACTTAATCAGAGTTGCTGAAGTGAACATTTGTGTGGAATTACGGAGATATCGCTGTCTGATCACGAAGTGTTTTCAGTGTCGGGTTTTCTTCCTCTGATAAAGATCAGTGCGCTCGTCTCACTGAGCAGGCTCTGTGTCTGTCAGACGGTCTAAAGGGGGGTAGCCTCTGGGGTGGACTGTAATCTATAATAGGCTACCGGCCGTCCAACCTTTATGGCCGGTGTTACGTAAATTATTTATGCTATTTATATAGACCTAACTGATTTTAAAAATGGGCCAACGATCGCCCCATAAACCTATGGTGACATTGAGCTGGCCCAATCACATCTCTTACTGGCCCCCACTCCCTCCCCCTCTGCTCCAGCTGTTTCTTGTGTTGTCGGACAAAAAAAAAAAATCGCCAAATGCGCGAAAATACCTGAAATGTTTGGTACTGGAGCTGCAGTAGCTTCAACTGCATAGAGCAGGCACTTGAAGGAGTAAAGGAGAGCCATGGCCACTCAAATAAAATGCTGTGAGGAAGGTTTATTTGCACAATAAGAAAACCTGCAGTGCAATAAAAATATATTGATTATAAATATATTTTTAAAAGTAACTTAAGGTAAAAAAAAAACAAAAGCTACAGCATTACATTCTGTTATATTTTTATATTCTGAATTGTCACCTGCCACCTAACTTTTGTCCTTCCCTTTGTAAAAATAAAGACATTTCTACCACAAATTGGTGCAGAAAATGTCTCCAGAATGCAGGAAGTGTTTATGCTCAAAATCTTCTTTTTAAACTAAATTCAAATTAATTAAGCTAATTTATCATTAAGGTGAAAAGGTGCCACAAGACTTTAGGCTACTTCAGGCATGCCTGCATGTATGTACACTTGCTTTACAGACGTACTTTTGGGTAGGCGGCAGTGGGGGGTGGAAACAGAAAAGATTTCTGGGCTGGGCTAAGCCCCCAATGTTTCAAGAGCCTGGAAACGCCCCTGGCATCAACTGTGCTGTTGATGAGATGTCTCTTTCCAGACTTGATATTTTTCAACTTTTAGTAAATGTTATTTATAAATTATGACATATGTACATGTCTGTTTTAATAAGAGGATATAAAATGGTGCTTATTTAGGTGTGTATATTGTCTTATATCACATGCCCTTCTGACGTCAGTGTTTATAATCATGCAAGTCTTTTTTAAGTAAATAAAAATCTTGTTCCTTAACGGTTGAATTCTTTTCATAGTTGTTGTATTGGAATGCAGTACACTGTGCAGATATTCATGGTTTTATAGATTAACAGATTCATTAAAGACATTAACGATACCCTGATGAGTTTTCTTAGATGCACTCATCATTGAGGTCCAGCACACATGTTGAATGCATTTCCTACATCAAACTTCAATTGCAAAGCCATTTAAATCCCCAAAACTTTTTTAAAACTTTAAATCCTGCAATGTTTACATCATTTTTTGCTAGCTAGCAGTCTTCCTCTTTGCCGCCAGCAACTATAACTTGCTAAATTTTTTTGCTTGAGTTCTCAAACTTTTTTACAAAGTACGCACATTTACGCACGTTTACTACAAATTCCACCAATTCAATCCTCTACAACAATATCACAGAACTCGTGAGTTGATGTCAAATACATGGTGTTCCTTGGTAGACTGAAGCCGTGTTTCCTTGAACGTGTTTTTGTGAGCATTTTGAAGTATTGCATTAGAAAAGGTTGATGAAAACGGCACAATTCGAAAAAAGGTTTTCACACTCACTTGAGGTGGTTTTTGCCTTTGTCGAAAAAGAGTTAATACGCTAAATGGGAAATGGAAACACACAAGTTCTGATGTAGCAAACTTGTAACGTCTGATCAGCTGTTTCCGCTGTCGGCGTCTTGCTGGATATTCCCATAACGTGCGGAGACATGGCTGATAGCAACTTGCCAGCTTGAAACACATTCCCGAGGACCTCTCTCCATTTGTTTAAGATCAATGGCCCTCAGGTCCATGTGCCCGGTTTTGTTTCTGGTTTGAAACCCATATGTCTGACATAACTACGCCTGCCATAGCCTGGTTTATTCGCTCCAAACCAGCTGATGGAAACGTACCAATTTTGCATTTACTTTTTGTCCTTTATTTGCGACATTTCTAAAGTCCACTTAAAATTTGCATGACAATTAAATAGAAATATGGCTTGAGTAGAGAAAAGATTGCGTGCCTATACACAGGTCAACATGTGAACTACACTTGAATGTCACACTGCTGACAAATGAATGCTGGTAACCCTGGAGAGCATCCTTGGTGAGCCCAACCATCGTAAGTCAGATAAAGCATTTTCTTTGTTGCCCAGCTGTTTTTTTCTTTTTGTGTGTGTGTTACCACTCGAACCTTAATTTTCTGATTAATTGAATTATTTATTTTGCTGGAAGACTGGGATAAATTTATGTTGTTACTTTGAATGAACTGAAAAGACAATATTTTGTGCTTTTGTGAATTGATTGGAAAGAGCCTATTTTGTGTTTTTTACATACCAAGAGAATACTGAACGCTGATACCCTGAGAGGACAATTTCAGTGTTTTTACAAAGCATAATTTTGTAGTTTTTTTGTTTTGTGTATGTGCATTATCCCAATACAAGCTGTTTTTTATTGTGCTTTAAAAACTCCTGAGTTGTGGTTTTCATTACACTGTTGGTGTCATTCAACGTGGGGGGTCCATATTTTTTTTCCTTTGTGACATTTGATTAAAAAACTAAAATCATTAGTATCTTATATGTCAGGAGAGAGACCTGACTGGCACCCCAGACATAAATCAAATTAAGAGTCAAACTGTCACAACAGTATTACAACCCATCCCCTAGCTGTATTAGCATAGTGGTTTGAAATTTGAATGGCACAAGTTCATCACATGTTGCCAAAGACAATACAATTCAATCTAATGTAAGTCATACATTTTTTTTCTGCAATAGCGTAGATACTAAACAAAATCTTTGTCAAAATCAGTTTTTTTGTCTGAAGTGATCTAATGACTCCTATCTTATCTCTAATTGGTGGAACTTGTTCCAACTCTTCCCATGTTACAACCATTCCCGGTCTCCCCTACTGTACATCCTTGTTTGTGTTTGAGTTTGGGACCTCCTCATTAAAACATTTCTCCATAGCGCCACTAGTTGTCAAAAACTCAACATGGTACCTTTTTTTAAAAGTACCTTGGCACCAGCTGAAAAATTAAAGTTTTGCTGACCTGCTGTGTTTGAACTTTTTACCTTGCTGCTGAGGTGTAGAAATGCACTCAGGATGTGATGTCTTTGAAAGATGATATCATATTTTTCATGCACTTTCATGACAATGACTCTTACTGAAAGAATTAAAAAGTCCTCCAGCCTGAAAGGTTGCAGCTTAAAACATATATTTTTAAATATTGAGTCCAGGTTTTCCTGTTTTGGTAAATCTTCTTTTCCCAGCAGTAATAACACTCTACAACTAGTCGAGTGGAGCAGCCACCTCATCCGAGTCATTACTGCAGCCATTTTATTCATTTTATTCATTGAGTTGTCATACAGTGTGTTCACGCCTGAGTGAGACTCCTGTGCCCTGTGGGCTACTGTAAGGTGAATTGTGGAAGCCTCTGCTTATGGCTGAGGTGATTCTTACTGGGGCGGTCAGGGTGGGGGAAAATGAAGTGGTTGTTGATAAGAAGCGAGCATGCAGCCTTAGGCAGGTGGGCAATTTTGAGGCCACACAGCCAGCAGAGGAAGAAACTACTGATTACACAAACCATAAATACAAATTTTTGATCCTACAAAAAAGATGTACAAAAAAGATGTACTGGTTGGGGACAAAAGCGTACAGTAAATAATCAACTTGTATTAATTATACACAGTACAACACGTGCTACCCATCCTAATTATGAGCAGTGGGCAGCCATTGTGCACTTAGGCGTTCTGGGCCTTGCTCAGGCACACCTTTGGCAATGGTCCATGGTCTCTAACCAGCAACCCTCTGATTCCAAAGCCAAGACCCCATAAGTGTCATTTACTTTAGGGACTCTGCTTTTTGGAATTGCTGTTTTTGTCCCCGTCACTTTTTGAAAGCATTTGTTAAAAATGTTTTTAAAAAATACCTTGCACCAAAAAAGGTAACTAACAAATGAAAATGCTTTGAGAAAAGTTTATATGCACAATAAGAAAACATGCAATGTAATGAAACAAATGTGCATTGCCTCAAAAAAGTATCTTAAGCTAAATTTTCACCTACCAGCTAATTTTTTTCCCCCCTTTTTATAAATACAGACATTTCCACCATAAATTGAAGCAGAAAATGTCTCCAAAATGCATGAAATTAAGGGTTTAATGCTCCAATATTCTGGGGGAGGACGCCCTCACATATTTCAGCATTTCCTATTTCTTCAAAATAGTGTTAAAAATCTTCTCATCTTATTCTCCTGCATCATCACACCCCTAATCCGAGCCCTTATGTCCTTACTACTTTTCAACACAAAGTGACGCCCTTGCAAAACCCACAGACTGAGCTAATGCTGCCCAGTAGGAGAAGAAAAGAAGTCTTGATAGTTTTGAAAAGATTTTATTTACAAACATAACATTCAATTGTATTATTTTGTACCCACCCACAAATCCGCCCATGCAGAGGACCAACATCCCACTGAAAATCAGACTAAAGAGAAGATATTAAATTCACACGCTTGATTTTGCATAACACAATTACCGGTGAGAGTGTGAGGCTGTCAGCCAGTTGTATGGGAGGCAAGACTGAGTCCAGATCCTGTGGAGGTGTGCTGGGCCCTGGAGTGGAAGCTGTGCGTTTTGAGGAGGGTGACAGAAAAGAACAGCACATTCCCACAGCGCTCCTCGCTATAGTTCCTACACTCAAAGCAACACAATGTTTCTTTCACTCTTCAATTGGCTCCCATTACCGACCTCCTGACAATGAAAACACTGGCTGTCTGCTACAATAAATCACTCCCTGTTTATGTTATGGGATGCCTCTGCTTGCAAGAGCTAAATTCAGAAATGTACTGTAGATGCGCTCAAAGAGAAGTTTGACTTCAATAAAAACGTAACTTCTCAAGAGAAGAGGAGAGAGGAGTAACTACAGAGGGTTATTCAGGGATGTGTTGATGTTTGTTTGCGACTCAGGTTGGAGCTGCAGTTAGATACATTATGATTTTATGTTTCCATGAATAATGTGAAGTGTTTTAATGTTTTAATTAAAGTAACTTTGTAGTATATAAAGCACCTTTATGAGCCTGTCTACATCTTCCCTTTCCTGGTTTTGAAAACCAAAAACCATGCTGAAAACCATGCTGGAATAATAGATTCAGAGCTAAGCTTTAACAGCAAATAAAGTCAATAACAAAGTCTGCTTAATATTTTCGAAAGTGCTTAGAGTTATGCCTTTATGGCACAACTCTGTTCTGCCCTTAAAATACTCTCCCTTCCAAAATGTACTTAAGTAACAGGGAACAGCAGGGCTGAAAGTATTAAGTCAATTAGGCGACTGACAGAAAATTATTTGGCAACTACTTTGATTGATTAATCATTTAAGCACATTTTCAAGCAAAAAGCTCAAACATCCTCCAGGTCCAGATCCTTAACTGTGAGGATTTGCTACCTGTCTTTGTCTTATGTGATAATAAACTGAACACACTAGACAATCTGAAGATGTCCCCTGGAGCTTTAAGAAGCTGCCAATGGGTATTTTTCACATTAGTTGCAAACTAATCTGCAGGTTAATCAATATTAAAAATAACTGTTAGTTGCAACCCTATAGTGAACAACATGCTGCAGTAAAACTACCTTTACATGTTCAATTTATTCCAAAATGAAGCTGCATTAATCAAATTTTGGCCAACTGGGGGCAGAAAAACATTCATTTGTACATCCAGCAGACACAGAGCAACATTATCATCCCATTCGAGTCTTATCTCTGGCCTCCACCAACCCCTCATGAAAATATCTGGCTCTTTAGCTGCTGGATGTTCCACATGCTTCACCAGCGAGTCTCTAACTGTGTCTGTTTGCTGTTTGGCGCCAGGTAGGTGGTGTACAGCGGGTTTATTTCAGCTTGTTTGAGCTGCCTGCTGCTGGAAACAAGGTTGATGAGAGCGCTGAGGCTGAACCGTACGGGGAATGTGCCTTAAAGCACAAACAATGAGCTAACAGAAGGTAAGTTAATAGAGCTGCAGATTCTCACTATAAGGTTCCCCTTTTGACAACATTTGACTTAAAAATGTTTTAATATCAGAGCTTGATACTGTACCTGCTATCATTTGACCTCCTCTTGATCCATTTCTCAGAAAATGAACACTATCCTTGCTGCTGAAGGTGTGTGACAGAGTGTGTGTGTATCTATCTAAAGTGGCCGGCAGCCTTTGTCCCTCAGCACTCAGACTTCCTGATTGCTGTTATTTGGTCAGCCATGGCACCCGCTCGCTGCAATTTACAAGACGCAAGAGGGTGTGTGTGTGTGCAAGGAGAGAAGAGAAGAGGAAGAGTGAGGGGAAAGAGAAGAGAAGAGTGTGGCAATTTGGAGTAAGCACAAGTGTGTGTCTCCAAGTGTGAGTGTGTGTGTGTGTGTGTGTAGACAGTTCAAGTAGCAATTTGGAGTAAGCAAGTGTGTGCGTGGCCGTGTGTGTTTGTGTGTGTCGACAGCTCCAGCAGCTTTTCGAGTGGCTACTTTGATGTCTGACCCACTTTGGCTGTTGCTGAGTATAAAGCTATTTATTTAGTTGTGTGTGTGTGTGTGTGTGTGTGTGTGTGTAAAGCTATTTATCTGGCAGTGGACTGGAAGAGTTTTGCTGTGTGTGCTGTTGGACCCCTCAGCATCTGCTGGTGGAGACAGCAGAACATCTCACGCTCGGTCTCCTCCTCATCCCCTTCTGTTTCCTTCATGCAGCTCCTTCTTCTCCTTGTCACACGGCTCTCCTCCTCCTACTCCTCCTCTTAATGTCATGTCTTCTCCTCTTCATGCCTCGTACTACTCTGTACTTCCATCTTCCGTGTGTCATTAACTTTCACTGATATAATGGTCAGCTCCGATTGGCTGAAATTAGAAGCTGCTGCAAAGTACCAGATAAATCTTCCCCCCCCTGCTTTCCTGCCAGACTTTACTATGAGGTCGGATTTAACCAGAAATAAACACCAGCAGTCCGGACTTGGGTTTACAGGTTCTGTCACTGATAGAAAAGTACACCACTTCTATTGAAAATAATATAGTAAAAATAAATAGTTACCCCATATCAACATTCAGAGATTCAGAGTGAAAACTGTCTTTTAATTACCTGTTTCTTACAACAGTATAATCTGTTTTACTGTTGACTAGTTCATTATTTACAGTGTTTAAAATTAACTATATATATATATATATGTGTGTTTGTGTTAAAAAACACCCATTAAATAAGGCTCATATTGAGCCTTCAACTGGTATTTTTTGGATAATCCATTTCTAAATACTTTCCGTCTTATCTAACTCAAGCTCATTTGTTCCTACTAAAGATGAAAATCTTCAGCTCCCAAATATATAGTTGTATTTTTTTTCAAAGGCTCTGTAATTTCCCAAAACCAACACGTTCTCATACCTAAACAACAAAATATGTTGACATGACAGTTGGAAAGTACAAGTTCAGCGACAGGCGTCCCAGAGCGTAAGTATGTTACTCAAGTCAAGTGACATTTTAAACAATGTTAACGTTGGGAAGCAGTTGTTTTGTTTAGGCAACAAAACTACTTGGTAAGGTTGAGGAAAAGATTGTGGTTTAGGTTAAAGAAAGAAAGTACATTACCTTAGTGACATGATGTAAGTCACATGTCTTAACTCACTTGACATAGGTCACACAAGGTTGTTTTCAGCGGTGGATTAGTACACATTTGCTGCTCTAGTGAGTAGCAGCAGGACCGTCGATGTTGGATCAGCTCAAAATAAACTACAGTCTGTGTGTTCATGGTGATGAAGGAACATGTGTGGCTCATTGATGTGTTTTTAATAGTTTTTGGACATCAGTGTAGCTCTATCGCACAGAGGAAGAAGAGATATCAGGATTTGACTACACATGTAATAACTTCTGAATAACAAAATAACATTCAGAGTTGTTTTTGGTCCTTTCATGGGATTTTTTCACAATAATAATAAAAAAATATCACCAGCATTATCCTTTGCTGAAAAAATTCAAACGTCTGTTAGTGAGGTGAGCAGATGTCGCTTGTTTGTTGCCAGTGCAGTTTTCCTTGTTTCTCACCCCACTAGGAGATTTTTCTGGCAGGAAAATAAGATTTTAGAACTGAAACATATGCCTAATGACAAATAAAATCAAATGTTTATTTTTGCTTTGGAAAGTTAACCTGTTCCTGTGTGTTTCCTTCCTTTATCCTTGTGTTGAAATTCAACCAACCAGCCATTGTAATTTAAACAGTGTTCACGTAACAGTGACAACAATAACGCCATTAGCTTTAGCTCACCATGATGTCCATTTAGTTGCTGTTTTATGGATTTTTATCACATCCATTGATCATCATCAGATGGAGTTATAATTGCACAGTTTTCACAGGACATGTTCAAATGTCCTTATGTGTATTTTCTGCAACAATGCTGGCGCTCTGGTGCTATATTTGCAGTTCCCACTGATCATTTTTCAGTGCAACCAATCCTGTCATGTTTTTTTCTTTGGATTATCTGTCAACCACAGTGGTCTTTTCAATGATTTCTACCATGATTGTTATCACAGGTCATGCTGACATGCTGGAGTCTGAAACACAGCTTAGATATGTGGACATAAATCATGTAGGTCTGCAACTATCATCATTTTCATTTCAATGTCAGAAAACAGTGATATATTTCCTAAAGCCCGACAGTCCTAACCCGAAGATATATAACAATGATGTAAAATAGCAAATCCTCACATTGGAGAAATTGAAATGTATGAATGTTCTTCTAAATTCTAAAATCATTATATTCCTTCATCTCAGAAATGATTAGAGGGAAACCATTGAACTGGACACACTATTCATGTGTTTGCAGCAACACAAGTTTAGCCAGTCAGACATCTGAGTCATTGGTTGACGAGGAGGAAGAGGCTGGCTTGATGGAGTTTAACCTTTGATATAAAATGAAAACTTCCATGACAGTGGAAACCTTCTTGGCATAAGTTGGGATATAAGTCAGGTCACTGGAGTTGAAGGTAAATACACGCTTTGATCCACCAGCTCAGCTTCCACACTCTGACTTTGCACTTTGCAATTTCACTGACAGACCTCTGACTGTATGTATACTGCTGTCTGCTGCACGTACACTTTTCATGTCAGGGAAAACAAATTTCTTTCATTTTTCATGCATTCAATACTTTCACAACATGCTGTGTTTCCTCATCTGTGTGTGTGTGTGTGTATAAATGCATGTATATACTGTATTTGTATAAGTACATGTAAATTTATATATATATTAAGGTGTGTATATGTGCATATGTATTCACTGCCATCAGTGAATGAATGTGTGTGAATGTGACATGTATTGTAATATGCTTTGAGTGGACTATCAAGGCACTATATAAGTACAGTCCATTTACCGTATATATATATACAGTATATGTATTATGTGTGTGTGTCGTGTGTATTATATAGTACACCAATCAGCCATGACAGTAGGACCACCTACTTAATATTGTGTGGGTCCAGCTTTTGCCCCCTTTTTAGAAGTAGATCCTTTAAAGGAGACCTATTATACTGCTTTTCCAGTCCTATATGGTAGTTCTCTGACTCCTGTATGGCAGCTTTGCATGATTCAAAGTTCTTATACTGGCTCTTCATGTGGGCCTTCATTTCAGCCTCTGTCTGAAACAAGCTGTAGATTCTCCTGTCTCTTTAAGCCCCCCCCCTCTCAAAGCCCACTGTCTTCTGATTAGCCAAAACCTGAAGCATGTTACCAGGCTGCTGTTGCTGCTGAGCAGTACAGACAGACTGTGCGGCGCAAATGACCATATCTGGAAAACCGTCTCGGTCTACCTCCATGTGTCGTAGAACAGTAGAAAAAGCAGTTCAAACAGAGCGTTCAGAACAGGAGGAAAGCTGAGGTTTTGGCTCACAGGGATATCTTATAAATACTTTAACCTCGTTATTTGTAGCTTTGGCCACGTTTAGACGGACGCTGGCACCTATTTCCAGGAAAAATGCCTAAAATAACATACCCAAAATAAATCAGTAATATCTCCTCAACCATTATGCCTAGATGCATAATTCTTCTTCTTCCTTTGAAAGGTCAGAAGCTAAGGAATATAAATCCATTGTATATTAACATATTTATTTTACCATTACAGACTACATGGAGATGAAATACATAAAATATATTATATATAAATATATTCATCCTCGCCTGGTAAAAAAAAGCTATATTTTAATGCAATAATGCACCTGGAATACAACTGTATTTGTAATGTAAGTAACTGTAAATTTGATGAAAAAAAACTGATATCAAACAGTTAAAAATAAGTTAAAAATATACCAGGCGAATAAAAATATTTTGGTCATATTTAAATGTAAATGCTCCGTACTTGTATAGCGCCTTTCTAGTCTTTTTGACCACTCAAAGCGCTTTTACACTACATCTGCATTCACCATTCACACACACATTCATACACTGAGCCTAAGTGCTCAAACAGAAACTAACATTCACACACATCCATACACTGGCGGAACAGCCGCCAGGGGCAATTCGGGGTTCAGTATCTTGCCCAAGGACACTTCGACACGCAACCAGGGGGAGCCAGGGATTGAACCACCACCCGACTGTTCACTTTTACTGGGAGTTATCTTCAAAACATTATTTCTCTCCATACAAGTCATAAAATGTGGAAAAGCATAATAGGTCTCCTTTAAGTCCTGTAAGTCTTGTGAAAACCCCTCCCAGCCACTCTGTGTCCTCTTTTTGGTCTGTTGTCTTGCATGATGTTGGTCTGGGAAGAGTTTTGTTGGCTGCATGAGCTACACCTGGGCCCTGTGTGGTTGGGAACTATAAAGCTCACCACTTTCCTTTTGTTCCTCTTTCTCATCATGGGCGCAGCTGCTGGTTGTGCTGTTCCTGACATTCCCACATCTCCGAACACGTTATTTCTGTTCTTTAACATTATTTTTTAAAATAAAATGTTCACTCTTTCCTTGCAAACTTTCCTGGTCTCTCATTTTTGTTGCAGCCTAAGAGCCGGGCCCTGACAGTTGCAAGGTGGGGGCCTCCCATGTATTGGACGTGTTTGTCCAGCACATGCCACAGATGCATGATTAGTTTGAGATCTGGGGAATTTAGAGGCCAAGTCAACACCTTGAACTCTTTGTGTTCCTCAAACCATTCCTGAACCATTTTTGTTTTGTGGCAGGGCGCATTATCCTGCTGAAAGAGACCACCACCATCAGGGAGTACGGTTTCCATGAAAGGGTGTACATGGTCTGCAACAATGCTTTGGTAGGTGGTACATGTCAAAGTAACATCCACATGAATGGCAGGACTCAAGGTTTCCCAGCAGAACATTGTCCAAAGCATCACATTGCCTCCGCCGGCTTGCCTTCTTCCCTTGGCTCATCCTGGTGCCATGTGTTCCCCAGGTAAAGGACGCAACCGGCCATCCACGTGATATAAAAGAAAACGTCATTCGTCAGACCAGGCCACCTTCTTCCATTGCTCTGTGGTCCAGTTCTGATGCTCATTGCCCATTGTACGCACTTTCAGCAGTGGACGGTGTAGTGAACAACAGTGTGGATTTGTGCATTTTTCATGGAATAAATGTGGAGCTACCCTAAATTCCTTTCTCCTCCCCAGAGAAGATGGGGAGGGGTCAAAGTTGCTTTCTCTAAGTGCTAGCCCGACCATAAAACTGGCACCATTTTGATTCCGAAGCTGATAACGCGGGGCCTGACTGTTAAACTGACAAAGGGACACGAGCCAGCCATTGGCATCTCCCTGAACAGCCTATCAAAACTTACCCCACCACACACGTTTCCGTGGAAACTGACCTTATTCTTGGTTTTATTACCACATCAAAAGGATACTCCTTGTCTCACCTAAGTGTGACATGTTCCAGACACTGAACTTTGGATGACAAAGGACTGCATTCTCCAAAAGACTCAAAGCATCTAATTAAATTTAATTAAATCTTTAGTTGCCTGAATACGTTTGCCTCTATTTGAGTAGTTATGTTAACTGTTGTTGCTATCGGTTGTTGATATTAGTGCTGAAAAGAAGTTACTTGTGCAATGTTTTTATTTTCAGCAAGACACTCCTTCATCTAATGTAATCCATGCTTGTTCATAATACTTTCTTACAAAATCCCTTTAGAAATGATAACAAATGTTTTACTATACTCTTAATCGCCAGCTTGAATTTAAGGATGAATCAACAATATTCCCCGGTTCCTAAGGAGAGACGATCTTTGATTTAATCCAAGCTTTCCTCATGTAACCTGAGCTCCCCCAAGTGGACGAAATAAGTATTACATGCCCTCGTCGGAAATGCGGTTAAATGTGTAAAAATCCTGACCACTAATGTGACAATTGTTTCCTGTTACCAAATGCTTAGAACAGTACAACCGTTCAACCATTGAGGTTCGATTGTGGAAAATATTTGATTATAATACGTGCAAATAGATTTCTTTTCTTTAGACATTAAGTTTAGAAAGGCAGTTCCTGGGGAAACCTGAGACGCCCCCTGGGGAACCACGCCCCAGGCAACAAAAGAGCGACACGCGACCTGCTCTAGTCTCTAGACTCTTCACTCTTCCCTCTCTCGCTCTTCCACCCTGCTCAGCCCTCTGGATGCTTCGGCACGCGCGTGGCGTGCCTCGCCAGGCCAACGCCCAGACTCGGCCAGCGAAACAAACAGGCCTTTGTTCGCCTGAAGCTACACACCTGAAGTGCCGCGACATCGATCTGCCTTCAGTTTGTTTTATTTTCTTTATTTCTTTTGTTTGTTAAAGTTATGAGTCCGTTAAGTTACACTGGACTAATTCAGGAACGACCAAGTTCCATTTTAAGCCTTTTTCGTCGAGCCAACTTCACCGAGGTCAGACCAAGCCACGTGGTCTCGCCAGCTACAACCAAGGAAACCTGCAAACAGCCGAATTGCCAGACGGAGGAGGCGTTTTCAATCAGACACGGAGAACCCCGAAGAATCCCTAGCAAGAAGCCAGGATCGGCAGCTAGCGTGGGACCCGTGCAACAGGCCAAAAGCAGACTGTCGACAAGCAGTAAGACTTAACACACGTCCTGTGATCAGATGTCCATTTTAACTCCTAAACTATAGCATTAGTTTACTTTCATTAGCTCTTCTATGCCGTATGAGTCAAATGCTTCCCACAATCGAACCTCCAGGCTCATTGTTCAGCAAATGTTTATGTTCCCTGTATCCAACCATCTTTTTATCACCTTAGTTAGAGAATAAATTCACTGTAATATAATCAAGAGCTGTGTGTGTTGCCTATTTATAGTTCCTGCCAAGAGAATTTACCCTTTAGATATGAGACTGACTGACTGACTGACTGATTTAAGATAATTGAGCGATTATTAACTAACTGATCACTAGTAATAATTGTATAATTATTCAAAACTACCTAGAGGTCCGGAGACTCTAGGATTGTAACAACTCCGGTGGTGCCCTTTACGAGGAAATTCTGATTTTATGAATAATAATTCATAATTGGGTATCAATTCTCATAAATTTATTAAAATGCATAACTAATAAATTTAGGTCCACTACAACGGGGTCGAGGGGCAACCTGACTGGTCAACGATGCTCTGACCCAGTTGTCTAGCCATCACAATTTGGCCCTTGTCACAGTCGCTCAAATCCTTACCCATACTTACCCATTTTTCCTGCTTCTAACACATCAACTATGAGAACAAAATGTTCACTTGCTGCTTAATATATCCCACCCACTGAAGGTGCCATGGTAACAAGATAATCAATGTTATTCTCTTCACCTGTCAGTGGTCATAATGTTATGGCTGATCGGTATATTTGTATGAGTATATATGTATATATGAGATATATGTGTGTATATATGTATGTATATATATATATATATATATGTATATACAGAGAGAAAGAGAGAGATTCCAACTTTATAATTTATAATACTGCAGTGCTTTTTATTACACTGGTGTTAAGACTATTTTATAAAAGCAATAAAAGAAGCAATAAGCCACATGACAGCTTGCTTTACTCTAATGTTAAATCAGCTAACAGGATTTTACAAAGACAAAAACTTTTCTTCTGAAATCACTGTGGCCTCTCGTGGCTTATTCTTTAATTTTCTGCTCCTCCGGTCTCCTCTCTCCCCTCTCCCTTTTTTCTTCCCTTTACATCGCCGTCCTGCTCTGCTCCTCGGCTCTGTGTTTTGCTGTAATTGAGGAGGAGGTGGTGCGTAGTTCTCCCCCTACAGCCAAGAGCTCAGAGAGAGCGAAGCCTCTAATCAGTGATGTCAACTGCTGACACTTTGCAGCTCTGCACCACAGATACTGAAAAGAAGAGTGACTTTTTGGACTCTTGTGATGATTGTTGGAGTTTCCCAGATCACACTAATTTCAGCAAAGCAACAAAATGCAGGAACGGTTTAAAGAATATATCTTTACACTGACCCTACTGTTAATACAGCTACAGTTAGCCCTCTTTTCACTGTTAGTGTGATGATGCTTGAGGCGATGAAAGCTCGAGAGGCTGCGCTGGAGATGTAAAGCCTCACACCTTTTTTAAAATTTCTTTAACAAAGCAGGCTGTCACACAGAAATGCTTAATAAATGAAACTCATGTTTATTATCCCTCTGTAATAAGTAAAACCTTCCATCAAGCAGTTTAGCTCCAATAACGGCGCGAGCGGGGATCTTCCTTTGGTGCATTAACATTTAAATTAACATTTATGCGGTCACAGGTGTGCGTTTATTGGGTGTTTAACAATCGCTTCAGCTCGGCCAATCACAACCGAGGACAAGGAGTACCCATTTTATAAGTCATCATTAATATCACGGCACAGATGTCACACTCTCACTGATGTTTCTAGGGAGCACTATCACAGATCTATTCCTGACAATCCAAGATCTCATCTCAATTATTTTTTTACACTTAAAGGACAGAACTGCACGTCTGGAATCACCTCCCAATCTTTTTTTTGTTGCGGTCGTCTGAAGGGGAAAAGCTGATGAATGAACAGCAGTTAAATGAGAGACTGCGCTCAGCACTGTCATCTGTAAAGCTTTAGCTGGGATGTCACAGTTCAATCACTATGGATTACGGGTTTAAGAGAGGCTGCCTGCCAAAATAGCCTCTGTGTGTATCCTGTATACATTTTCTCTATATTCAAGGTCTGTTTTCCTTTCAGTGTAGCACTTTTATGGTTAAATACAATGAGTAAGTGATTTTTAAGGCTGAAATTCAAACTATAAATTGTGTGTTTTATTCCAAATAATGATTTGACACATAGTATAAATAGCTGGCCAATGAGTCCAGTATCAAAGATAATTTTTAGATGTGACCAACAGACAGAAAGGAAAAGTCTGAAACTGAAGGGTAAAGGAAATTTAAATATTAAATATTTACTAATATAGTTATTATTTTTGCAATGATTCAATAATTAAAAATAGAATTTAATCTTATCTTAAAGATGAGAAAATAATAGCCAATTAACTAATTTAGTCTCATAAAATATACTAAACTATCAATCTGGAACTTTGTTGCTCCTGTTGCTGGCAGACTTTCTGTCACAGCTAACTAAGCTGATTTGTAGAGGTCTAAGAGAGCTTGGTTCTGCTGCGTGTCTGCTCCGAGCAGGACGCGCTGGGAGACAGCTGCTGCTGTCGGCAGAGAGAGAGCAGAAGGTGCCCGGAGGTTTTGTTTGTGACATCATGAGTAGGAGTGTGACGATACACTTAGCTCACGAGACGAGATTTTCTTCAGTGACAAAATATATGGCTGGGAAGATAATCTTTTATTTGACTGAAGTCACAAAATACAACACAGTGCAGGTGCATTTTGAAATGTTGCTTATAGGGTCTGAAATTAACTTATTCACTGTGGCAATCAATGAATTTTTTTTAAGTCTGTCACTCAGAAATTTTGAAGAAATCTGCCACTTTTGAAATGTATATACGAAATCCAGGGTTTAAAGTATGAAACTGTGGTTCTTCCATTCAAACTAAGCTTGGAAAAAGGCTCTCCCTCACACCGCTTTAGCTTACTAGCTTAGTTTTGCTAAATTCCTGGATACCCATGGGATCATGATGATGCTATTTGATGCAGTTTCAATACAAAAGTTGGGCAACAAAAATAAAACCAAGTGATGTCTAATCTAATGGACAAGCTCAGTGTTTCTCAGAGTTACTGTACATCCTGTAGCAGTGTGCTGGCTGTCACTCAGGACTACCCTGAGCTGATTGGTGTGTGTGTGTGTGTGTGTGTGTGTGTGTGTGTGTGTGTGTGTGTGTGTGTGTGTGATGCAGGTGTGTGTGCTGATTGCCTCAATATGCTAACATCTATGCTAATTTCACCTTAACACCCTCTCACCTTGATGAGAAATATCACCTTTTAATATCTCGTGGCATAAGACCTTTGTCACACCCATGGGTCATGGTCATAGGTCAAAAGGTCACACTGACCAATCGTAGCTGAAAGCTGGGTCCAGGGGCTGAATTCTCACTTAGATGTCCTGGACGATTGTGGGAAATTGAGTTAACTGACTCAAATCATGAGTTTAGATCACACTTCATGAAGAACTTCATCTGTGGAGTCTCTGTGGTCCCAATAAGATGGAAAATTGATACTGAAGTCTTTTAATTGGTAAGATAACTACTCAAATGATTTACCAGCAGAGGTGGAGGAAGAATTCACATCCTCAAGGACAAGGCAGTGCCGCTCTTTAAAATACTCTCTTCTATGTGAAAGTCCTGCACTTCAGTAAAAGTACAGAAGTATTATCAGTAAAATGTAAAAAAAATTGAACAACAACTAATGTTGTAGTTACGTGGAGCTTTTAAGTACTTTATATCCATCACAGGTTTTTAAATGTAAAATATTAGTCTTCAAACTAATTAGTAACTACAGTACAAGTACAATGTGTCCATCTAAACTGCAGTGTCAGAAAATGTAAGTGTAGTAAATGTAATTTCCACCACAGCGCTGCCTTTAAAAAAGGTGCTGCATTTGTGCAGCTGTGTAACTTCAGTTACTGATGAGAAGAAATACAATCCAGGAGGTCCAGTTTGAGCACATCTATGAGTTTGAAAGCTTATCAGATGTCAAAACACTGCAAAGTGGTTTATAATGCTATAATGAAGTATATGACTGGCCAACACAGTGTGTTGTCGGTTGTGGCATGATTATCAACTTTTTTCCTGGATGACTGTGCAGGGTTTCTTGCCAAAGTTCTCAGCATTGGGGCCCTCACTGTGCCAAAGCATCAGTCACTTTGTGTTGTATGAGGATGCTGTCTTTTTTTAAGCCGGGCTGATGTCTGTCTGACAGGACAGGAAACAGCTTAAATTAAATATGTTTACAACCTAAATCTTTTTGTAGTCTTGCTTGTGTTACTTACTGTACTGTTGTAAATGCAGTATCTCACAAAAGTGAGTAAACCCCTCACATTTTTGTAAATATTTGATTATATCTTGTTTGTATTACAGTGTAAATTTGCTGTCCCCTCAAAATAACACATCACACAGCCATTAATGTTAAACTGCTGGCAACAAAAGGGCGTACACCCCTAAGTGAAAATGTGTACTCACTTTTGTTACCAGCTGTTTAGTCGTTAATGGCTGTGTGATGTGTTATTTTGAGGGGACACCAAATTTACACTGTTATACAAGCTGTACACTCACTACTTTACATTGTAGCAAAGTGGCATTTCTTCAGTGTCACATGAAAAGATATAATCAAATATCTTTCACTTTCCACAAACCAAGTTCTCAATGTGGCAGAAACAGTAGTGGTTACATTTTAGTAAACTGACAGTGACAGAAAGCGGCGCTGTGTTTGTGACAAGAAAATCACTGGCAGCACTTAAGAGCCACGACAGTAACTGAGAGACTTTGACTACAAGATGAAAGCAGTGACTATGTTTCTTAAAACCATATTATAAAGAACTCAAAGTAAAGTAATTTAAAGAGATTGACATTCAGCACTTTAATGTCAAATCAAGCGAGACCTTTCCGACCGATGTTGGAGCTGAAACTTCACTGGACTGACTTGCAACTCTCAGGTCTGGCCAGTTCATCCACTTAGCTCCTGAACTGTAATCACTCCACTGCTGCTGGCCATTGCGATCGCCACCTGTACTGACAACGCTGGCAGCAGCTCAGCAGCCGCAGCCAGGAAGTGCATCAGCATTTCATCACTCAGCTATGATTAAAACACACGCTTTTTTATTTTATTTCATGGTGTGACAATCTGTGAGATCTTTATTTCACAGCTGTGAGATGCCAGCAAAAACAATGAAGCATCAGTTTCCACAGGTAAAAGACATGACAGTTGTTGATGCAGTGCTGTGTAATAATCTCGAAGATTGTCATTTAAGTAAATGTCTGTTACGTCACTATCTTTTGCTGAATGAGGTAACACAATGGTTATTAAGCCTATGGTTCAGTGATGAAAGTATTACAGTATTTATGTGTTTGCAGCATAACGAACTGGGTGTTAGTGGCAACATGAAATGCTGTATTAAGTTTCTGCTAATGCTAACCAAACATTTCTTACTGCTGCAGCTTCACATTAAAAGCATTTAACTGGTGAAACACAAGATGAATTTTTATTACAAAGTAGTCACAGGGACTGCGATGTGTTTGTCAGTGAGATTAGCATTGACTGCTATATTTCATCAAAGATGTGTCTACAAAACTGTCATTTTCGACATTTTTTGACAGGGGATCAGTTTGAATATTGCAGGGAGTAATGGAAGAAGAAGGAGCAGCCACAGTGAGCTGTTAGATGAAGAGCTGCAGGCGACAGGCTGCACACCTCCAACGTCTCAGCGAGGTAACCAACTCCTTTCCCTCTCGCTGTTTGCAGACTCGTTTTTACCAGGAAGTCCCAGTGAGATAAAAAATCTCTTTTACAAGGAAGACCTGGCCAAGGTAGCAACCATAAACTAAAATAAAATAAATAAATGCAACATATACAACACAACAAAATTCACAATAAAACAAAAAGCACATCTATGAAAAACAACCACATGCCTCCTTCACCACATTCTTTATGACGCTATTAGCTGAAATCTTTTGGTAAATTATTCCATGTGGTGCATAGTATGAAAATGCAGTTTTCCCCAGATCTGTCATGCCGTGTCCAGCATAAAATCAAATCACAGTTGTTAACAGAATAATGGAAAAAGGCCAACTACTTCCTGACTTCTTTATTAAAACAACAATAGTTTGTTTTTGCTGCATCACAGAATTCTAGGACCAGTAGGATTAAACCACACCTGCTGTTACCACATGAAACCAAAAAGTGTCGCTAAATCCACCAGGAACCTTAAATAGGTGGTATTATGCTTTTTGGCTTTTTGGCTCTACTTTATGGAGTTATATATTTTTTTTGTGCATGTAACAGGTTTGCAAAGTGAAAAAGCCCAAAGTCAGGAGTTCCCATCTCCAACGGAAAACACTGCTCTGAACTGCCTAAAAAACAGCTCGTTTGTAGTCCAGCCTTTTCCTTCCTTCCTCTGTGACGACACAGGGATGAAAGCATATAACGCTTGCCAAGCGTGTAGTCCAACACACCCTCAAAACCACAGATGGAAAAACACTGAGCTGCAGCACACAGCTCTCCTCTCCCTTCCAAACACTAGCTACCCTCCAGGCAGTCAGTGGACACAAAGTTGTTACTGTGATGTAGAGACAGAGCTCAGTTAAAACTTTATGGATGAAAGATACTTTTGTTACAGATTAATAACTCACCACTCCAGTCCATGTTGCCAAGCTAGTCGGCAACATATCCAGCTGAACCGAAGCTGTGTTTACCGGCTTCTCACTGACCGGCCCTTTTCAGCTTTTGATTGGCTAGTAGTCCTTAACTAGGAACTGCACATGTGCAACCCACAAAGATCATGTAGAGGTAAGATGCATCGCTCCATAGCTAAAACTAAGTCTTCAACACACAGGGTGAAAAGAAGAGCTGCAGCAATGTGCAGTATGACAAAACATATGGTGTTTTTGAAAATTAAACCATTTAAACCTGTTCTGGTATAACCCCTAAATAGGATTTTGAACCTGAAAATGAGCATAATACCACCTCTTTAAGATAACAACTTTAAGCTTATGGCTGTTAGGTTTGAATAGGCACTATAAAGTCAGGGATGTGATTTTATTGATTTTTATTTTTATAGAAATAAAAAAGATTGATTGATTTTCAAATTATGACGTGTCCAAAGTCTAAAAGAAAATGATGCTTCATGTCTGTAAAAAAAAAAAAAGAAAAAGAAAAAGAAAGAAAAAGAAAGTAAAACATGGTTAAATACAATTTTTGTATGCTCTATAAATGTGATTGGTGTCATCAGCACTACTCTCCCAAATCCCAAATATGTCGGCTCGTCCTGTAGGATTACATTTCTTTGTCTTTGAATGACTTTTTGGCAAACAAAATGAAAAGTATTTGTTTGTGCATTGCCCATATAACACATAAAACATGAAATAATTCCAATCATGTGTAATAACAATGCTTTATGTTCCATGTTTTGTCTTCATCAGATGCATCAACAGCGGCAACATTTACCACATCAATACTTAAACTTAAAAAAAAAGATAAATAATTAAAGGTTGATTTTGCAGTTACATATTATTTTCCACATAGAGCAGTGGGATCCAGTAAAACTAATGTAAACAAAACACAAGGATTAAAATGTTTTGGCTCATTTCTGCTTTTGCATTACGATGTCAATAGAAAAAATACACCCAGACTATGATCAATTTCAAACACGTGTCTTTGGAAGATACAAAACATTTAGTCCTCATCCTTGAAGCCTTTCTTGAAGAAGAAACATGAAATACTTCTTTTAAAGCAGAATGTAAATCCCACATGTGTGCAGTTTGTCTGTCAGCTACATCCTCACACTCTCTCCTTTTACATTTTTACAGACCGTCGTATCAGATTATTTTTGTTTGACATTTGGTCCCCATTCTGTTTCTGTGGTAAACCTGTTTAGAGACACTTCCACGTTGTGTTTACTCATCAGGAATTTATTTCCTTTGTGGCAGCAAAACTGTTATATTTTGGAGCTTTGTTAGTTCTGTTTTATTTTGTTAAACCAGTCCTCATGTGTTTATTTTGTAGCGTTATTTGCTTCTTGTCGGTGTTGATTTTCCCTGATTGTGTCCACCTGTGCCTCGTTTTGTCACCTTCCTCTTTGGTATTTGCATGTTGTCAAGTGTCTCTGTCAGTTCTTGGTTATTCTCACTGTGTTGTGGATTTACTTTTGGATTTAGCTCTCCTTGGATATCTGTTTGTATTTCTTATTTGGATTTGTTTATTCGTTGGACTACCTGCCTCTTCTGATGCCGTAAGTTTTTGTTCAGTCTTTTTTGGGCTTTTGTAAAAAAACAAATATATATATATAAGCTAGAAACCCAGTCTGCTGCAGTAAGGACTCAGCCTTCTTTACAAAGTGAGCTAACAACACCCCCTGTTCAGCCTTTTTAAAATTAACACCAGCAACTGCGCCTCCTCAGTCCTTGTGTCTACATTTGCGTTCAGATCCTTTATTCTTGTGTCTGCGCTTGACAAATTGTAACAAAAACTTGTTACAAAGGCTGACGGAAAGTACTGGAGGTTAAACTGGTCCTCCTCTAAACTTTTAGGGCATGCTAACTCTAAAAGACAGAAACAGACTTAAAGAAACTTGCTAGCCTAGCAACATTGGAGCTACAAAAAACCCATAATGCAACACTCTCTGTGGGAGCTGGTGTTAGACTGGTACTCTTCACATTCAAAAAGAATATCTGATTAGAATACACAAATGTCTAATCCTCAAATAAAATATGATCATATGTGATTTCTGTTGTCTTATATTTGGGCCATAAAAATCCCCTCTGTCTTTTTTTGAATTTATTCAAGACATCTGATCATGCAGCGCTCTCTACCCAAAACCGTTTTCTCTAAAGGAAACACATCAGCTTACTGAAAAACACCCTGACACCCGCCCCGCTTGTTTCAGACACTTGCTCAGTCAAATGGGATTGGTCGATCATGGCCAAATCAAGATCCTGCTAGTGATTTCTCTTTTTTTGGATTGCAGCTCAATGTCAAATCAATCGCACCCCCCAGACGTTGTGTAATTGGGTTTTAGGCTTCTTATGGAGAAGAAAATAGGTGGTCAGGGATGCTCAAAAACACTTATTGAGCACACAAGCTGCTCATGGCTGCCTCCTACCCCCTCTGTTGCATTTTCCTCACACAATTGGTTGTGTATCCCAGGATGAGTATGTAAAGTTGCATAAGCTCACAGACGCCGCCGCAGTCGTTTGGCTGATTACGGATGATGAATCACTTTACATAGCAAGCGATGGAAGTGCAGTGGAGAGGTATTCAATCCGAAATAACCTTTTGTTTCTCCTAAACAGGAGCAGCAACAAAAAAGAAACAGTGACTCCAGGCGAGAAGTGAGACGCAATCAGTCATCATAAATATGCAGAACAGTGGAAATGCTAAAAAACTTTTTAGTTCCTCAGCACTAAAACACTGTCAGCTTTGAAACAGGAGCACACGGTGTTGACAGCGTGGTGAAAAAGGCCCATCAGAGATTCCACTGACTCAGACGACTACAAGATGTTTGATGCGTCTCTGGCAGCCATGACCCATTTCTGCACAGTAGCAGGAGTGATCAAAAATGTTTGAACAAATGTTATTGCTTTCCTTTGCTTCCCTGCGGTTTTGGTGCTTCCAGAGTCTTGACTTCCTGCGAGAGGAAATGTTCACCCATCCTGCACAGCCATTACCAACCATCCAGTGTGTGTCGGTGCACCGCACGCTTGCAGAGTAATGCCCCAGGGACCACAGAGCTCCACCACTTCCCTGAAGTTAATGTAGTAATACCACAATGGAATCATACTACATTAACTAAGTAAACATCCTGCATTTTGACATTTTTACTTGGTAGAACTGTGCAAATATTAGCAGTAAAAATATTTTTAGTATCACAATTTAAAGTGATTATGATAATCTGTGTATGTCACAGTTTTAAATCCTCAAAATTGGAGAAATTGAAATAATGAAGCATGAAAATCTCCAAAGCTGGAGATGAAAATGTTTAAGATCCAACAAAAGAGGATTTACATGCTCCATGCAGAGATCATTTTCCAAAACTCTTTAGATAATGTCTTAGTCATTGTCATCTAGCTGAAGGAAGGCCGAAGGCAGAATTCATTACAAAGTCGATCATTTTTCCAACAGCCATATTTCATTCCTTAGCTGAGGCTGAATGTAGTGGAGGAAGAAAAAGTAAAATAGCTCCCACGTTTCCCCCCAAAATACTGCAAAATTTAAGTACAGATTTTGAGTAAATGTATCTATCACCACCTCTCTGTGTTGTTTTGCAAACCTTCACACATATAAACATATCCATCCGAGGACACTGAAAAACTCTGAATCCAAGACAAAACGATTTATGAAGTTGTTCTTTCCCCGGAGCCATTCAGCCCAGCAAAGCAACATTAAAAAAAATCTAAACTGCCTTTCTGTCTTTACTTTTATCCCAAAAGGTATCTTGCCATCACTGACTCCCCCAAATCCCTCCATAATCCACATAAACCTAGGGAAGCAGGTTAAGCTCCTCTAAAATGCTGTTTCATTGTAATTTCTGTCTCTGAAGATGTTTAAAATGATTTAATATGTGTGATTTAGTGTCTTTATATTTCTCAGCTGCTGTGCCTGATTACATTATGCAACATGTTTAACACCGAGAGCAGCATAAAATACTCCAGTTGATGATTTAAAGGTTCAGTGTGTAAGTTTTAGTGACATCTAGTGGTGAGGGTTGCGAATCCCCCCTCATCCGTGCGAGTTGTATAGCTACGGCGTCTGAGACAAAGATGTCCTGAACTGCTCACCAGCCATCCCCTCTGCCAGACTTCCTTCCAGGTAAGAAATTTCCTCTTGTGGTTGTAAAGACTTGACTTGATTTGAATCTTCAGAAGAAAAAAAACAGACAGAAATTGATTATTTGATATACATTTTTTTAGACCTTTTCATTTAAGGCCAGACACCACTGTCCAAAGTTCAATCTGTCAATTTTCAGATTCCGAGTTATTAAGTTACTATTATTACCATACCGTCATAAAACGTACAAAACAATCTTTAACAATATTATTTGTCTATTTTATACATAGTCTGTTAACTGCAGATGGCAGATCGTTGTTAGCATTTTCTGTGTAAAAGTTCAACCGGTCTTTTTAAAACTGTCCATATTGAATCAATTATTTCGTTTGAAAGTTTGTTTTCTAGAGCACAATGTTGGCTAGTTCATATGTCATATATTTATAAGTGATGTGTTCATGTGAGGCGGCGTGGTGGTGCAGCTGGGATTGGCTCCAGGGATTATGAAAACCTGAAGTTTAACGTCAGACGTGTTTTGACTCAAGACTTAACTTAAAAGACTTAAAAACAGCTCTGGCAGCATTTGGACAGAAGCTCCGGACGTTCAGGTAGAAAACACCTATGCAACACAAAGGGCTATGTTGGTTGGAGCAGTCTGCTCCAGACGATCCAGGAAGTCCAGTTTTAAGGACAGATCAATGATCATGAAGGCTTCTCAGACACCAAAACAGTGCACTGATTTTATCTTTTGCTGCCACAATTAATGCGATGTCAATAGCAGAAATACAACGATCAAGTTACAATGTATTCAGGAATGTGTGTGTGCACTTGTTTGCAAGTGACAACACAGCACCTTGCTGGATGACATCACATTAGTTGAGGTTAAAATCAAGGGCAACTGGACTTGGAATATACTGGAAGATGTTTCCAGATCAGTCCAGTTGCCCTTGATTTTAACCTTCCTTGGATAACTATGACCTGAATGACTTTTGTTGAGCCAAGTTCCTCTTCTTTACCAGATGAAGTTATGGTTTTAGGCCGGCCTTCCTTTACATCGGCACTCACACTGAGCCACAGAGTGCTGTCTGTCTGAAAATGGCCTTAAAAGTATAAAAAAAAAAAAAAAAAAACAAGCAGCTTTGGTGTTCAAATCTAAAGATAGCTGTTGTTGCAGATGGTGACTCTGTGCTTACACGCAAGAGAAGCAGCTTTTCAGAGTGCAACAAATGAAGACGTAGTTAAATATGTTTAAATACAATGATGACACAGATTTCATCTAGGAGTATTGTGGCTGAACAGAAGGACTGTGTACACAGGACAACAGAATACAACCAAGGGAACATTTGTTTCTGCATTTGTTTGCATAAAAATTTCAGGATTTAATGCTGAAAATAAGCATCAAATGATATCTCTCTTGACAAATGTGTCTTTCTGTATCTGTCTATTGTGACATGTTTTACTTACAAGATATTTTCTTTTGTTTGAAAATATCATTCATTTTACAACATATTTTGTTTCTCGATAAGCCCAAAGAGAGAAACGGCAGCCACAGTGGCTCATTAATGAACGTGTGTCTGAATCGCTTTGTCTCTTTGCCGCTGCTGAGGTTTTCTTAACATGTTTCTGAGTAGTTTCTGTGGTTGAAGCAAGGGAAGCGGACTATAATGTACTGCCGTTGATGCACCACGGAGTCTATTAACTCATTCACCATAAAGTGCCTGCCTGAGTCGAGACATCCATCAACCTTTCTGGAAAATGTGCAGAGTGTAAAAAAAAAATCACAAAGACCGTAAGAAGAGGGAAGCGTTCAGGGCGGAAAGATCACACACACACTTTTTGAAAGTAATTCCATATAGTCGAGTTTTAATGTCAGAAGGTTTCTTGTTGGTTTTTAAAGGTCGCCGAAGCAAATTACTGAGAACCGTTGATTCGGTAATAAAGCGGACTTGACTTGTCACACTGACTGCGTTTGATTCTTTCACATCACACATACACACACACAGGCAGATGGAAATATTGGACACATGTGAGACACACACATACACTCACATAGCCCCAGGTGTTGAACATGTTGAGTTTTGACGCTATTTTAGTCATTGAACATGATGGTCCCAGCTGTCGGAGGGCCTTCTGGAGGCACACACACACACACACAAACACACACAAACACACAAGGTCTCAGTCCCAAAGCATCTGATCAACCGAGGGAGTGTGTGTGAGTTCACTAGCGTCCTTTTTTCTGTTTTCCTTTTTTTTAAATGATCAAAATTTTCTCTGATTGAGCTCCTTGTGCCGTTTCTTGCTTTATTATTTCACACACACACGGAGGAAATTACAGTAAAAAGTATTGATTACAGATTTGTCTGCTGATAACGGACTCAGGTCCCTTTTCTTTTAAAGAAAAACAATGACAACAAGACACACTGATATCAATTCTACTGATTTATTTCCATTTTCAGGGTAATTTGCTTTTCTCGATGGATTCACTAGATCTATTAAATTAGCAGGGATAATATCTGTGGATGTGAGTCTGCTGAAATTAGGTTACACAAAGGACTTAGCCAAATATTAGTTTATCAGGATCTCAAGACATTTCTTTGACAAAACTGGGAAAAACTGCTTGTGAAGGAACATAAACACGGCCTTTTAAACACATTCATTGATTAACAGGACAATAAAGAACATATGTACAACAGCTTTAACAACAAGATGATTTAATTGGGGTGTGGAGTTCATTTACTAGCTAAAATAGCATCCGAGTACATGATACAAAAACTGTGCCTCATTTAACTGAGGTTTCTCTACAAAAATACATCTAATAACAGCTTCCTTTCCTCTCTAATTTACACAGTTTTATCACAATAATAAATAGAACCTACATTCATAGAGAACATATGGTTTCAAACGCCTCGTGGTGCAGAGCTACAGGGCGGGAACATTTTGCTTTATGAGTGCTGTCACACCAGCTAAATATGATTCTGGCATTTTGTTGCACTCAGAGCTGTAAGTAGATGTAAGTTTCATGTCGCTATCCTTTGTTCACGAACACCATCAGAAGCAAAAGCGGCTTGTAGTCTCACCATGGTGACATTCCCGACACAGTGGAGATCATCTGGTGAGGAATCGACAGTTACCTACTGACGAGCACTGGGAAACACAGCAGAGCGTTCAGGGCTGCAACTGAAAACTGTAATGCTCAAACAGTGTGTGTCCAGGCTTCTCAATACGACCCAAATCTTTTACAGTGATTGCCTGAAACCCTCAGTGAGGATAAGGATGGTGATCCGCCCACAAAATCTGCTTTTTGTAGTCCAATTTTCATGCATATTTTTGTTTGTTTGTCATTGCTGTCTGCACCAGAATAATCTATAGTCTCTAAAATGGATAGGCGCTGCCAGTTATACCCCAAAGCCATCGCCACCAGATGTTCAACTTCTGAGAAATCGTTTGAGAAAAACAATGTGTTAGTAAGTGTGGGAGTTCCTCTGCACGTCTCACACTGCTACTTCTGCTATTCACACCTTTCGAGTGTCTTGATGTCTGGACTTAACAAACATGCAATTGTGAGGTATTTCTGCTGCACTCAATGAAACAATAGGGAGCGTTCTCAAAAGAGGAATTTTTGAAGGCCTGATCCACACGTGGCTTTGCCCTAACCCTTAGCCTTAAAGGAAAAATCCACCCTGAGGTGCTGCTCAGATGGAAAAGTGCTGCTATAGGAACGCTTTGAACTTCCTGCATATGAATGAAAGGATGATTTCTGTTATTTTGTGCCGAAACACAGAGCAGAAAATCACCTGTCCAACTGCAACAAGCAACCAATGAATGAAAACGGGGGGACAGGGAACTTTAATAAAAGAAAAAGGTTGTTTTGTGATTACCTGGCAATCAAATCCTCCTCTGTTTCATCACAGCCCATCTCTACGTCTAGCCTCTCCAAGAGACATGTCTCTATTAAATCTGGGTGTGTCACATGACGGAGACCATTTTACAAGCTTTCATCTCGTCACGCCTCAACCAAAAATCTATTAATTGGCTTCAGACTGTACAGAAGTCAGCTGCCTGGCTTTTAACAAGGTCCCAGAGAAGTGATCACATCACGCCTCCTTGCATTGGCTCCCAGTATGTTTTTAGAATTAATTTAAAGATCTAACTGATGACTTTTAAGGCTCTTCATGGCCTTTATCATGCTATATATCTGACCTCATGCTCAGGTCTTGCGCGGCAGAAGACTAGAGGTGACAGAGCATTCGCAGTCAGAGCTTTGAAACTATGGCATGAGCTTGTTTTTAGTTGCTTGATTTCCCTTTACTCTCAGAAATCAGAAATAGTTTTGATGATCTTCATGTTGTAAAGTTGTTGCCCTGCGTGAAGCACTTTGTAAAGTGGGTTTATAAAAGTGCTCTTTAACATTATTATTGTGACGTGCTGAAACACTCCCTATTGTGTTTTTGTCTTTCTTTCCTTGGATGAGTCAATAAATGTAAAGTTATCCACTACGTTGGGATATTTTTAGTGCAGCAGTGGAGTGAGATGGCAGAAAATCAACAGTCTTAAACGTCAAGAGAAAAGGTCAGACGCTGGAGTCCATCGCTCAAAATCAAAGAGCAAAGGCTTATTTCTAAACTTAACATTTTGCTCTGACGTTCAACAGTCACACGGGCAGAAATCCACTGCAGATACAATTTATACACTGATGACAGCACCAGCAATGAGACTGCTGTATCCCATTTCCATTCTACAAACTACTACAGTGTGTACTCTCTAGTAATTACCACAGTATGCTGTTTTTGCAGTCAGTATACAGTCACCATCCAACAAATCAATGTAGTTTGTACTGACAGAAAATGAGACTTGCAGTGTAAAACTGTGACTCTTAAATGCCAGTGCCGATTTAACTTCACCAAGAGAAAACAAATGTTTTTCCAGGTCTTCTTGAAGCTATTTTCTTTACCTTTATCGTCAATTTATTTTTTCCAGCTGTCAGCAGCTTCTCAATTTCCTTTCATGCAGTCCATGAGTTATGTTTTCCATTAACAATGCACCAAAAATCAACTTCATGTATCCTACATACTAACATCTACTGAGTACAATTAATTCAATTATTTTATTAGTATGTAGAAAGGAATTAGGACACATCTATTCTGTAGTTTGGTCGAGTGCATGGGTGCTGTTCAGAGACGTTTGTTTCTTTTATACTTGTGTGGATTTTAAATGTCTGTCTGTGTGTTTTCTTTTGCATTTCAAACCTGCTTCCCCACAGGAGTTTGAGAAACCAATCAGCTTACTTGATGTTGTTGAGTTTTGGGAGGTTACATTTACCACCCCTCTCTGGGAAAACAGAGCAGAGAAGTTTATGTGTATCTTTAAAACAGCGTAATTCTCTCTTAACATCAGCTCCAGCAGCTTTCTTTTGCTTATTCGGACGATAAAATGAAAAAGAAACGTCATAATTTTAACAGAGCAATAAGAATAATCATTTTGTTAGCATTTAGCTCACTACAGCTACCTTAAGGCTCTGTAACTGATGCTGCATTCACATTATGTCATCTGGACGGGGAAATCTTCTGTTATTTCAACTGGGTAGCACACAGGTGTTATTCTAAGACGGTTAGCCCCATTGCTAGCCTTGTCATCCACTCATCTGCTAGTTATACCTGCTTATTCTTTGCAGGACATGTCACCCATCTATCAGAAAGCTAGCCCTGTAATCACCAGATAAATGAAAAATAAGCCCAGATGTTTTTACAGCACAAAAAGTTAACTATTTGTAGTGGTTCATTAAAGGTTCAGTGTGTATTATTTAGGAGGATATCAATATAATATACATAACTATGTTTTCAGTGGTGTATAAAGTCCTTACATAATGACTTGTTATGTTTTTATAACCTTAAAATGAGCCATTTCTATTTTTATTTTATTTTTCCCTCTACAGAAGCCCAAACAGGACAAATGGCTCTACAGAGCGCGTTTCATCACTATGTTGACTAGTACGAAAAACAAGCATACGTAGTAGTAGTAGTAGTAGTAGTAGTAGTCGTCTGGTTTATTAGAAGTAAGAAGAGTTGCGTAATTTGGACAAATGGAGCACCACACATATTCGGCACATGAGTCAACAGAGTGTGTCGGCCGCTGAGGTTCCTCCTGAATGCTTGCAAAGGGAGGGATGAGCGGTGAGTGATGGTGCATTCATGTAGTGTTGGAATAATCAGATTTTTCCCTCCTCCTTAAATCTTTATTGCAAAAACAGGAATAAAATGTACATGGGACATAAAGAAGTATATAGAACAGTATACAAGTATATAAGAGGACACAAATAATAACAAATTTGCCAGGGGTAGTCTATATTTTATAAAGATTTTAAAAGACGACCATATGTTGACAGTTTTTACAGCCTTTTTGTTGTTAGATTTAGAAATTAAATTGATGTAATAACAACCTCATGGAGAAAAAGTTTTTTACTGCTACAGTTGCCATTAGAATTAATACATTTATTATAAAGTACTTATTTCGTCCGAGGAGCAAGTGAATGCACAGAGAGCCATTTGTTGCAATTCGCAACCCTCATCATTAGATGTCACTAGAACGTACACACTGAACCTTTAAGCATATATATCAGAGTTTATTCAGCTATAACTTATGACGATGGCCATAAGCCCATACTTCTGACTTGAAAAAGGAGCCCGCTTGTAATTATGTCTGTATGGTATGATGTGAATATGGCACATTTGTCGTTACTAAATGCTAACTTAGTTTTATCTTATTAAAATGACCAGGTGCTTAAATTTTACTACTCTGCTAAACTAGTAGAAATACTCATTTAATAATATTAAGTTTGAATAAGATCTTGTCTCAACCTTTTTAGAAAGACTGATGGAAGAAACTTTTTATTGGCAAAACAGAGGTTAGCTTTAAAAAAAGTCATGCGGGTCATCAGCTCTTAATAACCTCTTGAGAGCAGCAAGTCCACATCTGTCTTCAAAGTCATTCAGGGAGAAGTAGGAAATCACCAACTGAAGTGGAAGCTCTCAGGGGGGAAAATGTAAATTTCAACAAGGAAAAAAAATCCTGCATTTATTATCACAGATTGAAGATATCTGAGAGTGTACAATGATGGGTTTGCCCTTTAAAGTCACAAAGCACAGTTTAAATTTCCAACATGCTTTAAACTGAGCAAATCATTGGTTTAAAATGCAAAACAGGAGCATCAACTGATTTCTGCGGAGGGAAACGAGCCCAGCTGTGTATCCCCGCCACGATTCCGCTGGCTGCACACCTGAGGCTCATTTTAAGCAGGATTGCATCTGATGACGATAATTAGCCATCGTTTTTTCAGATGAATCAGTGCTTGGAGTGTATCGACAGGGTGATGAAATTGCTGGAGGTTTGGCTTTAAGAAAGATCGTGTTTTATTGTTTTTGTTTCTTAAATCTTCCTGGAATTGTACCGCATTTCATTCTTGCTTTGAGTGTGCAGGTGATGAGGCATGAAAACTGCTTTCGCCTGACAACTTTTCACTTGGAAAATGGGATAGTCGACCCTTCATGAGTCAATTTCTTTGCTTCTTTTGTATGTTTTAAAACAACATCTGTAAGGGCAAGACTGCATGATGGGGCGGGGGATACAGAGACGGGTGGTGACTCTGCAAGGGGTGAAATGCTGCTGCTAGCGGATAAGGACCAGGGGCATCCAGGAGAGAGATGGGGGATGAGGCGTAGAACGGAGGGGGAGGAGGAGGAGGAGGAGGGGGGGGTGGAGGAGCAGGAGGTGGATTAAGAGTGAGAGGAGAGAGATGTGGGGAGAAAGAGGGGAGAAGATGGGGGTATGAGTGGACAGGGAGGTGTGGCGGAGGCGGGAGGAGGGAGAGGTGATGCTGGATGATAGTGCGATGGAAGGAAAAAGTGGAAGAGGAGGAGAGGGAAGGCTGGAGAAGGAGAGGAGCGTGGAGGGGGATGCAATGCGGAGGGAGGGCGTGAGGAAAGTAAGGCCTCTTCTCTGGGTATAGATGTTCAAAATCTATCGCCTTCCTTCTCTCCCTGTCCTCCTTTTCTTTCTCCTTTCTCCTCACCCACTCCTTCTCCCACTCTTCTTGCTTCTCCTTTACCCGTTTCCTCGCCATCTGTTCCTCCTCCTCCTCCTCCTTTCTCTCCTTCTCAACATCTCTTTCCTCTTCTCTCTGCTCCGTCTGTACACTCATGAGTGCAACAGTTTCCGTTGCATTTGTGGCGCTACTCTTATCGACAACATTACCACAATGATTACAATCAGTGACATGATTACTGTTAAAATAATCACACTGCGCACTGTCAATATCATCACAGCCGTTTCCGTGTCTTTGATCAATACCACTGCAGGTTTTATAATCAATAACTGAATGAGAGAGGTCCCTTTTGTGTTGAATGTGACACTGCAGTTTGGTTGTATCCTCCTCACTGTGACCACTTTTGTTATCTGTATGGTTGTAAATGAAATTGTGATAACATGTGTCATTTGTTTTACAGTTACAGCGATCACCACGCTTGTCCGTTTTGTCAGTAGTGTTGCTGATATCAGAGTCAGTGGATATTTTGACACTCTTTGTCTGCTTGTTTGTGCATTGACAGTGGTCAGCATGTGTTTCGTTAGTGCTACAGGTAAAGAAGTCTTTTGAAAGTAAATCCACAGGCGTGTCTTCGATGTTACAGGTGGGTTTGTCACTCTCGTTAGCTGTGTGAAGTTTATCCACATGATCAGGAGATTGATTGTCATCTTCGTTGCCGTCATGATTCATCAAAGTACTGCTACAGCTCGGATTGTGTTTTTTATTACCCTGGTTGTGGTCACCTGGTGTGTTACAGTCACTGAGAGGTTTCTCAGTCAAGCACTTCCTCCTGTCCTCGCCTCCGGAAGGATCAGAGACAAATTGACTGTAGACATCAGCACTGCAATTGCCACTTTTACTGTCATCACAGTGGCAGCAGTTATTCAGTTTGTCAGTTGTGTTGCAACTAAATGTTCCCTCACTGTTATTGGATTTATGGCACAGACAGTGTTTTGGCCTGCAAATACAGTGGCAGTCAGTGTTTTTCTCACTCCTGCTGCCGACTGGACCACACTCAGTTGTGCTGCACCCCAGGTAGTCGTCCACAAGTGTCCCAGTCTTGTTGCTCTTGAGTTTAAGCGCCATTGTGGGTTTCTGCATACAAGGGGCCTCATCTATGCTGAGGTCGGTAGTCAACCCAACACAAGCTCTTTCCTGTCTCTGTGTACTCAAAACACAGACGACTCTCCTGCCTTGTCTCCTTCCCCTTTTCCGTTTCTTCCTCGGTATTTCCCCAGCCTCTGGCAATCCCCTCTTCCTCTGGTCGGCTGTTACTGCTCTCTTTGACATCACATCTTTTGAAATCACTTCGCCAGGGAGGCTCATGTCTGCGCGGGCTGATCTAATTCTCGGTTGTGTTTCTGTCTGTTGTCCAGAACAGTGTGAGGCCAAGCCTAACACTGGATTGCAGTGTCCTGCAGATGTTGTTTGTCTTTGACTACACGCTGTTTCTCTAAAGGGAGCAGGGACAAGGCTAATCGCTGGATCACATGCTGTTTCTCTCTGAGGTGTAGGAACAAGACAAACTTCTGGCTTACATGCTGCGTCTTGACTGGGCAAGGAAATGCCGCTAATCACTAGGTTACACACGTTTTCTTTAGCATCCTGAACTCTTATCTCTGTCTTCCTCAGATTCCTTTGCTGCTCATCTCTCCGCCCGGCCTCCTTCCCTGCTTGTGTATTTTTGTGTATCTCCCCCGTCTCTCTGTCATTCTGAGCAGGGTCGGGCGTAATTGCAGGACAGCATGGCATCTCTATAACAGTACCAGGGACGGGGCTAATCACTGAGTTACATGCTGCACCCCTGCAGAGGAGCTTTCTGAGCCCCTGGCCCCACCCGGAGGCTGATTGCTGGGATTGATGCAGGCTGGCCTCCCTTTTCACCTGCAGACACAGCTGGTTACACCGATTACAGCGATTCACAGGAAGATTACTTAATAGCTCTCCTCTCTTCTCGTCATTTCTACCTGCCCTCTCTTGCTCTGTCTCATCTCGTCTTATCCTTTTCTCCTCTGCCCTCATCCTCTTTTCTCTCCCTCCTACCAGCCGATGCGCTCCAAGATTACTTAATAGTCCTTTTTCTCTCCTCTCTGCTTTTTCTGTGCCCTCTCTTTGCAACCTCTCTTCTCCTCTCCCTTCAGACATCAGATTCTCAGAAAGGCTACTTATTATCCTTCTTCCCCTGTCTGGGTCTTTCCTGTTTGTCTCTTCTCCTCTTTTCCTCCTCCCCCTCTTCCTCATTCCTCTCCTCACCCCTCCCCTCCTCTTCCTCCTCCTCCTCCTCCCCGTTTTTTGAAGGCCTAGCGTCGGTGCAAGGTGGCATTCTGTGGAAATGGGAACGAATTTTAAAGCACTTTCATCACGGCAGGCGCAGCGGTCCGGAACTGCGTTGCCGCCGCTACAATGGGCTACAAGTTCCATAGGATTTCCTGCCTGTCCTCCTCCATCCTCTTCTTCCCTTTCATCTATCTTTACCTCCCTTCCTCTCTCCATAACTTCCTGCCTCTGTTGGCAGCCAGGTTGTTTGATCACAGACGGCTTTATTCCCTCCCACCCTTCTTCCAGCCCTCCTTTCTTTTCCTCACCCCCTTCCTTGGTCCTGTTATGAGCTCTGAAGTCATACAGAAGAGGGTTGATGCTGTAGGAGATGGAGGGCGATGTCTTGGTGTAGCTGACCATCTCTGATGGCCAGAGAAGAACCCTGCCACCGTCTCGGTTCAGGACACGACAAAACGGCTCTTTGGGACGACATGGAGGCAAATAACTTGATTCTTTAGTCCAGTTTGATGGAGAGCTGTTTAAATCTTTGGGCTGTGTTTGGATTGAAGACTCTTTGGTCTCATTTGAAATACCGGAAATCGATTTCTGAGGTTGATTTGTAGCAGGACATAGCAGATCTTTCAATTCTTGGGTAGGATTTAATACTGTCACATTGTCCACATTGTTATGGGTTTCGGCCTCACTATCTCTGCATGCTGAATCTTTAGCCACAACTGTGCTTACACTGCCAGAAATCTGTCCTGGTATCCCGCTGTTTAAATAAAGATGAGCTCCAGTCCCAATTTCATTGCCGACTTGGGCTCCAGTCCCATTGTCGTTACATGAGGAGATCTGGGCTCCATTCCCACTGTTAACAGAGTCCTCAACTCTGATCACATTGCGATTACATAAAGAAACCTGGGCTCCTGTCCCCCTCTCAGTAGACATATTGGCTCCAACCTCAGAGTGCTGGATTGCAGTTTTACTGTCCACACTGCGCTGGTTTCCAGTGTCCCAGTGTTCCACACCTACACTGTCCACGTCTGCAGATACTGGAGATTTGATCTGCTGATCTTTAGCCCCCAGATCTTTAGCTCTTTCTTGCGCCGTCACACCTTCTTGTTTCCCTGACAAGTCAGAGCCTCGGCCGCCTTGGATGAAGACGGCAGCTGATTGGTGGAGAAGGACACAGCTCCTTTTGGGCAGCGAGAAGGACACAGGACGGACTCTGCTGGGGAAGGATTGGACGACTGAGGCGCCCAATGCTCTGCTACTGTTGATGCTGATGTCAGTCGTGTTAGTAATGGCGGTGGTGGTGATTTTCTTACTGAAGCTGGTCATGGTGGTTTTGTTGAAAATGGATCCATTAGTGGTGGTATTACTGGCAGTTGTTGGGATGTTATTGGGAGTAATGGGGTTGGTTAAATAATGATGAGCCCAAGGGATCTTGTTAAAGTGGCTGGTTTTGGTGGAAGAGTGGATATTTGTGTTGATATCAGTGCTCATGATGTTGTTGGTAGTGGTACTGGACTTAATGGCCGCGGCTGTCAGGTCATTGTAGTCCATTTGGGTCTTGTTGAGGATGCAGGATTCAGCAGTTGTAGTTGTAGTGTTGTTCGTGTCCATTTGGCCATATGCCCATTGTGTGTTGCTCAGGAGTCTGGTTTCCAGTGCAGGGTCCAGCGGTAGGAAGGGCTGAATCAGCGGGGTTTGAGGCTCTAGATGGAGGGGAGAACAGAAAGGATTACAGCAGCTGACACTGTGTTACATTTAGATGCAAAACATAGCAGGATTATCTGCCTAACCTGACTATAAAAAAATGATTTTGAAGGGATACATGTAGAGGAATAGCATACATTTTTAAGATTCCCCATACAGTAAGCTCCTTATGCATTTATTCAGTGTTCTGGCTCTTCACCATTACTCTTTTGTTGCATATAACACATCTGAATGTGATGCGTGTAGGATGGACTTGGGAAAAAACATTACCACTGACATGAATGTGTGATAGAAATGGGAAAAAATTAAGATTAAAGGTTTTATTCTAACATGTAATATCCATTTTTGTATATCCATTTTGGAGCACATGCTGCCAGACATTCATCTGTGTATACATCAGTGTGGCAGATGATTCAGACCGTTATTTCTTGAGTGAAGGTTTTAGGATGACTCATAACTTTAAAAGTGATGTATAACACACAAGAAACCCATTCAAATGAATTACCCTTCCAATACAAAATGTGCAAATACATTTACAACTTTAAATGCAGTTTTCGAACTGGGGTAAAACTTGAACTGAATACGTAATTGATATATTTTCAGAAAAGACAATTGATTGTTCTCTGAAACAACAGGAATGCTGCCGCCAAATTTCATGTTATGCTTTCTTTATTTGTAAAAATCTATCCTGCACCCTAAAATCGCCTTGAGATGGACTGAAGGGAGTTGATTTCACCTCCTGAATCAGAACAAATTCAGACTGAATGACAAACTTAACTGGAAAAAATTACTTTAAACTCATTCTTTAAAGTTTATATTCACACACTGACTTTTATACACACTCAATTGCCAGTTTATTAGAACACGTAACCTAAAGGAATGCAATCCAATACAACAGCCCTGATATGTCCTACGTAAATGCTCAGTTTTTGTTGAAACTGTTTTAGAGAGATGTTGAGAGAGATGGTCAGTTTGGAGGCTGAAGTTGTTTTGTACTGAGAGGTGAATATTATATTATAGTCTTCCAGTCATTGATATAAATGGGGTGAACAAAATACAGACTGCATTAGTTTAAGCTAGGTATACCTAATAATGTAGCTACCGAGTGCAGTTAAACTTTGCATGTCTTAGTTTGAAAAGTAATATCTCACTAAAAAAGTATAAATTAAATTAATTTAAATTAAATTAAAGCATAGTAGAAAAAGTGGTGTTGGTGCATTTGAGCTCTGCAGCAATACATGTGAATCTTCTAATGCAGTCAGACCAGAATGTGGCCTAGCAAAATCTTTTGCACATCCTTGTAAAATAGGCAGGGTTGGAAGCTTGGTAACTTACAGTAGTGACTGTTTTGAAGCAGGTCATTTTTTTATTATTTTAGAAATCTCATGATGTCTTACAAAGCATTGTTTATTGAAGCCCATCCAGGGAGCCAGGTAACAGCATACAGTGTGCAGACACAGTGTAATACCAAACCGAATCTGAAGAATCCCTCTGGGTCCACAATATTTTTCTCTCCGGTATCCTGTAGTGTCTCTGGTCTTTCCCTGCAAGGTCATTTTTAACTGGCCTAAATCTGAACAGGCAATCTACTAGATGTTAGACTCAAATGCATTACCTAAGTCACGTTGAAATCTGGAGGTCTCATGTATTGCTTTCTAAGCGGAGACAGTGACTCTGTAAACATACGACATTCCAAATAAACGCAATTATCTACCGGCTTTGAGCCTGAACTACATTGTCTCCCTATCACCCAGCTGTCATCACCCTGACGGGTTAGAGGGGTTGTTCTACCTAACCTGTTACTCTAATTAAGCCTACCAAGAAAATTCCCCCTAGTGACCCGTCATACTTTCAGTCACTTACTGGGCAACAAGTTAACACAGGTAAACTGGATTTATACCTAATGCAAAGCAGTAAAGGTGGTCAGTGGACAGTAGATACTGATGGCATCGGTTTTGTAGGTTAGGCCTAGAGGGATGAATCATACGTGACCAGGATAGGTTCTACTTTAAGTATATTCCCCATACTAATGGTGTTTTAACGCTTTCATCCACTTTGTTATATAAAGCAACGAGGGAAGGTTCCCCTTGTCTCATTACTTACTAGAAAGTGCTTTTGCTGTGCAGTGACCGTGTGTATGTTCCAGCTCATAAGGAAGAACAATCATTGTGGTGTGCAGGGGATTAGCAGTGGAGATGGCTTTGCTAGACACTTTCTTCAACTTAAATGTTGTTTGGGGTGATGATGGCGCAATGAATAAGACTATGCCTTTGGTGTGAGAGACCCGGGTTCAGTTGCTCCAGAGGCGTGTGACCTCTGACATGTATAGCAATTGTAAGTCGCTTTGGATAAAAGCGTCAGGAGGAGTTACATGTTAGGGATGGGCATTTCAAGGGAAAATAATAATCGCTCTCACAGCGCTGTAGACAACTGAACGTGCCACATACCTATTTTACTGACACCAGGAAGTGACACATTACTACCAGGACCTTCATAATAGCAAAGAAAAAATATATTTTAATAGAAGAGATTGATAGAACATAACCCACAACAAATATTAAGGAACTGTATTTGTGTTATCCAGTCCTGTCTCATGACTGACGCCAAACCATGCTGCATCTCTTTTATGGTGAGGTTTACACTCCAGCAGAGCGGGGTTATATAAGTAGAGTAGAGGACCCAACTAATACGATAGCTTTCTTTAGTCTGGAGTCTCTGGCTCTATATTCACTGAAAGGTCAACACTGTCGAGACAGTTTGCGGTTGGTCAATGGCAGAAATTTGTGTGACTAAGTTCACCAAAGTTGAACTCTGTGCTGATTTATCCACTCAGCCTAGCAATTCCATTTAAATCTATTGATTTCAGACATTCTGCTACTGTGACTGAGCCTCTAGAGCAATTCTTCATTCATATGTGTATAATTGCCCAGTAAATGTTCCTCTTATGTTCTTCCCTAAACCTCTCATCTCTGTGCATCTGTTAATTTCTTTTCCAAAGTCTGCTGTTAATAAAGATATTCTGTGTTACTGCAGCAGACCACAATCTGTATAATCCCTCAGTATCAGGAGTGATATCTCCATCACCAAAACCAAACACGTGCTCATTAAGTATTTAAGCAGCCGAGTACATGCCTTTATAAGCAGATAAGAGTTCTTACTTGTTCCCAGCGTGGTGCTGCTTGTATGGATGTCAGCCCAGTTCTGTACAAAGTCTGGCCTGGTCTGGTTTGCTGGTTCGACTGCCACTGTGGTGGACCTGAACATGGGACCAGAACCTGGAGCACTGAGGAGAGGAGAGGGGGAAAGAGGAGAGGAGGATCAATGAAAGGATAGTGAGGATAGGATGAAAGGAAAGAAGTGAAGGGCAACAAATTAAAAGGAAAGGAGGAAGAAAAGGGTGACAGGAGAGGAGGAAACAAGGAGACAAGTGATGAAAAGAATGTGAGGAATAAAGAGGAGAGGAAAGGTTGAAAGGAAACAAATGAAAATGAGAGGAAACAAGGAGACAAGTGGTGAGAAGGGAGAGAGCAGAGTAGAGCTGAAATCCAGCTGAAAATCAATTTGACCATGCTTTTCCTCTCCGTCCCTTTGTGCCAGGAGCCAAACTGCATTGTTGCAAATCTGAAAATGGCAGTGACAGCCGATACTGACATTACTTTCTGTATAGCGAGTGGGTTCAGCGGCACGACATTATTGGTCAGAAAAACTTTATAGCCATGATGATTATCCCCATTAAGCACAGCAAGATGCATTTTATTGGTTGCTGTGCCAACGCTTGTTGTAACGAGGCAGCTAGTTACTGATCTCTCTTTTCCTCTGTGTTTTATTTTTACTCATGTACAATACTGTGAAACAAACATGTCAGTGTTAAGTGTTTTTAAATATATGAAGACCTAAATTTGGCTCAGCGGTCAGTAAGTATAGACCTACATTAAAAATTCTAACTTTCATGCATGGATTTAAAAGTCGTGGATGTTTGATCGTGTCTTCAGGGACTATTTCCTGGCAGAGCCCTACGTTCTTTTTCATGTGGGCGTCTTCAGGTTGTGACTTGCAGCTCTGAACTAACATTTTGCATTCATGTGCTATCGTATACATATTTTGAGAAAACACATTCTCTGTTTGGTAGCTCGCCAGATGAACTCTCATCATAACTTGTTTTCAGCAAGAAGCAGCCAAATCCACATCATCTGTTTCTAGACCTCTGTTTTTGTTTATCATTTGTCTTACTGGGTTTCTTTTTCTCTCTTTTTTTTTAAGACAAACAGAACGTGAGCGCAACACTGTTTGGCAGCCCACTTGAAAGTCCCGGATGCCGGAGCGTCCAACCAGCACATGAACACACAGAGAGCAGCATTTCCACACAGCTGTAAAATAACACAGCATTAATGCTATTAGTTACACGTCTGCTTATCCTACTATGAGTCAAGTTAAAATGTCTGCTGTGGAAAAGGAATTTCTGGCACAACTTCACCTACTTCCAAGGTGCATTGGGGAAGCGAAATTGCTTAAATAGGTCAAAACTCCAGCAACACTTGTAGTATAAAAAATACAACTTTATTGTGAGAATGACTCTAATGAGAAACCAAACACCCTGACACAGAAACAGAGTGCATGACACAGACTTATAGATTTTTTTAAATATAATAATAAACAGTTGTCCATGCCTACATACACATCCAGCAGATACAGAGCAACATGAATTAATTTGGAGCTGTGTTTCAATCCAGCTGATGAATTTAAATCTGTTTTAAGTCTCCACCAACCCCTGAAGGAAATATTTGTCTCTTTAACTGCTAAATGCACCAATATCTTCACCAGCTACTCTTTAACAGTGTCTGTCTGATGTTTGGTGCAGGGCAGGGCAGGTAGCGAACAGTGGATTTGTCAGAGGTATTTTTGATGAAAACAGCTGCCAGCTGCAGCTGGAAACGGAGTTAATGAGAGCGGTGAGAATAAACCATATAAGTTAACGACCATAAAACCAAAACAAAGCTGATGGGAGATGAGTCAGGCGGTAATGTGTCACTTTCAGATTATGCATTTAATCTATTTTTAAAAATAAAAATGTTGATTGATGAAAAATTTTCTGAAAAACCAAGACATTCACAGTGAAAGATTATCCAGCAAAGAACATTTAATCCTCTTGTAAATGTACTGAAATTTATCCTTAAAGTAGATTATTTTAAATAATTATTTTTATGTCAAGCTGCATGAAATATCAATAAAGTAATATTACGTTTACGAAAGTGACACAGCAGAGCTTATTTAACAGTTACAACACTTAAATATAGTCCGTCTGGTCCTTTCAGTTAGCGTGTAGAGGTGCATGTTACTCACCACTCTCCTGTCCTCCTCTCTTCATGCTTGTGGAGCCTCCTCAGCGCTCTCTCCTCTCTCTGCTCCTCCCTGCGTCTCCTCTGCCTCCTGTAGGCCAACGCTCTGTAAAACTCCCTTTGTTTCAGCTCCTTGAGGCGCTGGAGGATGAGCACATGGATTATCATGATTATTAGTAGTGGTCGTAGTAGAAATGATAGTAGCAGCAGTAGTGGTATTATTTTAACATGGAGAATTGAGAAGTTAGTTAAACATTAAAATTATGTTTGTCTAAATAAGTTGATCACGCAGCATTTAGTTTCTGTGTATGTATGTGCGTCTGTTCATTCCGCAATTCTTTATCTGCTCTGTGTGTAAGTATAACAATGTATGTGTGTGTGTGTGTGTGTGTGTGTGTGTTTTTATGCGAGCTTACTAAGTCAGCCAGTGTCAGCTTTAGTACAGTCCAGACCAGCTTAATTCACTTACTGAGCTCTGTCTGCAAGCTGTCTGCAAGCCGGAGATACTGATACTGTGTGCGTGTGTGTGTGTGTGTGTGTGTGTGTGTCACAAATAATATTAATAATATACCGGTGGGTTCATATCACAGACAGACAGATGACAACAGACAGACAGACAGCGAGGCGGGCAGAGAAACCGACAAATAGATAAACAGACTAAAATAGACCGACAGATAAAAGGCAGAGGCAGACAGACAGACCGTTACAAACATGGAGAGGGACAGAGAGACAGGCAGGAAGACAGATGAAGCATGGTTTTTCTTTAAAGCAGTGTAGTGTAGCCTCAGCATTTCATAGAGGTGTACATACAGTGTGAGGCGGACAGGGGAAATTACAAGAAAACCTCACATAAGACTGCAATCCAGTGCAAAAACTGTTCGAACTGACCAGAAAAATAGCCATAGAGTCAAATCACTGCCAAAAGTGGACACTGTAAGCTTCTTTAAGTTTTGAAACATGTAGATTTTTTCTTACAATACTCCATCTTATATTTCTGAATGTTTTATCACTCTTCCAAGCCCTCAGATAATCAAACCAATCCCTTTAAGCCGTTACACACTTTTGTATTAAAACAAAAGGTGATCATGCATTTTCAGTGGTGGCCCCAAGACTGTGAAATTAAGTTAATTTGATTATCAAATCGTCCCCACCACTGAGACTTTAAAGTCTCGTCTTAAAATGCATTTTTCTTCTTTGCCGTTTGAGTCTGTTTAGGGACAATCTTGCTTATCTGTCTTGTTTTTCTATTTTTTGTTGTATGTATATACATAAATTGATTGGCCTGTTTTTATTTATCTGTTTTTTATTGTATAACTTTGTTTGGCACTTGAGTCAACTTGTGCTTTATAAATAAGACTTGACTTGACGTATAGAATAAAAACGTAAGACATTTTTAATGTTGCGTGAAAGTTAAAAGGCTTTAGGGAACACATTTCATTTTAGGTTGTGCAGGCTGTTGAAAATATCACATGTTATCTATGGATATAGTGCTGCATGACCTTTCAGGAAGGTCTTTAAAATGTAATTTTACATGTTCTTCTGTTGTTATAACATGGCCACTAAGAATAATTGCTTGACCACATGACTACGGTTTCCCCTGCTTGTTGGGGTGGTAAAGTAAAATGTATTACAAGGTTGGAAAAGACTCAAAGTCTCTATTTAAAGGCTGTATTCCTCCAAACTAAACAATAACTATGGTACAAACAAGATAATAAGGGGAATAATAATCCCATGCAAAAATAACCAATGCAAATGTATTACCTTGAAAATGAGATACTAGTATGTGTTAGTTGGAAACTGCTTCAACAGCATTGGTGAATTCTATTTAAGATGCTGAATTTTTCAAATGTGAAAGATCATCCAGTGCTCACATACAGTATAAAAGGCCCTCCCACATAAATTGTTTTACTAATTTTTTTTTTTGCAGGGTTACTGTAACATTTGTATAGTATTTCATGTGGGGCTGTTTGTGTTTTGAACAATTAAACACATATTACTTTTACATACTCATTATTATATATAAGGATTATCGTTATCAGAGCAAAATATTTGGACATCTCTCCTTTTGAGTCATCCATTTGGTTTTCCAATTAGATTAATTTTGTTGTTAATACATGTGATAGAAGGTCTGGTGGTTTAAGGGCCCCTGCTGCATGTGGCCGCTCGGCCTGTGCTCAGTGAGACTGTTTGGTAACTGTTTCTGAAGATTTTTTTCCTTCTGTTGATGTTGCTATGTGGTGAAAATGTAATTGACCAACCAGGGGCCAGATTCATGTCTAAAAGCACAAAGACAGAAATATGCATACGTGTTCTTTTCGTCAGCTTTATAAAGATCCTGTGGACGCATGTTTCTGTCATACCAATCCCAATCATCATGGAAATAGGCATGAGCCTCATTTCCACTCCCACAGTTAGCCATAAATAGATGTCGTAACGCCCTAAACATTTGCATATCAATATTTCCGCCTGCTCAACCTCTCATTATACCTGTCAATGAGAACAACAGCAAAGATGTGCAGTTTTACCAACTGTGTCGCACTGGCGAGGTTCTCTAACAGCACTAGCAGCTGTCATTACACACAGCTGTGACTGTTTAAAAGGCGTTCATCAGTAACTTATCAGCGGCAATATCTCAATCTTTATTATTTAACATCAGAAAGATGATCAATGATTTATTTCTTGACCTCAGAAAATAAGATTAAGGTTATTAACATGAGAAATATTTCCTCTAATGTAAATAAAAATGAGGAAATTAAGTTTATTAAATGCGACTACGGCGTATGCACAGTCTTTGTGTAACACATAGTTTATAAATCTGGCCCCAATGAACATGAAGTACAATTGTTTACCAAAGTTGTATAAATTGTTGAGGTGATGAGGTTAATTGGTACTGGTGAGATGAGGACAGGTGCGATGCGGCAAACCCACTCTATCTTTCCCATTAAGAGAGTACCACCAAACACATTAAATGCTTCTTCTTCCTTTTTTTGTTGCAGATTTAGTGTTTCCACTGTAACATCTGATACAAAGGACATTCCTTTAGTATAATGACAGTGACCCTTGGTTCTTTTACACATTGAATGTGGAATGAACAGTGACTTGGAGATTAAAGCACCAAGGGGAGGGGACTATGTATAAAAATGGCCACAGCTTCTACACAGTTCATCTAGTGTAGATGTAAACACTCTCTAAATAGAGCTGAGAGTCAGCATTAAGCTTAAAGCCATTGTTTCCTTTCAGATCCATAGTAATGAATACAGAGCTAGCACAGCAAATAATGTGTCACCTTCCTACTACTTACAGATCTCACTGAATAAATTATAATTCAATTAGAAAAGCACACAGCCTCTTTAAGCTGCATAATGTAGGATAAACTGTGCATGGCTGTTTTTCTCTGTTTGACTCTTTGCATCTGTCACATCACAACAGTGCCATTGACATAGTCTCTCTGCAAACCACTTAATTTCCCAAAGAAGATGGGACCGTGACTGACCATGAACCAAAAGACGGGCAGCTTAGCTCTGTGTGTGCAGGCTGGAGAATATTACTGCTAGAAAATCCATTTCCTGCAAGTGTTGCAGTCTCCAACAATATGCCCTAAATGCTCTGCATCCTCAAGTAAACCTAATAACTCTGACACACAGCTAACTGTGAAAAATATTATGCCTCTTTCATCGCTTGCAAGAGAACAAATGATAATTGCAGCAAATACATTCCTCCCAGCATCTATAATTTTGTAAACACCCAAACAGCTGCAAGTTCTCAGTCGCCTTCCCCCACACCCAACTATGGAAGAACAAACTATTTTTACATAAGACTGAAAAAAGAAAAATGATGAAAGAGAAGGAAGAAGGTCATTTTTAGGTAATGTATTATTGATATCCTGTGTGTTATTATGTAATCAGATAATATGTACAAGGGATTTTAACCTAGAATGATGCCCCAGATAACTGCTGATTCTGCTTACCCCAACATACTTTCCTTGTAAATCTCACTGCTTTCTTTGATAGCTCGGATAATATTCTGCTGAACTGGGTGAATCAATACTTGATTGTCACTGGTGCTCCACCTACTCAAGTCCTTCCTCACAGCTACACAACAGTTTGTTTACATTAGCAGCTTTAGGTCTCTCACATCCCCTCTTCCCAATGGTGTCCTCCAGGGCTCAGTTATTGGACCATTACTGTCTTACAGTCTCCCTCTTGCACATATGATCTGTTGACATGGCCTCAATTTTCACTGCTATGCAGACGACACACAACTCTAGATACACACCAAGCCTCGAACACTCCACCACCATCCAACCTGACAGAGTGCTTAAAGGATATTAATGCTTGGATGACCTGCAATTACGTTGAACTTAATCAGGATAAATCTAAGGCTTTCCCCATTACCTCTCAACCACACTCTCCACCAAAAGTCTCATCTAAAATTGAGTGTCCCTGGTTTATTTCATCCTCTGAGGTCAAAAATTTTGGTGTAACTTTAGACTCTACCCTTTGTTTTGACACAGACACATCAAAAACATTTCCAAGACTGCCGTCTTTACCTGAAGAACATTTCTAGACTATGCCCCTCATGTGCCTTTATTATATCTTGGGAGCACCCCAACCCTGAGCAACTGCTCGCCTCCGAGTTAAATACCGAATCTGACTTTCTAATTTATATATCTGTCCCTGCCTTAGCCCTACTTATCTGTCACACTGCCTGTCTGAT
>NW_024041150.1:1926448-2199334 GCF_014851395.1 Micropterus salmoides
CTAATGGAGGAATGAAAGATTGGCTTAGCCTATAGGATATTCTTTAAGGCTTTGAAAGTTGTGCTTGCAATTACCCGTTTTCCAACTAAGGAAAAGGTGAGTATTAGTGATTATTATTTGTTCAGCCATTTGGACCTTTCAAGTTAATGTGACGATTCACATTTAGACTTGATTAGATTTTAATATTGTCACGATATGTGCCAGAGCTGTCATACAGTTCCATCTGGCTTGTAGCCTATAGCTCGCTAGGCTACGTTTTTAGACTCTTATACCACCAAGTCGGTACTGTGCATGTGAAATTCTCAAAAGAGATGAGGATATAGCAAAATGGCTCACTAGTTAGCAGTATATAAGCAGTCATACACCTCACAGATATGCATGTTTTATTACTGACCCAGGTTTCACTTCAGAGTTTAATAGTCTCTAGATTGGGAAGATGCTATTTCAGAGGCTTTCTGAATATCAGTAGTAAATACTGGCAGAGCACTGGCTGAACCCTCTTCTCGTTTTTCAGGGAAAATATAAGAGTGGATAATTACAACATGGAACGAGAGGCACTTAAGCTACCTGTTGTCCTGTTATTATAGCTATATGTTAAACAAAAACATTTATGAGAGCAGGAGTTCATTAATGCTATAAAAGTTAAGCATTTGTTTAATATAATACATTTGTTTCTTTAAAAAAAAAAGACATCTCTTTGAGAAGCAATATTGAGCAAGTTACTTAAAAATGCATTTCAATACTTATTACTCATTAAAAGAGTAATTACATTACTCATCATTTTACCTGAGTTTCCAACTTGATTGACCAATTCGACAGCACTTTTCAATACCCGAGGTAGTTGTTTTTTTTTCTTGAGTACAATGGATTGCCGCATTATGTGTGTGTGTCTGCATGTGTGTCATTATGGGGGAAATTGTGGGTGTAATGCTATGAACATACAAGACAGTTAAACAAAAGTTTGTCAGCAAATGTGCTGATGGTTAATTCCTATACAGACATGCATAAATAAACATGAATTAATGGAAAATGTTTACAAAAGTGCATGTGGATGTTAAGATGGTTATTTTTTCACTTGATCTACATAATATGTGCTAAGTTTATGTGAGGGGATTGGGCAGTTTGAGTGACATCTGGGGGGAGGAGAAAGTGACAAGAGCTAAATTAATCACTGTGTGGGCAACCTTTAGCGACACACACCTTTTTCAGTTCCTCTCTCTAAGTCACATGGCATTCTTTGCGTTGGTAGAGTCAGCAGAGATAAAACTACTGAGACAGCCTCTGTTGTGTTTGCATGTAAAATGGATTTTGTGTTTGAGGGGGAATAGGAGGTGAAGTAAGAGCTGTCTTTTCTTACTGGATTTCTTTGTATCATCGTCTATATCCATAACATTCATATTAAAATACTGACACTGGCAATAAAGGTTTTACTTCATTGTTTACCATGCCAACACATCCTCCTACCTAAGCATACAAAAAACAATATTTTGTTTTACTATTGAATTTCAATGTGACATACTGTCCGGGTCTTTTCTGACCTGCCATCCAAATGGTGAAGGTCTGGTTAAGTTTAAAGACTGAACTGAACTGTTTTAAGCTTTAAGTTAAATTGTCAGAATACAAATGTATTAAAGCTATGGCTAAGTGCATCGATCTTTCACGTTTTGTTAAAGCACCCATTTTCCACCCATACAGGTGTTTTCACTTATTTGACTGCCTTTCTACTCAGTACTCACCAAAGTAGACCTGACCTGAGCAGAGGTCTAATCAGCCACAATTACTGAAAATACCTGTGTGGATGTACACGGCCTTTAGCTGTCTGTTGTTAAATGTGAAAAAAGGAAATCCTGGTCTTAAATGTCTTCATAGACCTCCACAACCTTACTTTTTTACTTTTCATTGCAGGATGGAGACACTTATTCCAGCATTCAACATTAAACAGTACAATTAGTGCTGGGCAGTGATTACATTTTTTTATCGTGATTAATCGCATGATTTTCTGCAATTAATCGCATAGGTACATGCAAAATTGTATAATGAATTCTAAAGTAGTATATTGCACACTTTTAATTTAAATTTACTGCTATATACACAAAAGTGCAATAACATGTGGTTTGCAAACACTTTAAACAAATAAGGTACTTTTTACCAGCAGCATTCCCTTTACACAGTAACAATAAAATATTTCTTGTAAATCTCAGCTTAAACATTAATGTAATTAAATTAAATATAAAACCAAAGCTATTTGCCACCACCAGGGCATTACCTGTTATAGCTTGTTAAAACAGTTAGAGTCCAGAGCCACAATCATATCATCAACAGGCAAACATTTTTCTTTCATCAAGGAGCAGCATAAACAGTTCAGCAGCAAGTGTCCCTGTTAGAGTGAGGTAAAGTGCTCACAACACGCACTGCCGCCGAAGTTGAATTGTCTTGAACTTTTTGTACGCGCCGTACAGCACAAATCATTGGAAGAGAGACTGATCCTCGCTGTTTGTGAGTTTCCAGAATCTATTACTGTTTACTAAATAGGACATCAACAGGAGGGAATTCACATGGCAGAGCATCCCCGCAAAACTAGATGGAGGCCTATCAGATAAAGTTATGTAGCCTATGATTTTAAATTAAGTTAAATAAACGACAGCTGTGTAGCGCACAGAAGCCGTTGCCATGGTTACTATCCATACAGCTCCTGCCGTTCGCTTGTCTCCCTGTCTGATCACCAGAGCGCAGAGCAACCCCGCGGGGCCAAGCGACTACTATGAAATTTTACTAAAAAAAATTTTTCTACTATGACATCTTCCCAACACTAATCAGCATGCAGTGTGTAGCTCTCCACTTCGCTATGGCATTTGATCGCTTGTCTTGCTTTTGTTTATCTACTTCTCCCACATGCTGCATCCACTGTAGTCTGCCGAAGCCTCCCTCCACTGCTTGTTTGGGTGGGTGATTTGTAGGCTGATAGACATGCCAACTCTCCTGTGACCCACGGTTTGACTGTATATGTATACAGAGCCAGTGAGCAACAGACTTTATTATTATTATAAAAACTGCATTGACGTGCGATAAAAAATTGTCGGCATTAATTGTTTAATGCTTTAATGTGCCCAGCCCTAACTACATACATTTAAACCCAATGCTCCTTTTCCTACAGAAGTGACTAAGATTTTTTTTTCAATTGTAATAGAAACCTGGAATATGTAAACTTATCAAAATAAGCCTAATTATTTTTTTAGACCACTGTAAACTAACAGTAGCTTTCTAAACATATTGGTTGCCTTTTGGCTCTGCAGTTGAAATAAATTATTTACTTGGAAGATTCAGATGTGAAAGAAAAGTGAGGTAAATTAGTGAATCTAAGAGCAAACATGAGCACCACTGTGAAATGTTGTAAACAAACATAAAAATTAAACATTTATTGCTACCTGGAAATTAACTTTCTAACTTCAGCAAAGTTGTGTCTCTTCGTCATTTTGTAAAGAAATGCTGGCAGGTTCAGAGCATAGTTCACATTGAGCTGCAAGAGCCCAGGAAACCTTCTTCTAAATTTTATTTTCAGTCCAAGATGGACTGCTGTGTGACTTCTTCTTCAACACATGTAAATGAATCAGCCTTAGGTCACACAAGAAAAGCATACCAATGTAGGTTCTCAATGTTGTCCTCCACTGATGTATGGATTCAAGGGATCAATAATGCTTTTTTGCAAGTGTTGAAGCCAGTGTGTGTGAAACCAGATGAATAAAATACATAACAAACAGACATCAGGAGGTTTTCAGACAGAGTGCAGCACAGCATTTAAAAACTATTCATATTTAGATGTCGCTAAGTGTCAAAAATGGATTTAAAGCTCAAGGAATCAAAATGAGAATAGCAATATTTTCCCCCCAAAGTGCACAGTTCACACTTATGTAAAAATGATTGGATAGTACTGGCGTAAACAAGATGCAAGAGTTTTTGTTCCCATGTAGTGACACAGGAATCCAAACATAAAGCTCCACCACATTGCTGTCAAGACAATTCCACAGCTCTGTAGCTCTGAATTGCTACATCTCCAGGGTAAACATGTACTGCATATTATGGTCTGTCTCTGCTGCAAACTAAGAGAAACAAATGGAAACAGGATGTGAGAGCTCCATGCTGAGACGCACTTGAGAGAACCTAGCCTTCATCTTTAAATTCCTGCACAGTCCTGTGATAACGCAAAAATCGAGGTCACAACATCCAGAGTTTGTTTCCTGTGAGATGGATGATGCCGTTGTTAATGCTGTTTGTTATGTAACTTGTGTAGGCAACGTTATGTCTCCCCAGTGCCTAAAGCACTGCTGCAGATACAGGAGCACTGGACATATTAGGAACATGTCCACCGGCACAAAGCAGCATCGGAAATAAAGAATCCAACATGGAGTCACAGCTTTATCTGCAGATGATTGCAATATTTTTACAAACAAAACAAAGGCACAACAGCAGACTTACAGCTGTGGGCGGTACCATCGTATGTGCATGCCCGTGTGCATGTGTACGTGAAAGAGTGAGACAGGGAGAGATGTGTACTGTAACCAACCAGAACTCATTAGCGTTTCCACTATGCACAAAAAAAAACAAACAACCAACAATAAAAATGGATATACACACAGAAATATAGTAATTACTCACTCAATCCCACAATTCCTCTCTCGCTCTATCTTCCACTTTTCTCCTCTCTCACCCCTCTGCTGAGAGGGCTCATAAATAAAGCAGGGTAAGATTGCAGAGCCTGCAGCGATAAGGGATTCTGGCTGGGAAAGCGCTGCACCTAGTCTACCACATGGGGAGAGGGCAGAGACAGAGAGATTTTGTGTCTGTCTGTCTGTCTGTAGGTGTGTGTGAGTGGTGGGGTAGGTGTGGGTGGGTGGTAAGCTGCTTTTGAACTATTTGAACAGGCAGATTTGGAACACCTTGTTGTCATCGACTGGCATTTACTGCTGTTGCTTCACTGTGTTCCTTGAAGCAAACTACCATTTATGATAGTCAGAATGCACAACACACACCTCCCTCCAACCTGAGTCAGTTGTAATAACACCACCTGCTGCTCTTGAGAGTGTGTGAAAACTGGTTAGCATGCAATTGGAGATTTTGCAAACTTATAATATAAATAAACAGACCAATGTTAAACACTGACAATTGCAGGACCACTATACTATATCTTGTACGAAAATAAATCGTAACATATGTATTTAAAATAGTGTCCAATCACATCCAGTTGAAAATTGAAAATGAACACACTTGGAATCAAAGCTGTGGCGATACATTACATACAATTAATGGGAAGCAAACATATAACTAGCTAAATGAGCATAATACATGATGAGAGTCCAGATATAAGAAAACGGGGCATTTTGCATATTGCCAAGAGACTGCTAATAATATGTACATTTTGAATGCAGACCTTTTATATAACCAGACATGGTTAGACTGAATATCATTTGGAGCAGGCCCCAACAGGTCATGTCTTGGTTACTAGGAATCAAGGTGACCTTCAAGGACCACTACTAAACACTAGATACTTTGTCCACTGTTATTGTACACGTGGAAAGAAAGAGATTAAGAATGAGGGTGAGGAAGATAAAAAGATTTTAGTATGGTAACAGTCAGACAGACCAAATGAAACCATTTTAAGGCTGCAGGAGAAACTTGTCTCTAAGCTCTCTACACATTTGCCTTTCATAAGGATAAACAAACAAATCAACAGTGCATTCATAGAACAGCAACAGTGTTCATATGCCAGCACGACAAATCCCTGTCTGTGATTCAATCTCATTGAATTTTCATGCATGTTCTCTATCTGTCTGCCTCGCAAACTATTATCTGATTGGGATTTTGCAGTTTAAAGATGCTGTTTGTTTTGTCCAGACTGTATTTTCTGTGGTGATGGTGGCTTTTTTTTCAGCTGAGCTTCTGCTGTAGTTCATGTGTCTCTGTCCTTTTTAAGCTGTGATTATGTTTTGTCTCTAATAAGGAGAAACGAGCAAACAGTTATGCACTTATGCAAGTCAAGTTAGAAACACTGGTTTCTTTTCAGATTAGGCTTTTATGGCCAACTCAACAATTTAAGATTAGTCAAGCTCTTTCAAGAATTTTGGTATTTTTTTTAATTTGCTCCATTCTTTCCTTGTTTTCTAACGTCTGTGCTTCCTGTTATCCTTTCCATCTGACTTCAGTTAATCCCACACAGAATGGCTCTGGTGGTTTATGGGTCGAATAATCTAACTGGGTTAACTGGTTAAAAACTACTGTGTCATCAGGATTTCAAAGACTATACTTCAACGTGTAATTACCACCTGCTTCAGACTGAAATACAAAAAATGTAATCTAGTTGAAACACCATTTTATAATGTAAAATCTAAAAAAATGATTTACTTTAAAAATATATGAATCTTGACTCATTTCTCATTCTCATCTCTTTAATTTCTCTACATACACATCATATAGTATTAGCTATGCTTTATCTCTTAGCTAATCTTTAAAGCCAATAATCCATCCAACCATCGTCAACCTCCTATCCTGCGTACAGGGTCGCGGGGGGCTGGAGCAAATCCCAGCTGTCATCGGGCAAAAGGCGGGGTACACCCTGGACAGGTCGCCAATCCATCGCAGGGCCACACATAGACAAACAACCAGTCACGCTCACACCAAAGGACAATTTAGGGTCACCAATCAACCTAGGAAGCTGCATGGAAGAAGCTGGAGCACCCGGAGAGAACCCACGCAGACAAGGGGAGAACATGCACACAGAAAGGCCGGGGCAACCGGGGTTCGAACCTGCTGTGAGGCCACAGCGCTATCCACCGGACAACCGTGCCGCCCTTATAGCCAATGATATTGCTTGCAAAAAGTAGCATGTTATTCAGGGTTTTATTCAGATTTTTACATCATGGTACTAGCAGTGGTACTGGCCAATGCTATTTGCAATCACTGCTATATTGATGGTACAGTTTTACTGGGGAAATACAGTGACATAGTAATTTGGGCACTACCATTATGGTACAGCACAATGGCATCCTATAGTATTATTATGGAATTGTACTATCATGGTAGTTCTTGAGATGTTAAGAATTTAGCTAAAAAGTCAGCAGAGATGTTAAAGTGACGTTAGTGACATTGTGTCGTAACAGCCCAAAAGCCAGTGTGACGGCAACCCAGCAGCTCAGTGGCCCAGTTTACACAGCTGAAACTTTCTCCGGCAAATAATAGCGGCCCCTCGTTGTGCAAACCCTGCAGGCTGTCCCCCAAAGGACAACACAACCCTGACACAGGCCCTCTGTCCCCAAAAAGGACAGATCTCTTTCAAGCCTGTTACTAACACCACTGTGCATAGTCTACAAGGCCTATTTTTCTCTTTCTGTTTCTTTGCTCCCTTTCTCCCTTGCTCCCTCTACGATTTCAGTGTGCGATCCTCAGGGGCAAGATCTTCTAGAAATTTGCCCCCTTAGCTATTTTAAAACCGTATCGGACCGGCTGGCTCGGCCACTGACTCATTTCCGCCTTATAACTCCCTCATTATGTGACACAAATCAATTATGGATGAAAAAAACCTTTCAAAGTTGCAAAGAGGCCCTTTCATGTGTCAAAACCCACCGCCAGATGAACACAAAGAAAAGATGAGGAAGAGAAGGAGAAAGAGGAATTGTGTGTGCTTGCACTGAGACTGTTCCTCAGTGGCTTTCTGTCCCTTAATGGAGTAGTTTAATATTTTTGGAAATGCTCTTTTTTTGCATGATTTACTAGTGGGATGAGAAGATTAATATCTATTAAATACAGAGCTGGAGTACACAATGAACATATTATATTTTGATCATTTGAAGGTCCAGTGTGTAATATTTAGGAGGATCTACAGCCAGAAATAGAATATAATATGTTTTCAGTGGTGTATAAAGACCTTACATAATGAATCGTTATGTCTTTATTAGACATTTCTATCTTCATACACTGCAGGTCCTCTTACATGGAGGTCGTTATATAGCACCACCATGTTTCTCTAAAATAAGAGAAATGTAATAATATTAATTTGTGTTTTAAAGCTGCAGTTGGTACAAGTTATCTTACTCTGCTGCTTGTATCACTTCCACCAAAGCCACAAGAAGGAGCGAGTTGCCTTTTGAAACTTCCTGCGTAGGGCTGGCTCTCCAGGGCGAGAGTCTCACCATGACCCCGGTCCCTCTCGCCACGACTTGTCTTCTCAAAGACACCCCTGATTGGTTGTTTTGTTCAGAGAGCGGTGGATTCTTGCAAATGGCAGTAGGTGTAGTGCGAGGAGCCAGAGGAACTAGATTTCTTTTCACAGATTATCTGTCTCTTGTACTACTGTCAACACACAGTGACAGTTTCAGCAAATATGAACATTTGTTTTTAAAATAATTCCCTACTGCAGTTTTAAAGAGGGGTTATGTGTTACCAACAAGAATTAGGGGGCTTTCACAACTACCTCGTTTGGTCCGGATTTTCGGACTTTTCAGTTTGGTCCAAACCAAAATTGCAGGTGTCAAACCTCCCACGGACCAAACAGACGAAAAGAGGTAGTCTCGGTCCGGATCAAACTGAACCATGGTTCAGTTCGTTTCTGGTGTGAAAGCATTTTTTGGATGATTTGGACTTTCAGACTATTTACATGAAGTTTGGCAGTTGACATGTAAACTGGAAACAAACAAATGCACGGAGAAATGCATTGAAAAAAAGACGGAAGGAGTTAAAAATCTCCTGTGACATATCCACTATAAAAGCACACTGCCACATACATGTTTGGTTTCTCCTCAAACGGAGGTGCAGAAGGATTTCTTGCCATCTTCTCCTCCTGTCCTGTCGGCGACGTTATAATGTTCGCACAACGAGGACGTTTAATTGCAAATTTGAACTAGCCTTCAGTATAGTTGGTGCTGCAGGTAGTAATGCCATGATGATAATATAGAGGCAAATATCCATATGTTCATTTTCTATTCATTCATTCTTGTCAAAGATACCTGCTGAACTGTTTAATAAACCAATCAATGTCAAGTAGAGGGAGACGCAGCCCACATAGATGACAACAAGACGCAAGTGTGTCATGTAAAGTCCTTTAGTGCAGTCGCAGAATTGCAGTGTGAAACCAAACCAAAACTAACCGAATGTATCAAAATGTATCAAAGCATGAACTTTGGTTCAGACCTCGGTGCGGACTTGCAGGTGTGAAAGCCACCTTAGTTGATCTTAATCCCAATACGTCTTTGCAGTATCTCTGGCCATAGTGTAGGGTGCTACATATGGTCACTGAGATAAGATTTTGGTTTTGTTTTGGTTTGCGTTCAGACAAGTTGTACTAAACCAGGCAAACTTCCTGTGACAACAGACTTTTGGAAGCTGCCCGCACTCGTGCCCAGTTTGTTGTTCACCAAGATATCGTTACTGCATGTAACTCCCCATTTAAAAAAAAAAAGTGAATATTGAACTATTCCTTTAAGACCACAGATCTTCTCTCTCCCTCCTGTTTGGACCGAATATTCTCTCTCTTCATTTTTGCATCTGTTCTTTCTCTGCTGAGCTATTTTTGTCCTTCCCACTCCTTCTGTCTCTGTTTCTCACTTCTCTGTCTTCACATACAACTCCTCTGTTACCTACTGTTCCTGGTCTCCTTCCTCCCCCTCCATTTTCACACATCTGCCCCTCCAGCTGGGCCCTGCCTGTCTCTGTCTACTTGCTTTGCACATTCGCTCTCAAGTCACCAAGGTTAGGAATACTAAATTACTGACTGCTGAAATGATGACTCCTAACCTTTGCCGCATGTCTCTGGTTCTGATGATCTCATGCTCCTCTGCTGTGTCATTTCGTGAGCTGGGACGTTTATGCTTGTCTCAGAGCAGATATGCAAAAAATAATAATTTCCGGTGCAATGTGTGATGGCCTGCTGCTCCGTCTGTCTCTCCAAAAAAAATCGCTTTCCCTTCATCTTCCCTCACCGCCTCTCTCCATCAATTCCCCTCTCTCGCTCCCTCTCACTTCAGAAGTTGTGATTGTATTTGGGGTAAAGTGGAGCAAGGGCAAGGCAAGGCCTCATCCTCTGAGGCGGTGGCTGCCGGGCGTTTAGACAGCAAGGGGCATAAAACACACAGGCCTTGGCATATCGCTGGGTCCCTGCACACTGGAGTAGCAACACCATCCATGCATTATTACACTGGCTGAACACAGTGCTGCAAGACTGAGCACAGATTTATGCTCAGTCAGAGGAGAGGAGTGTGTCTGTGTGCAATGACCATGTAAAGATGCAATAGATACAATGGATGGATGGATAGATGAATAGAAATAAATCACATATAGCAAATAGAAATCGTCACTTACCTAATTGGTAGAAAATGCAGGGCCAGAAAGCAAAAGAAAGAAAGAAAAGAAAACATAAGACATTAAACAAATCTAAATAACATTAATTTCATGATATAATAAGAATATTTTTCAGATGTTGATATCGCAATATTGCAAATGTAGGGGACACATAAACACAAAAAGAAACCCTATCACCGACAAACGGATGATTCTGTAAAACCCCAAATTACATTCAATAGCATGTTTTTTCTATGTATGCAGTTCCAATTTTAAATTGCTTTCTACAATATGGCAACTTCTGTAAAGTTAAGGTCAGAGAAAGATTGTGGTTCATTTAATGACAGGGCAAATGTTAACTGCTAAGTCTGTGTTACCACCAACAGGTGCTCCAAAAACCTCACGGAGCATGACAAACAAGAGTGTGCTTCAAGACTACTAGATTCACCCATTAGCAGAATAGCATGTAGGAGGGGACACACCAGTGGTCAAAATCATAAACAAAATCTTAATTCGTAAACATATTAACAAAATATTATTGACAGCATTATGGCGGTACCTTGTACTTCCTACCTTACGCTTCTACTGATGCAGTGTAAACACAAACAGGGTCTTTGGCTCCTAGTTTATTTCCTGAGATTAGTTTCTCTGATATAAAATAGTTCCTGAGAAATGATCTTAAATGAGTTTCCTTCCAAAATGGCAATTAGAAAATGAAACTTTTTTATGAGTGACTGCTGGCCTTTACTGTGAATTATAATTACCATTTTACTTACAAAACAAAAATACATTATTAAGTATTTGAAATGTTGCACAATGAACACTAAAGAGTGATTTAAACATCTGCATAACCTTTCAAACTACTAACACCCCTAAAATCCACTGACTCCGGTGACGGCACTTTAAGGCTGCGCCGCCATTGCCGGAGCTAATGGCAGCTATTATAGTCAATGCTTGTGAGTCCACCAGATGCCGGCACCATGTCACAGAAACGGCCCAGAAGCAGCTCTGGAGAGAATAGGTAGCAAGTCTATTTTTGACGCAAGCAGCACAGAGTAGATCGAACCAGGCAGGAAGTCAGACACAGAACGGCATGGAGAATCTGGTCAATTTTCAAAATAAAACACCCTGTGGAGATTCCTGATCTAAAAACAAAAATTAACACAGTTAAAACAGACACAAAAAGATATTACCAACTTAGTCACAGTAGAAGCACAAAATGCAAAGACTGATTACCAAATCAACAAAACGTAAACATGTCAGCAAATTCAGGCAGGCAAAACGCTCTTATTCTGAAATGCTCTTTGTGGCATATGCAGCATGAAGAACAGACAGAATGAAACGGGGTCACAGAGAGCAGTGAAGAAGGTAGCAGAAGCAAAAAAAACGGACAAATTGATAACAAGTCAATAATGTGGGGCAGGCTACACGCTTCGCTGCTGAAATGCGTCTGAGACGCTTCCAGTGGACTTGGAGTCAGTGGATTCCTGCCGTCAGGGATGAGCCCCTTTTGGCTGACTCGTTTGAAAAAGCTTCACTACAATCCTGTTCTCCTTCCTCTTGAGATTTAATGCACCTTCCAAAACAGGGACATGACAGCATGTCTCCACTGACTTAAAAAAAGCTTATGAAGCTATATTGAAGGAGAAAATGCCAGTGAATTGTTTGCAGTATACAGCCCTTTTGTTTGATAAGAAGTAAGCAGAGTGAATGGATACCAAAAAAGGCAAATGTCCAAGTAATGTTTTAATGATCAAATATTGAATTGAACTTAACTGATGCACAGATGTTGTTTCTGAGCAAGTTGTTTTATTAAATAATAATACTTGTGTGTGACGGCCTCCCAACAAATCCAGTGTGAGTAGGTTCAAACACACACGCACAAATACATAAATACAACTTTCATTATTACCAATTTAAACACTGTAGTATGTGCTTATCTATTGGGCTGCTTGGCATACATGCACTCCACTCACACAGACAGAAAAAAGGGAGGCCTAGTTACACAGACCCAGATAGAGCAAGAAAAAGGAATACACAGAGAAAAAGAATCAGGCAATGAGAAACTTTATGTGCATAATCTCTTCTTTGCAATGAGTCTAGGGGAGGAATAATAAGCTAGAGAAAGTTATCATCTGCCAACACAGTGTTGAGCCAAACCCCTATGTGTATAAATGCAGCTTGCTACAGTAGCTCTCAGTACTGCTTTGCTCAGTTGAATGTTCAGTGTTATTCAGCTCATGTGGGCATTTGATTTAACCACAGATTTAAATTAAAGGAAAAAGCAGACTGTCAATTTTAGCCCTGCCCTGAATATCCATTTACTTTGAGCTCTTTGACACTGTAATTTAGACTAAGCGAACATGAAGCTCTTCACTCACTGGCTCATGGATTTACCCACTAAACCAGTCTCATGTACTGTATGTATGGATCTAAATTGCCATCAAAATTTCAATCACTGATGTTTCCCTGGGGAATGAGAGAGAGGTCAATAGAGGAAATGCTGCTGTGCTTATATTAATTGACAATAGTTGTCACTGTTATGTGCCTTGTGATTTTTTTGTCTGGTGAGCAATATTTTAAAAATGTTGGCAGATGGCCTTTTAGTGAAAATATTTTCATACAGGGCATAAATTTTAAAGTAGTGGTGCAAAGTTTGTCCAAACAAGGCTGGATTACCAACAAGACAAAGCAGGCAACTGTTCCTGAAGGCACTATGTTTACTGTCTAGTTGTGGTAATTAATTCAAACTGAATACGTTTACTCATTGCCAGAAAGGTAAAAAAAAATAATAATATAAATAATAAGGCACCTGTTTTACCTAAACCTTTTCAGTTGATACTAATACAGTGTAGTGCACATTCCCAAATACAGGTTGGTTCATGAATATTATTTGGGGAAAATAATGTGAAGCTTCTATTTGTAGACAGTGTGCACTGTACCAGATGGAAATTTAAAGCTAGGGAAGGCAACGTTGGAGAAACTAGCAAGAGACTAAATTTTGAAAGTATCCAACTGAAATAACAAGGTACAAGGACTTGTTACAGATTGCATGCAGAGTGGATTTGTTGGGAGGCCGGTACAAAGAAATCAAGATAACTGTGATATGAGACCTTTTGGAAGATCTAGCCAAAGACTTTTTACGGTCAAATGCAGGATAAGAAATAATTTTATCAAGTTCAAAATGCTGCTGTTAGTACAAGAGCTCTTTTCTGCCCATCAGTATGAGCCTGGATAGACATAAAGGGAGAAAGTCAATATTTGATGGATTTTACCACAGAGCATTGCTGACCATCATCTGGGATCACCAGTCAGCAAAAGGAACTACAAAAGAGAAATAATCGGACAGAACATGATGGACAAGGACAATTAAAGTATGCATACTGTGTCACTAATTTGTCGCTTAGTGGAAGGCTCATTAATTGTGATTGACTTCAGATGCACTGGGTGAAAGCATGAGAGGCAAATTGAGGGATATTTGAAATTAGAGCTGTTTCAATGTTTAACAGATAGCTTATGATGAAGATTAAGTTTTGGCCTTGTTTCTAGAGTTCAGCTCACTTGCTGATCAGTAAATTCGGATGTCTTGTTCTTTACCCCGAGGGCCCCGAAGCAGAGCGGATGCTGCAATCCTTTGAAATCAACTGGAAAAAAAGGGAACGGAGTGATATCATTGGCTCGTTGGTGTGCAGGGAGCGTATCCTAGTTTCCGTTTTGCAGGCGACAGCATGCTCTGCCCTGTTATCTGACAGACACCACTCATGAAGCGCATGAACATATTACTTAGCTTGTGAGGACCTGGTGCACTCTCTCTGTATCATGACACTACAACTACATACCTAACCTTAGACTTTAGATCAGTTTACACTCATCTTGTGACGAACTAGTGCATTGTCAACTTAAACCTAATATACAGGTAGCCTTGACTATTAACAGCCCACTGCTGACTGATTCTCTTTCCAGCTCCCAATACACCTGCAAATCTTTCTTTGTGACTAACTGCAGTCTAGTATTTCCCATGTAGTTTTAGTTTGATGTTTTGCGTTAACTTTCCAACATTCTTTACTTAAGAATAATATAATAGAACAATATTTTTTAAACCATTTTCTTTCATCCACTCTTCCATTGTTTTTTTTCCAGGTTAGGAAGTCCTGGAATGTTTTTTCTTGTATTGTATTTCCATTATTTCCCCAGTGGGTAAGTTAGTTTTGTTGGAGGAACTTATTATATGCTTTGATTCATACTTCTGACTTACTTGTCTGTCTAATCTAAGGGGGCCCTTGGGAGTCTGGCAAAGATGAGTCTTTTTTATGCAGTGACAACTACCTCATATATGTATGAGAACACACATTCAGAAGTAGGCAGAAGTAGGCATGCACATGTAAACTCTCCTTCAGGTATATTTTCATGCACCAGTGTCATTGAGATTGGGATAAAATTCCCAGTCTCTGATTTGGCATTAAACCTCATCTGTCAAGCAGACTCTAACTGGTCGTAATGGTTATATGATGTGTGTTTAAAGAGCAAAGCTGTCCCACATGGGTGACTGTGAGGGTTGCTGAACTGTATGAGGGCTTATGCGTTAATCATGTGCAGAGATCAGCAGTGGTGGGAAAAAGGGAGAGAATGCAGATGTAAGCAAGTTGATTCCTCAGACAATACACAAACAACCAAACGAATGCACACACACAAACACACATATACCCACTAACATGCACACACACGCATATAAATATACATTCACATATTACAATATCCGTGTAGCTGCATGTAAATACAGACACATGCGAACAAACACTCCCACTCATACACACAAACATCGAAATCCCAAACCACAGTGAGGTCAGTACATGTGTCTACAGCAGGAGAGTAAATAAAGTTGTGCCCATTTTATTCCAGTCTCTTAGGTCCAACATTTTCCTTCAGGACGGCGTTCATAGCCACTGGGCTGCTTTCAGTTACATAATCAAGGTGATCACTCACTACAACACACTGAAATACATATTTCTACCTCAAAAAGCAGCGAAAGTCACAGTGCTACACAACACATTATTTCTTTTCCCTCATATCTACTCGGCAGTTTCAGAGTAATAAGTCTACTGTCTCTGCCACATTTATTGCTGTCTGCCTCAGAAAGCATAACAACAAATATATCCAGATCTGTACCTCAATATAAGTAGCAGAGGGCCAGTGATTCATTGATAGAAAACACCACAATACTGTAAATTTGACTTTATTGTAGCTTCATAATGCAGATAAAATGTAAGCCAGGTATGTTTATGTACTTACAATACTGCACATAAAATGTCTGATTTCCAACACTTTTTCCATCTCATTTATTTCAATGAAATATGTGCCTGAGCAATGTGCCTGAGCAAAGTGCTCCGGAAATTAAAAATGGTGGCTCGCCCTGCAAAAAAAGTTGAAACTGAAACTTTTGCCAAAGCACAATACATGCAAGCACACATTCCTGGAATATTACTTTGTGACGTGAATGGTTTATTCTTACAGCTTAGTCAAGTCAATTTTATTTATAGAGCCCAATATCTCAAATCACAAATTTGCCTCAAGGGGCTTTACGATTTGTACAGCATACAACACCCTCTATTATTAGAGCCTCAAGCCGGATTAAGAAAAACTCCCTCCAAAAGAAGCGGGAACGGGAAAATAGTTTACCTCGCAATATTAAAGATGGATGATAAAATCACTGTCATTATGATCCTGTCTTATGGTATTAAAAAAAGTCATGGACAACTTCAAGACCCAAGTGTTTTCAGTGCTATTTTTGACCTGATGGTCCACTACAACAGAAAATCTACTTTTCCTTTTTTGAGGATTACTGGATAAGATGGATGACTGATCGTCATCGTCATTTAGTAGTTATAACAATTCTGGACTGTACATATTTTACAAAGGTACTTCAGGTTGAAATATGTGAAAAATTTGAATTCATACCTGTTTAAGCACAAACATTATATTTAATAACTGCTTTGACGTGTCCAACTGTTGGTATATTCCTTCCCAAACTATTACTCCTGCAGCAACCGTTTACCGTTTCTTAATTTTCAACCAAGTATACATGGAGCATGAGTCCATCCAGTATGCTGCAAAATTACAGTCTTTGTGTGACTGGGAGTGGCAAGAACTCACAAGCACATTTTAACAAATGTCTCCAGAATCTTTGAGACTGATACTCAAAGCATATCCATTACTGCTCTGTTTTGTTGTATGTGTCTGTGTGCATATATATATATATATATATTATGGGATCATGTTTCGGAAGTACCAGACGACCATGTCAAGGCATGGTAAGGATGTCACAGAGCTCACATTTTATGCAGGCAATATGAACATACCAATTGTGCAGAAAACAGACACGGTCTCTGACGAAATACACACCCAGACACACACACACACACACACACACACAAACACAGTGCCAGATTGGTCTATTTAGCTGCTCATCCCAATTGAGCGGGCCTTTGATCACACATCAAACAGCTAACAACCTGGGAGACAACGCACATGCATGAATTCACATGCACGCAGACACACATGCACAGAAACGCTCACACATAGCAGTTTGAGGATTCGTGTGCAAAACAGGTCGTTCCTGAGAATGAGTGAGGAGATGGGCAAGAGCAGATGAGTGTCGAGAAGAGATGGGAGAACAGATGGATAGAGAACATGCGAGGAGGGAGAGAGGGATAGAAAGAACGAGAAAAAAAGAAACTGCAACTTGGCTAGGAATGAAGAAAGAATCTCCTAGTTATACTACATGGGGACATGTTTGTCGTCATTTTATTTTTCAAGACAAACACTGATCTAAGTTTACATTTATTATTTTAAAAATAGGTGAGAATCTGACGTACAAAAAATAGAATCTACATGTACAAAAAATAAATTAATAAATGCAAGGGAAAAATAAAATCAAGTTGATTCATTAAAAACTCTTTCTCACACTTTCTATGGTGATATATGTGATGTACTCAGGGTGTGCTACGTACATCATGACATCACTGTCTGGTGTGGGTTGACTTCATCTTTCAACCAGAGGAGGCCAGTGAAGCAAATCATTTCTGACTGGCTGTTTCTGCAAAATTTTCACTATATTCAATGCAGTATTCTGGCATGACGACTACATGTTTGTGCTTAACATGGTATATTTTTTATTGCAAATGTTTCATGTTCTCCATCATGTTGAGAAAAAACACAAATTTTGTGTATCTGTATATTAATTGATAGAGGAGAATGTCAGTGCTCCAGTGCATTAATCTGGTGCCAAGGGTTAAACTGATCTGTTTAATAGACCCCCCCCCCCCCCGAGGCTGGCTGCCTCCAATATAGGTCATACCCCGACCCCTCCACGGTAGCAGATGGGACTTGGACCAAGCTACAAAATCAAGGCAAACGTCAAATACATTTTTACCAAAGATGGTTTCTGTCATTTTAGGTAGTTAATTATGTTGATTTTATTTGATGCTTAAAAAAGGGGGCTTAACATAATTATTGACAGCTGAGCCGTGCTCGCGATTGAGTGTATTGAGTATTGAGTGTATGGGCTTGACCTCAATACCGCGGATCTAACCCCAATTACTACTGCGCAGACTCTGGCTCCAAATGAAGTCACCAGAGCAAGATGGCAATGCCCATATCCGGGATATCTTGGCTTCATTTTTGTACAGTGGAAGAAAGTGGAGACGCGTTGTTCATCTTTATATACAGTCTATGACAGTGGACGGCAATAGGCGGCCCGCGAGCCATTCGTGGCCCGCCAGAAATATCTGTCCTGTGGCCAAGTTACTTTAATAGCGGCAAAAAACAACAACATTACAGCAGCTGGTGCTGAAACAGATCTCAGTCATGACGGCAAAAAATTACTCACATAATTACTTCCTCTTAAGTGACTGTACCTAAAAAATAAAAGCACAAGAACGTCTTTGCAGCAGTACTTTATGTCGTGTTTAATTGAGAGCTTTTACTTTGAAACGTTCTGAAGGAAATTCAAAATAGTCTCTGGCTTGCTTGACAAACCTCTGAAAAAGCCGTCAGAAAATATGAGATTCGATTCCCCTGAATGAAAAACACAGGATTTTCCTCAACCTGGAGATACTGGGGAAATGAAAATAAGCGTCCATAGGTTGATGTGGACCACTCGCTCACTCCTGCACATGCTTAATTGTGAACATGATCTCTTCATAATCGATTTGTTGAAAAGGGAGAAGAATTATACTAGCAGCCACTGGGGATTGAACACACAACCCTTCTAACCCTGTGCACTTCTGACTGAGCTAAACAGGCACCAAGTAAATGATAACTTGACTATGCTTGACTATTATATACCGCTGGTCTATAATGTGCTCTATGGGTTCTAGGGCTTAACATGGGTATTTTTGAGTGAAAATCAATAAATTATGAAAATGATGAACCTTACACATTCCATAGAGGTATTTTCTGGGAGACATTCAGCATTATTTTTCATCAGAGGCTTACGGCACCAAGCTCATATTGCAGCTGCCGAGCTCTCCCACACACAGATTTGAAAAGAGGAACTCGCTGTAACTACAACATGTGCATATTGAAAGGATTTTATTCATATCTGATTTGCATAAGCAAACATTTTCCCGAATATCAACAAACAAGCATGGACAAAGACATACTGTACCATGCACATGCATAGGGAATTACGCACACATACACTCACGCAAAGAGGCATGAATATTATGGACACAGACACATACAAACACTCCAGAAACAGCTCTCTAATATGAAAGCATCTGAGTCTTTAATGAGCAGGATAATGTAGGCGGCTGTTTTGAAATTCCGCTTTTCGTCTGTACCAATCTTCAATTCCTCACCTCCCTCTCTGCCTCCCTCTCTGCCTCCCTCTCTCCTTCTAAATCCCTTTCTTCTACATCCCCCCTCTCCTCCTCTGCCTCCTCCTCTGTCTAGCAGCAGCAATTCAGTTTTAATTGCTTTCTGAGTCACCTAATTCCTCAGAGGAAAGACAGAAAGATGGAGAAAACGACAGAAAGAGATGGTATTCTTAAACATTTAAAGTCTCAGACACACATTTAGTAACTCCCTCTCCCCTCCTGTTTTTCTATAACCCTTTTCGAAAACTTTCGTACTCGCAAACTAATCCTTTCTTATCCTTAAAAGTCCAGAAACAGTCTTCAGAAATGGAAAACATCTCTTTTTACCTTGTCTGTACAGTATTGTATTCAGTGCTTGAATTTTACATCCGTCTCTGACAAATGCAGCTGAAAATCCTACCTTCCACTGTAGCAGTTTCATTGTTTTCAAGGAGCTATTTGCATCCTTTTTGAAAAATAAAAAAGAAACTAACCTTATTCCACCAAACCACTTGTTTTCCTATGAATAATAAAGAAGACAAATGTTCCTTCCTTTAATTTCTCTGCTGGCTTCTCGTCTTTGTAGGGCACCCTATTGTGTAATACTCCTTGAGATAGTCCTTTCAAAGGAAACTGCAGCAACTGCATTTATGTGGCTGTATATTACATGATGTAGTCCCAGCACAGTGGCTAATTAGCCAGTGACACCCTGATTGTGTCACTGATTGTCTCGTCTGTGTTGTGCTCTGCTCAGTGTAAAAGGCTTGTTATAGCTGACTATTTGAATAAGGAGCATTTTGGTAAATATGCTTATTGACTTGCTGAGAGTTAGATACGAGGATCAATTCTATTCAAATGTCTCTCCATTAAGTATAAAGCTAGAGCCAGGAGGCACTTATCTTTCAGACTGTAAGCACAGGAAAAATGCTTGCCTTGGTCGTGGTAGCAGAAATACTACAGTGACAGTTATCCCTGTAGTATGTAACTGCTCATTAAACCACTTGTCATTTTTACATTCCTCTTAGTGTGCATATTAAACAAATGAGATGTAAAATGTTAATTTTCTTAAAATAAAATTCTCCACGTTGATTCACCAGAAGTGGGGGGAAAAAAACTTGATTTTAGAAAATACTTTAAAGTGGTCATATTATGCTCATTTTCAGGTTCATCATTTTATTTAGGGGTTGTGCCAGAACAGGTTTACATGGTTTCATTTTTAAAAAACACCATATTTTTTTGTCATACTGCACATTGCTGCAGCTCCACATTTCACCCTGTGTGTTGAAGCGTTTTAGCTATGGAGTGATGCATCTTAACTTGTTGGGAGTTGCACATGCGCAGTACATAGTTAAGGACTATAAGCCAATCAGAAGCAAAGTAGCAGGGTGTTTTTCCACCAGTGTTTTTAAGGGCGTCGGACTAGTTACTAGGCAAGCATTAAGTCTAGTGATGGTAAAGATGACTCTTTTGACAGATTCGACTCATCAAATCTCGTTTATTAAAATAAACAAATCTTTTTTTGAGTCATTTTACAACCAAATTCAAACCATGTAAAAACCAGAAATATGTTGTCAATATTCAATCGCCACAACTCCGGCTAAAAATTCCATTTTCAAAATCTTTCCTGAGTATACAACCAGACCAGCCATATATATATATATATATATATATATCATTCTATCTCTAAAGTGCTCATTCATGATTAACATCTATATATTAACATCAGATTGGCTGGGAATATACTGTAATAATCTGGTAAAAGCCACCAAGTTCTTAAAAGAACTCCAGCACAGAGAGAGTAACAAAGAACTAAACACGTTATATAAACGCAGCAGCTTGGCAGTTCTGGATGCAGAATGGGCCACATCAGGTGCGGATTCTGCTGACAGAGAGAAACAAACATGAGCACACTGCTCTCCAACACTGCCAGGTGGTTCACCAGTCAAGAGCTGTGAAACAACAGCATGGCTCTGTTGATAAATAAAAAGGAAAAGTTATGCTGGTTCTCTGGTGGACCGGATCAGCTGTAAACACTAGCAGGACTAAAGTTACGGTGCGGCTGTGTTAAAACTATAGCACTACATCACTGCGCTGTAATAATGTTATGTTTTATTAAATGTCACATAATTAACAAAATTGGTAATGTCAGTCCAGTGATTGTTAACTTACAACCGACTTGCCTCTCATTCTCCGGCGCTAGCAGTAACTCAGCCTGCTGAGAGAACGAAAGACACAGAGGACCCATGTGAGTGGTGAACGATTAGTTTCCTGCATTCCTGCTTCACAGTAGCCGAGCTGTCACGTGACAAGTGAACGACTCAAACCTAGACAGTTGAGAGTCATGAACTAATCAATTCTGAGACCTTGCAGCTGCCGTGTGACGAGTGAACGTAAGTGACGAGTGAACGTAAGAGTCCAAGACTATTTACGCATGCATGAAAATGAACGAATTACTCCCTCAGACAACCCGTTCCTCCTGAGTCATATACAAGATTATGTCAAATGAACAAAACGTTCTTTGAACGACGCAACACTAATTATGACGAGCATTTTGCTGTGACGTCACAGAGAACACAAGGAAAAGGCTAGACTACAAACGAGCTGTTTTCACGCAGTTCAGAGCAGTGAGAGATGGGAACTCCCTTTGAGGTGGACTTTTTCACTATTACATGCACAAAAAAAAAAGGTATTTAACTCAATAAAGGAGAGGGAAAAAGCCAAAATGCATAATAACACCTCTTTAATCACTGATCTTGAATGAAAAATTCAACTTTAGGGACTCAAACTACATCTAATAAATAACTTGATGAGAAACTTTGAATTTCATATATTTTGACCACATGTCTTGACATTTAATAGCAAGTAAGTCTCTAGATTCCTAGAATTAGCATAAGAAATAAATTAATGTGAAATGGATGTTTTGCATAGCACTACAGACAGCTATTAAGTTATATGCTGTGAAATTGATATTATGATAAAATGGATTAAAACTGTGGACTTCAACTGACACCCGAAGACTGTGATGATGTTGTTTTAGATTCAGTGTGAGACTGCACCAGAATAAAGAGCAGCCACTAAGTCATTACTAAACCCCCTTCCCACTAAAAATGGACAAAGGAACTTTCAGAGAGGAAAACTAGGTTATATGTTTGATTTAAAAAAAAGCCATAATGTAAAATGACAGATATACATTAAAGATTAGGTAAAACGCTCAGTAAAGTCAGTGTGATCTTTTCAACTCTAGTTGACTCAGTCTCTCCTGCTTTCTCATTCAAGCTTTGAAGTTGAAATCCAGATCCTCTGTTCATACAGCGGTGACCAGAGACATTTGATTTGACGCTGATGAAATGCATGTGCCTGTATAGGAATGTGTGTATTTGCCTGTCTGTGTCCAGTGATCCTTGTAAAGTCAATATGTAGGAATATATTTTTAATAAAAGTTTTAACCTTTTTCATGTTGAATGTTTTATTATTTAAAATACATCAGACATTGTCATGTCATGTCAGCACTCTGGATCATCTTTTGGTAATCCATATTTGTCCATAAAGCCAGAATACAGTAAGATTTTGCAAGACAAGAAGATCTGATATCGAAGAAAAAGCAGTTGACCTTGTGATTGCACGTCAGCTCAGAAGGCAGTTAAACTGTTCTTGCACTGTAGCCCTAATAAGACAAGGAAAGGAAGTTTCTACTTTCTCATCTTTTCTTCTCTAAAATTTGACACATACAGCTTCATTGACTTCTGCCCTTTAAATATTAATGTGATTATATCACCAGTGCTCTTTTCTTCCTTTCTTGCCTTCCCTTGCCTTTATTCACCACACTTCCTCTCATTTTACATATCTTTGAACTCTGTATGTCAGTTTTTAGGTTCCTGTGTTTTTTCTGCCAGTGAAGCATTCACTCTTGTTTACATCTATCGAGCTTAGACAGCAGTTCTTGTACACAGCAGCTTCATGGCACACTAGTGAACAACTGATTTTGTCATTATGTCTGTTCATAAGGTGTTTATCACAACTATCTCTTAAACAGCTGGCACTTTTAATAAAAAACACAATTTAAGTCTATCCTTAAGACTTTGCTCTCCAGAGGACCCGAAAGCAAAAAATGGTACCGCCCTAAATTACTCAAAGTCTTGGTATGTTTTCCTGAGTCAGCCTGATCTTGTGTATGTGTGTTTGTGTGTTTATATGCTCATGGCAGCTGTTTAGTAGACCAAGTGTTAAGAGTTTGAGAGTGTCTATGAATATTAAATGAACAGTATACACGTGCTAGCCTCCATATTCTTTTATTGCCAATGAATTAAACATTTTCTCTCTGATTGACCAGATACACTCACCTCAAGAACCAATTAAGGCAGTATTGAGTAGAAATTTAGAAAATCTCTGTTCAAACACTGCTAAATATGGCCGTCACACTTCTAAATGTTTCATCATAAAGTGCAGCCAGACGGACTTCTGTCCATTTAAATATTAAGCTTGTTATGTCATCAGTGCACTTTTCATCTCCCTCTGCTCCCTTCTTCCTTTTATTAATCAATTCTCTCTTTCATTCTACTCCAGTTTCCCTCCTGTTTTATTTTACTGAGCTGTATTTGATAAGATAGATTGTTCATTCTTTGGAGGATCGATAAAGTTGTACGTGTACATACATGTGTGTCTGCTGGGGCAAGGCGGGTGTTGTGGGGCAGCCAGAGTGAGTCAAACCGGTGCTTTTTCATGCATTATTACGAAGCTATTTTTACAGATACATCTTTCTTCTTTACCTCTTTCAGTCTTGTTCTCTTACAGGTTCTCTCCTCTAAGTATTTTTTAGATTTCAGGGCCAAGACACCGTCTCTACTTATTTCATTGTAGCATACATTCGCATACAAGTTGAAACATGTTCTCACCCTGATGGACATCTGATCACTTGCATTTTCCTAGAGGCAAAGAATAAATCCTGTTTATAAGGTTTTTTTTGTTAATGTAAATTGAAATATTTTATTATCAGTGAGATAAGACCTTTGACAGAGATTGTGATTTTGCTGTCCCATGCGAACAATGTATCTCCTGTCAATTTTCATGAACACAATAAAACAGGCTCATCTTAAACTCTAGTTGGTGCTGTATTTTTAGATAAACCAGTGAGTTTTTAAAGGGTTTTGAGAGCCTAAAGCATATAACAATTGTCTCAACCCATAACGAAGCATTAACATTTTCTGAAAACACAAAAAATCTGACTTTCTACTCATGACAACCTTGCAAAAGATATTTGCTATCACCACAAGTGACAAATGTGGAGTACACACCTCTTTATCTGACTGATTAACTTCATACAAATACCTGCTTAAGTAGCCACAGGTGTGCTATGACATGCAGATGACCTCATCAACAAGAAATGATGGATCAATATCATCTGCTCAAAGTGAATAAACAGTTTGTGTCAATATACACACACCATTGAGAAATAACAAAACAAAAAGGTACTGAAATGAAATGATGCTACTTCATTACATACATGGGCATCACACTATACATATATGTGATTGTGGCTTTTATGTATAACTTCAGCATACACTACATGGCCAAAAGTATGTGGACATATGAACAAAGCATGTGGACACCTGAATATCACTCCCACGATTGATTTCATCAATCGATCATACTCCAAAACATTGCACTAATAAGCTGCTCTGGGAAGGTCTTCAACCATATTTTGGAGCCTGGCTGCATTTAGTTGCTCCCATTGAGCCGAAGAGAGCATTAGTGAGCTGAGCCACTGATGTTGATCAGTTTGGTGATAAGGACTGGCTCGTAGTCAGCAACCCAAAGGGGTTGTGGTCAGGGCTTTGTGCTTGTTAGTCAAGTTCTTGAGGGATAAGGTATTCTTGAAACAGGGCAGTGCCTCTCTTAAAGTGTTTTCCATCATACTGGACATCATACTGGCCACCAACCAAAAGGATACAAATCGTTTGCATGCATATCACATTAAAAACTCAAATTTGTGCTTGTTATGTTTATTACTTATATATATAAAGGAATATGAACAGTGTATGTGCATGTGGACATCATCAAGATACACATACACTACAGTGCAACCTTGAAAAGATGAAAACAGAAAAATAGAATTCCAAATAAATCTCCTTTTCTGTGTGTCTCTCTCTTTGAACCAGTCTTTGAAGCATCAGAGTGTGATAATAGTTTGCCAGCAGCAGGGATTACTAAATGAATGCAAAGCTCCCTATGCATCTCTTCCCAATCCACAGCACAGGTGATTCGTCCAATGGCGCAGAGAGCTCAGCAGCATATAGCCTGAGCCCACGCTGCCTTATCTCCTCTATCCTCACTCTGTTTACTATCTCTGAAAACAATAGGTCTGCAAAGCACCTCTAACTTTCTGTTGTCTTCAAAATCAAAAAAGGAGGAATGACATCAATCAACACTTTCTCTTTCAGCTTGAAGGAAACGTAAGAATGAGAAGGAACAAGCCACAACACAAAACACACTATCTAAACAAAGTTAGTACTTTGATGTAGTGCTCATACAATTAGTGGTTAATGTTTCTTAATTTACCCGGAAGAAATTACCCTTTCATTCTATTAATGAATGTACATGAGCATTTCACAATTTCCTTTTTCTTCATATTACACATTTCTAATCTTCTTTGCATGAATGCAGATCACCAGAATTTTGGCTTTCAGAGATAATATAGATGAAATCCTCTTTCTCTCTGCTCTCTGGCTGTCTCTTCTTTCCCACTCTTTTCCTCCCTCTTTTGACTTTAGCATCTTTCCTAGCATCTAGCCTGCTTCCTTTCCTTTTTGTTTCCTTTGTGAATTCTTGCAAGTATTTTATTTTAACAGGGACAGAAACATGGACAAAAAATATTTCTAATCATTTTTTAAATATATTTTTGGGCAATCTTCCAAACCCAAATTGCTTAATTCTTGGCACAGAAAGCACACGGTCAGCTGCAGAGGAACACCTCTAGATCTGTTTTTAGTTTGCTAATCAGTAGAAGGCCTTGTATAGGACCTAACTGTAAACAAAAAAGACTGCTCTTGCAGCAGCAGCAAAGACAATAACTTTTGGATGCATAGGCACATCAAATAAAGGTGAAAACTAATTTATTACAAACAATGTGTTTTTTATAAAAACAACAACAATGGTATTCGAAAACAAGTGTGTATAATGTATGATGTTTCAGCACCCATAGTTTAGCAGTCCAGCGGGTTCAGTGAGCTGCTGCCTTTTCCACTGGTTTGTTAAATTGTGTAATCATACATCCTGCATTACCATAAACTAAAATACTGCAGTGACTGCTTCAGTTCACTTCACTGGAGTAAAACGGACTTTAAGGGGTGAGAGAGAAAGAGAAATATGTGCGCGTGCTCAAATGACCCCACAACTGAGTATATGTAAATGTTGCTGCAAGTGACACTTCCCCACATCCCCAGAAAGAGTAGAGGGCAAAGAGGAGAGAGAGAGACAGAGAAAGACAGAGAGAGAGAGCTGCACCTACACCTGTCAGGTGACTCTCGAACAGATGGTCAAATCCAAATACAGCACCACAGGCACCAAAGACAGCGGGCTGACACTGTGAGTGTGTGTTCATATGCTTGTGTACTTTTGTTTGTCCGTGTAAATGTGCTCATGGATGAGGTTAGCAATGAGCTCAGAGGTGGAGCATGGCCAGCAGCCCAGCGGCAGACAGCTGGCTGCAGGTTACAGTCCTGAGGTCTAGCCCCTATGGGTCCTTGCATATGTGCATGTATTGTAAGTAGCAGATCTTCTTTTATGTAAAGCACATCGAACCCAGGGGGCTGTAAATGCATACTCTCTGTTATACACACAGTTATCGAAGTGATGATCCTTCACATACATTCTGGTGCTCAAATATTGAGAATATCTTGTAAATTAAGGAAAGGGCTCTGTGATTTGCATTAGCAGTGAAAACCATGGCTGAACAGGCAAACGCTCACATACTGAAAGGTGAAAAGAACAGAAAAAAATGAAAACATCATAGAATTAACATCATTAACGACTGGAACAACAAGTTCACACTCTGAAGTCGATGGGGTACCCACTGCTTTAAAAAGTGACACAAATGGGGTCTTGTCCAAGCATCCATATGACGGGATGACTGAAAACTACCATAACATGTTTATCGATTGGGGGATGGGGTATATTTGTGGGCGACTGTGGCTTAGAAGTAGAGTGTGTCGCCCACATATCTGAACACCTGTGTTTTAGTTCCCAGCTCCTCCCGTCTGCATCGTGGTCCAAGTGTCCTTTGGCAAAATACTGAAACCCAAATCACTCCTGACGTGTGCATGATTAGGTTGTTTCAACTGATGAGCTGTTGGCAACTTGTATGGTGCACTCTGCCATCAGTGTGTGGATGGGGTAAAGTACAGTCCATTTACCATAAAATATTACTGAACAACAAAACAAAAGCTAAACGTGTTTAAATCCCTTTCATGACTGTCAAAAACTCATGTTAGCAGTTTTAGACCCTTTAGGAAACTGTCAGATGAAAATATAACTGACTGACTTTGGATGAGCAACAAAATCAGTTAGTTGGTGCTGATTTCAAAAACACAAGAATATGCAAGTGATACGTGTATTATGTATCAGTTGATCAAAATAACACACCTTAAAATCTGAACTTTCTGCCTTTCTAAAGAAATTATCTAAAGAAACATTTTTAATAATATTCCTGCCTACAAAAATCCACACAGTTAGAATGTGAGGCTGTCTTCTCTAATTTTCTTCCCAGCATCAAATCTCAGTGCACTTTTGCAACTGTGTCACTATTTTCATCAGGATTTTATTAAGATCCAGGTCATCTCACAGCTTGCTTTGTACTGTCTGAAAGTTGATGCTTTAGAGCCTCACTGCTGGCTGCTGAGTTTGACTCCAGCTATGAAGAAGACAAAAAAGAAACTAAACTCTTAAAGTAAAGCACGTGGCAGCCATTCCATGTCAAAGCCTTGTCAGGACAAGTACCTGGTAATGTTCTGTAATTTGTTAGGGTTGTTAAAGTTGTCAGTGCTTTAAATCCTGCGCAAATCTGCCACGGCTAGTCACACTGCGACAGCCGTGGCTGCCCTGATACTCATGATCACAGGCTAATCCTACACTGAATTTGTCCAAAACACTTTTATACAGAAGTATGAGCAGAACTGCTGAAAGCTCTATGAATGTTGTTGAAATGAAAGAGACTGACATGGCGTGGATAACAGTGTTTAATAAATGCACAAGAAAGTGTGAACTTGAATCTCAAAATCAAGATTATTAGTCAGATGAAACCTCGCCCTACTGAATCTATTGCTGCTGAAAGTTGAAAGATCAATTGATTGTTAAAAATAAGCAATCTCAATCTCTCTACCTGCACTTTTCTCATCTATCACATAAATAACAATCAAGCAACAAGACAACATTCTACTGAGCTCTTTTATTTACTGTCCTGTGACTTTTGTATTCATTTGATCCTCATTAAGAACGTCATTTGGCTCCGACACCTGCACTCTTCCTTTCCTGGGCACATTAGCAGCTTCCAGATTTGTTATAATGTCTTAAATGAAAGAAAATGTGGGTGAAGAAAGACAGACCTTGTGAACCAATTGTGACACATTGATGAGCTCGACTTCTTGAATAATTAATGTTCATTATTTTACTTCTTAAAGTCTTAAATACTTTTCCATAAGAGCTATTATATGTGATACTAAATGAAAAGAGGAAATCATTATAAATATCATATTGTATAAATGAATTCAGTAAGAAAGAAAGATTGATTTCATTCCCCAAGTGCATCTCCTGCATTCATGACTCAGCATCAGTGAGCTGTGACGCGATTTTGTAGGTTATCTTCTTATACATTATTCTGTAAGTTCATGTGGTTTACCTCAGCTGATAAGTTAGGCATCTAATGTCGACACACTGTCTGCCCTACAAAACTGTGGTTTGGATCGGTAGCATACAATCACTGTAATGGTAACTGAATATGACTCAGTGGCCATATAGCTTCCCAGCAAAGTGTCAGCCTTAAACACACACGAAAACACACATGTAGAAATGTGTGTATGTTCAGTATATATACCCCTTGGCCTCCACCAAATTTTTTTTAACCAAAGCCCAGATTCATCACAGTAATATGACATTTTATCAAAATCAAAATAAAATCCTAATGCCTAACAGTGCCACACAAATAATAAAGCTACTTTTGGCTGTTCATAGTGATGCATATGCAAACATTAGTACCAACTCAAACAATACACAAATTTTGATTATCTTCTTTTTTGGATGAAGCGTCTGCTTTCATGTTTTATCCACTTGTGGATGTAAAAATAAATGAAGAAGCACTGCCCTCGAAAAAATAAAGAAGTCAAAGTGTGTCTTACAGTTCAATCTCAGACAGTCTGGACCTGAAAGTCTTTAGCCTCAGAGCTGCTGATTCTCCTGAGGATAGCAGCAATGAATACAAGCAAATGCTTCCAGCATTGATGCCCACCCATTCAGAAGAATAAAGTGGTTTGGGATGCAGTTATTTTGACCCTGCCCTTGTTTTCTCCACATACTCTAATAAACAACTTGTTTTTGTTTTGGAACCAAACCCTGTTATTGGTGCTTTGCTTTCAATCTCAAATGTACCTCTTAGCTGGCTCGCCATAATACACACACACACACATACAGGCCCACACAAACACAAACAAACAAACAGAGGCAAACTACACGTGCCAGTGGTCAGCAACAACTGCTCCTGCACTTTCAGCTCAGTAGGGGGTCAGGGTGTTCTCTACCATTACTTAGACAGCCTGCTAACATCAAAATTGCTTCAACAGAAACAGCAAGCGTCCAATGTACCAACCAATCAACAAGCCCCAATTAACCAACCAAGGTGATGACATACCGGACCAGGCCTTGATTAAATACAGCGAGAAAACACTGAAAGAGTAAGGTTAGTCTGTGTACAAACCATGGTTTTGACAGTTCTGTGTGATTTAGTGTTTTTATTCTATTTTCTCTGTCAGAAAAAAAAGCCATGACAGACGTTAGCCAAATCAACATGACAAGCAAACAGGCAGAGCTTTTTTTCATGCAAGAAAGGACTTCCTCTGTCTGTGAAAGGGGGCCGCCCAACTTTTATAGCAAACGGAAGGTAGAACCCAAAGGAGTCCACTAGTTTCTGATAAAATTAGTTCAAAGAGCCGTTTATCTGTTGTTTGTCGGGTTTTTTTCTATCCTTTCCTCCTCTGCATTCACTTCCCGGCTGTGCGTTCTGGTTTGTTATTCTCCCTCTCGTCAGACATTCAGTGTACAGCCTTTTGAGATTTTCTAAAATTCTGCTTAGAGTAAGAAAAGTTACAGATACAGGAAATGTACATGATCAGAAATTAACCCTTACTGTTAATCATAACAGTTTAGTGGCAAGGACAAGGGCGTAGGGCTTGGTAGGGATGGGTATGGTCCTGCCAACATCCAGAAACTACTGAAATCTGGTCTCATACTCATTCTCATTCTAACCAAAGACAGTGAGCCTATAAACGTACGAAACTCCAAGAAAACACTGTTATCTGCTAGCCTTGAGCCTGAACTACAGTGTCTCCTTATCAGCCAGCTGTTATCACCCTTACAGGGAGAGAGACTAAGACAAAGAGCTATGTCTGAGGTGTCAAGGATCAGTGTACTTTTGGGGGACAGTTTGTCACAACACCCCAGCTATGACTAGGCTTGGAGGATCAGTGTGTGGATGTTTGTGTTTTGTTACTTTCTATTTTTGAGTGTGTGATGCTGGCTGGTGTGTTATGGTTTTTCTGCCGCTCTACCTTTCTTTCTTTACCTCGCTGCTCTACCTATTTTCTATCATGGCAGGTTAGCAGGAGGCGTGACATGTGGTGACGCATGGGGCTGGTTCACACACCTGTCTGGCAGACTGATTGGTGCACCAGATTCTCATCATGCCTATCAGTGTTGCTTGCCCATCTCTCGGTGCACTGCCTGCCTGCCTGCCTGCCCAGCCTGATTTTTGATAGTGTGCCCAGCCACACTACAGATTTCCCCTGCTCCTATACCTTGCACCATGATGTGAAACTTACTGCTGTTTAATAAACTGTTTGAATGTACTGCTATCGCAAGTCTGCTTCTGGGTTCTGTTAAAACAATACCTGACACAGTTAGTGACCCCAAGCATGTACTGTATATAACCCGTACCTCACCTTTTACCCAAATTAACCCTACTACTAAGAAATTTCCCCATAATCAGTGTAATCTCAGTCAGCAGCTATCTCTCCTCTCACACAGTGTGCACGCAGGCAGGATTGAGAGTGAGTTACTTGCAAAATGCCAAACATGAGGCTTCAATATAGTCCACAAACCAATAGGTGATGTCATGGTGGTTATGTCCACTTCTTTTATACAATATATGGGGGTGGCAGGTACTATGCCATATGTTGCTTGCTCCAACAGTAACCCTTCATTGTACTGGTAATCTGTAAAGACTTGCATTTTTAGAAAAGCTTTTTAGCCCCAAGATTGAATCAATTTCAGTCCTAATACAGGCAGTGGGAGAGATACCTTTAACCAAGACCTTTAACCCTGAGCAGCTCCAGTGATGCCGCTAAGAGGCCTCTTAAAATGGACATACAGTACTTGAGTCAATATTCTTTTCTTGGAGGTTGTAGTCGGTAATAATGACTTCTTAACCTCATTCACATCATTAACAAAGGCAGAAAGTCATTTGGGGCTGAGTGGATTTAATTAAGATGGGTCCAAGTCAATGGTCAGGTCAAGATCATTTTAGAGCTAAAATGTTGAAATTTTCTGAAAATTCTTTTGTCTCAGAAGGTGAATGCGATTGCACCATACAACATGAGATAAAACCACTAGCAAATCTATACCAGTAGCCTTTCCTCACAGTATTCTTTCTGTTTCAACACTCCAATGTCAATGACTCTCTTCCCTAGTTGCATATAGAGATGTACAGAGAGAAAGGGGGAAAAAAAGAGACAGAGACAGCATTTCAGGAAGCTTCAAAAAGACAAGATGAAAGTTTATGACGGATGGGACACACAGGGAAGCAGAGATTGTGGGACCAATTTGTCTTTATTTCCCTGAAGTGGTGGCAAAATAGACCACACTGCGCTGTCATTATCCTCCCTGAAAGCCAGCACTGAAGCTCTCAGTGTGGCCTCCTCACTATAGTTCTCCTCGCTCTCTCCACTTCTACTCCTCATCCCTGCGGATGCATACACAGATGCACAGATGGCCTTTTTTGGCTGTAAGTTCGAGGAATGAGACAGTGGGTGACATATATAGACACATTAACACTAAAGCTGTTTGCTGCCTGGTACAACTAAAAAGAGAACACAAAACTGTCAAAATAAGTTGGGCTTGAGTTATAGGATGTGAGGCTTAACATGACGGGTACAAAAGTGTACTGCAATCTGTTTAGATGAAGAAACAAAATGTGCTTGGGTGAATTACATCAACTATACTTACAAATCGCATACCACAATCATATTGCAAAATGATCATATGCAAAGCATGTAAAATCCTAACTAGTAGCTACAAAGTAACAGTTTATTCAGAGTAGAAGTATATAGTAGTAAAAAATGGGAATAGTTCTGCAAGTATCCTTAAAGTGTATTAACATACAGTACTTGTATGAAAATGTATTTAGCTACTTTCCCTGGTCTCACTGCTGGCCTTTCACTTTTGTAATCACACACAGCCATTTTTATTAATATTTGCATTTTTGTTAACATGGGTACAACCTGACGTCTTATCATACAAGTGTGATTTATTCTGGCACTTTCTACGTCTATAAAATAGTATTTGTTTGGGTTAGAATTAATGTTAGGGATTCTAGTTCACCTTGGTGAAAGTAAGTGGGTTAAGAGATGTAATATAAAGTTAATGGGTAAAGAATGGCATTTAATTTGTTTTAATTTGATGCCATTAATAATACCATCAGTGAAAGACACAGTCAGTCACCGCAAAATAGTTAAAACCCTACACTGATGAGACTGCAGTCAATCAACCAATCACACTCTGTGTTTAAACTAGAAAAAAAAGAAAAAAGAATCAGCAAATTACTTTAGTACAACAGTGTAAATATTCATATTGCAGCAGTAACAGAACCCAGACCACTTCTCTGCCTGGTCCCCCATGTTTTTTTATAAACTCATGCACAAGGTATTCTGCACCTCATCAACAATGGATGATGCCCTTTGAAATATCTATACACTTTACGTAGTGGGCTTGAGGTTTTTTTCATGTCTGACATCAATTGAATGTGGCAACCATGTGTAATATGGCAGGTGATGCAGTGAAGTCTGTGACATAAAGAGTGATAGAGAGTTTGCTTAGAAATGGAGAAAATAGAATAGAAATAATTATTTTGCTCTCAAGACAAATGAAACACTTTTCTTTATAAATTTATCACTAATAATGTGTGTGTATATATAGTCCATATTATTTTGTGCTTGCCATTAATTTTCTGTATCTTTTAATAGTTAGCCAACCAATAGTTAACCTGTGATATTTTCCCCCCCCTAAAATCAAATACATTTTTGCATAATTAAAAATGTTTAATCTAGTAACACAAAAAGCTCACTTGCTTACCTCTGTTTACCTCAAACTGGCTGATAATACTGGAGTGCACATTATTGAGGTATATGCTTTGCATGCACCAGTGCCTTTGTTGGCTCCATTATTCATCATTACATCATTCATATGAAGTGGGCTTTTTAGGGGAGCATAACACTCCTGCATCTACCTGATCAACAAAACTCCAAATTCTGGTCCACTGGCCACCAGGTGGTTGATACCAAGCACTGTTGGACTTCTGCACATTACTTGTCCAGGTGTCTGCTTGTGTTTATGTGGATATGTCTTCGTGTGTATGTGAGTGTGTGTATATTACTATGGAGACACGCAGTCACCTTCCGGAGCCCAGGTGGCCAGGGTCACATGAGTGCCGTATGCAGGCGAGCTGGTGTAGAGCGTCCATCTGGTCCCTTTATACACAGTGTGTGTATGTGTGTGTGTGTGTGTGTGTGTGTGTGTGTGTAAAAAAGTGACCTTCCTTGCATTCGAGGGCAGGCTTGGAAGCTGTAACATCTCAGCCTTTCATTTTGACTAGGTGTCTTTTATAAAGTTTAATTATGCAAGAACAGACTGATCACAGCCAAAACGCTGTCAGTGTAAGTCAGTCTAACAGGCAGTTCGTCAGGCTTCTTCTGTTCCATCTGCCTTTCTGTGGACGTAATGATTCATATCAGGCTGCTGAGAGATGTCAGTGAAAAATTTGAAAGTTTGTAGTCAATTGCACCTATACACATAGGAGAAAATTATCTGTGCCCACAGATATTACATTGCGCAAAACTGTAATGCATTAAAGGTTTAACAAAGGTTAAATCAGGCTGTACTTTTCCTATGTACACTGCCTCTATAGTTTTAGAGACGATTATCCCACACTGACTTTTTTATTCAGTTTCCTTTCTTTTGGTCTCAATGTGTTATTTCCTGCTTTCTTAGTTTACGCTATATTTAACCCGTTCTCTCCATGTGTTCTGGGTACCAGGTACAGCAGTGAGGCCAAATTTAAAACTCATCCTATGAATATATTATTTTAGCTTTTGACTGTATTCTCCTGCCTTTAAATAGCATACCACAATTATATTGCAAAATGATCATATGCAATGCATGTAAAATCCTAACTAGTAGCTACAACATAACAGTTTATTCAGAGTAGAAGTATATAGTAGTAAAAAATGGGAATAATTAAATTAAGTGCAAGTATCCTTAAAGTGTATTAACATACAGTACTTGAGAAAATGTATTTAGCTGCTTTCCCTGGACTCACTGCTGGCCTTTCACTTTTGAAATCACACACAGCTATTTTTATTAATATTTTCATTTTGTTAACATGGGTACAACCTGGCGTCTTATCATACAAGTGTGATTTATTCTGGCACTTTCTACGTCTATAAAATAGTATTTGTTTGGGTTAGAATTAATGTTAGGGATGCTAGTTCACCTTGGTGAAAGTAAGTGGGTTAAGAGATGTAATATAAAGTTAATTTAAGTAATTAAGTTGTTGTAGTTTCTGCTATATTTAACCTGTCAGATCTCTCCATATGTTCTGGGCCAAATTTAAAACTGGCACAGATGCCATAATGAAAATGAACAGCACACTAAACCAAGAGGAGGGAACTAAAAAAGGAAATAAGGAAATGACTCAGAAAAATACTAAATATCATAGAAATGTCAAAATACATTGGAGGGGGGCATTAACCACGTGTTACAAGGCCTTTGGTTAAGTTTAGGGAAAGATCATGGACACTGATTTTGCATGTATTCCTATATCATAATCAGATATTTTTGAATTATTTATTTATTTACATTACATCCTCTGACCAGAAGGATCAGGTTTGCCTGTGGAGGAAGGTCTGAGGCGCTGCAGCTAAACCTTTTACTGATTTAAGGTAACGTTAGCTATGTTGATCTTGATTGACGTAAGTGGCGCTGCCTCATTACTATCTTTTGTAGGACGGTGGCGCCCTATTGACCTCTCTTGGCCAGCCACCCCGATCACAAACTCTCAATACTAGTCTCTTGTGTGACTCCCTTGAGCAATAAACACTTGACATCTGTGCTTTCCATTACTTTATTCTGATTGAAATACTGTCATATTGACTAAGACATCAATAAGTAATTTTTCACTGCCAATCACTGAAAAATGTATTAGCTCATGTAATTACTGATACAACTGGACACATCAGCATTGAAATGTTAAAGTAATACATATGTTATCTTTTACTTTGTGCAGTTTTCTGTCAGCAGCATATATTGTACTGTAGTATTTACACCTGCCTGCCAGCAACCTGTGGATAAATTAAGATATAGAATGATGCCATTGATGGGTGTCTATGCTCCAAACACTGACAAGTGCAAGAAGGGTTTCATTCTTTTATATGTGTGTATACTTTGTGTCCTCATTTGAAAGTATTTCTTAATCTTCTACTGCACTCACCCATCTGTTTATATCAACGTCTATCTCGCCCTGAGCGATTCTTCTCAGAATCCCTTCATTTATCATACGTACAAGTGTCAGTCTTCTCTTTCTCCATTTGTGCCTCTTTCTCTCTGCCTGTTGTGTGTGTGTGTGTGTGTGTGTGTGTGTGTGTGTGTGTGTCATTTCACATATTTCTGTCCATGACAATAATTGCCTACCCCTTCACTTGTGGGTTCACGGATGTTTTTAGACATGACCTGGCTCTGCTACAGACGCTGCTGCTACAAATTGAGCTAAAGCAGGAGCTCATTCTGCACTGTATGTGCACAGATTCACAAGACAGAAAGACAGCAATACTTCTAACCGGTTCAATCACAAAAAACTGGGATCATTCAGTCAAATGTCAATGTCAGGCCAGAATTGAAAAAATAATAAATAAATAAATATAATAAAGGGGAGGAAAGTATATTTTTAACGATGGCCGATCACTCACTTGACAACAAACAATCTAACAAGCAACATTTTTCTGATTAGGGAGGTCAGAGATCCCACAACATTGCTTTGCCTGTTGTAAACCGATATATTCTAACAGATCTTTTTCCTGAAAAGCTAGTATAAAAATATTAAATAACTTTTGACTAATAATATCTGAGGGGTAGGAAAATGTTACCCTTACTCTGCACTATCCCAACACCCCCCTTTGCTGAAACTAACCCATTCGTAATTCTGTGATCTTCTGGAAATTTCCTCTGAAAATGGCACATAATCATCTCAAGCAGCCTCAGTTTCATTACAGCTAAGTGAAGTGCAGGTGTGTGTGGCAGAGGAGATGGGGCAGGGAGGTACAGCTGAGTCTGTTTCACTAAGAGGGATCAGTCCATGCTTTTCTTTCTAAAGCATCGGATTTTTAAGATGCCTTGTTGTGAAGAATTTCAAATTACTAGTAAATGTAAATGGTGTAAATGGTGGGATGGTTGCATGACAGATGGAGGGGATGCAGGTGGAGGGTGGTGGTGGCTGGTTGGGCGACTCTATGACGGACTGGGCTCCAACATCATTAGCATTGGCTGACAAGGACAGTATCGATTAGGGGTGGCCCTGGCTGCTTAGAAGTGCTGATGTAGGGAATGGCCTGCTGATAAATACATGAACACGAAGAGATGTCTGAGCATGCTGAGCAAAGAGTGGATTTAGCAAAGTCTGCCAACATAGCAGTTAAAATGATGTGCTTTCTCTGTCGCAGTCTCACTACACATTGCAAGTATCTCTACAATCATAATTTCTGTTAACCAACATTTACACAGGGGCATGTCCACACCTTTGGTGTCCCAGGAGGGGTACTCACACGCACATTGGAATAGCAATCATCTCTACTGTTCATATCTACTCTTATTATGAACATTACAGTGTCTTACAGTTTCTTAGATTCCTTTGTTTCAAAATTTAATTAAAAAGATAAATAGACCATGCACAGGGCCTTAAGGAGTAAACGTCAGTTTATTGCACGTATTTTTAAATTATAAGAGGTGCGCTATGTAAGCAAGGGAATGTTTGGGTAAAACAAGTGCAGCAAATGCCGAAGTTCTTTCTAACGGCCAGCAGTGAGCGAATCCACTGGTTGCAAAAAGAAGTCTGATTCCATTAGAAATAATGGCAAAACGAACCCACTTCCCACTTGATTTATTACCTCAGTAAACACTTTCCCAATGAATTTATGATCTCAATAGTTGGTTTCAAGTCTTCTTCAATGCAGCATCATGTTCATTTAGTAAATTATGGTCCCATTTGGAGGAAAATAGACAATGAAGCAGCGTGTGCTTTAGGGTGGGACTACATTGTTGTTGTCAAGTTGCTATCCTCTGCAGTATGAACTTTAACCAGCGCTGTTGAAAAAGCTGTTTAAGAGATGGCTGTTAATTTTTTTTTCTAGTAAGTACATTTTGTTTTAAGTCTGTTTTTGGTTAGCCAAAATTAGCATCCCTTTTAAATCTCAGTTAATCTGAATGATGCACCTTGCTGACCTAGTGCCACTGTCTTGTCCAAAAATCATCACGCACTCAGACTCAGAGATGCAAACCAAAACTGTATTGCTGTACTTTATCTTAATATGAGTAAACTATTGGACGTGAGTTTGGGTAAAGATCCCTTTCATTGTAAAAGAACATTTTTCAGTTTTGTGCACCCAATCCTCCATCCAAAAATCCTGTTTTTGCAGCATTATATAATATCATACCACTACTTTCTTGGTTACTGAACATTAACATGCAACCAGCCAACGATGTTGTTATTAAGAAAAGGAAAGTGATTATTTGCATGACCACAAAAGTTTTATTCAGGAGTTTTAGGAATTTAAACAAGTGACAGAAATGATTTTCTCTGATGAAGACAGTTTCTGTGTTTGAACTTAAGTGTTAACTTGAGGTTACTCCATGTAGAACATTCAAGATAGATGTCTGTGTCTTCTCTCTGTTGTGTGGAGGGAAGACATGATTCCTCTGTCTCTCACGCTCTGTGTTTTATGTTTCTCTGCAGGTCCACTCTGGCCAATTACTGCCATTGCTCCTCTCCTGGCTGCTTGTCTGTTCGAGTACAGGCCTCTGTGGCAGCACCACTGGCAATTACACCTCAGGAGAGGGAAACACACATGCACACACAATGACAGCCACGTGAAAACACACAGTGACTTCAGGCTTCACTGACAGGCTGTCTAATTGTATCTCAAGAATTGATCATTAAGCTGGAAAAGTTCTGGTGCCATCAAAGCTGTGAGTTAATGCGTGTGAACATGTGCATGCCCTAACGCCTGTGTGCACATGTGCAAATCCTCAGGCAAGTTGGTTGCATCAGGGAATCAAACTGTATAGTCGATCAGGGGTTTGTAAATATGGAAATACCGTCTTCCATAAAGCATCACAGGCACTTGGATTGTTCACTATTACAATGGTGCATTATTGGCACTAGGTATTGCTAGGTATGTGTCATTGAAGATTTAACAATATAAGTCTGTTGGGCGGTTGGTAAGTGAAAGACTAGACTGAAATATCAACAGCTAATGGATGGATTGCCACAACATTTTGAAAAAGACATTAATTGTGAGGATGAATCCTACCAACTTTGGTGATTCTATGACCTTTCCGCCAGCGTCTCCAGTAAGTTTTTACACATCCAGTTAAATATCCACAGGATGGATTGGTACCGACATACAGTAAACAAAATTGGTTAACATGATAAATAATACCTGCTCACAGAGCCGCTATGTGTTGTTTTTTTCTGACTTTAACTTCAATTGTTGTGTATTTTGTCAGAAACATTAAAGTTACAGCATATAAGACTGTTGTGTTGTGTGCATGTTAATCTGAAAGCAAATTGCCAAGGCATATATGCTGTGGCAGGGTTAATAAATTCAACAATTATGTTAAAGCCTTATAATTATTGCTACCAGCGAGAGATAGACAGATAAATGGAGAGAGAGACAAATAAAACAAATGCTACTAGAAATAAAGGATGAAGTCACAAGTAATATGTTTTCATTTTTTTTCTTGGTGCCCATTTGTTTGTAGGTCACACATTTCAAGTTTAAGTGGAATCAAATATGCAGCACAATCATGTTATTTAATAACATGTCTCCTTGAAGCTGGAAAAACTTCATGCTAATTTTAAGTCTTAATATAGTACGATTAACCTGGTTTCCACCAGCAAACCAAACAGATGTAGCCAGTGCTGATTCATTATGGATGGAACTCAAAGTGAAATGTGGTGTTAAATGACTTTCATAGAATCTTGATGCTGGCAGAGGTGATTATTGTGCTGGTGTTTAATACTTTCCATTCACTGCATGATGGCCTGTGTCATTTTAGGACAAAATCTAGCCTTAGGCTGTCTGCTTTATGTTACAGTATGTTGTGACCTTTGATCTGATGTTGTAAATGTTTTATGTCAGCCTCGCTCCTGCCGCCATCCTAAAGACTTTCTGACAATGTCCTGATGGAAAAATATAAATTTAAGTCTTAGCACACTATCAGACTTAAAATTTGGGAAGTGCCAGCACAAGGCACATGCGTGCACACATACACACGCACATACACACACACACACACACACATTAAATGTCTCAAACACGCAGCCTCAAGCCACCGCTAAAATGTCACAGAGAGGCAGCTCGTTGAGGATGTTGGCTGTACTTTTTCAGTCTCTTTGGTCCTGCCCATTTCAGCTCTGTCCAAGCAGTCACGCTACTGCTCTAGGGAAAGAGCAGCAGAGCTTGTTGTGAGTGTTGCTGTACTGTCTTTGTCATCCGTTAAAGAGGAAAAAATTGGTCTTTTTCTCCCTTTTTGTCTTTTCATTTTGTCAGTTGCTCTTGGATTCAGTGAACCAGGCTGAATTCTGATTTGTTCAACTAGAATTCTCCTCATGTCGAAGGCATTTAGCTTTCACTGCCAATAAACAATGTTTTCATCCATGGATGATTTGAGTCAGAGAGGAGCATAAACCACCATCCTAGTAATTTTCTGCCGGCTGGCTGGCTGGCAAAGTTTGGTTTTATTTTACAGAAATTGAATCAGTGCAAGTGGTTTAGACTAGAATTAGCACGCGCAGACACTAGTTAACTTGCTCACACAACATTAAACATTTGAAGGAAGAGACACAACCCTTGGAATCTAACAGCTTAAACTAAACAGTAACTAAATTTTAATATTAACCAAAAGTTCATTAATTTCTTCCAAGATTTTAGGACCACCATCTATCATAATAAACATCATATATTATAATTCCCTGCAGTTTGGTTCCTTAGCGAACTCCATCTTCAAGTTCATTTGTCAAAAGCCATGTTAATTGGTGCACTCCATCTTGTCTTCCACGATAGTAAAAACTAATCTATCACAGAGGGCATCTCTCTCTCTAAAATTGCTGAAGTGAATTAAGTGCACACAGAATCAAAGAAACCAGACCAAAAAAGGGCTTCGAAAATGATTTTCTGTTTAGCTCTTTGAGGTATCACTGTACAAAACAGCAACATCGGGAGAGCCTAATATTTCCACATACTTCATATATAGAGAGTTACACAAACACAACAAAATCTCTTTGTGTATGTAAGTGTGTCTGTACTGTGAGATGCTGCTCTGTCTCATGGACGACAGTTTGAAGGTGAAAATTGAGATACACTGTGGATGTCAAATGACACCAATGCACCCCAGCCACCATCCACCACCCCCTCCCGTGCTCCATCCCTATCTCTGCCTCACAAAGTTATCTGTCAGCCGTAAATCCCATCAGTTGTCACAGCAACCCCCTGACAGCATCCAGGCTCCAAGGGACCTCCTTCATGCCAGGAATATTCATGCAGACCCAGACAAGCCAGCACCAGACTCTGACAAATCACTCAGTCAGGCAATCAAACAGAACAAGAGTGAGAGTGCCAACAACAAGACGTAGAGACTAGAACACACATCCTGCTACACTTTAGCCTGTATAAAGACAGAAGATTAAGTTATTTACCAAATTAAACTCAAATTCCAAGAATTTGATATGCTCTCAGACCAGAACCCAATATTTATGCTGACTCTGGGGAAAAGTCTGACATAACAGACTTTTCCCCAGAGTCAGCATACAGTATGTCAGCATGTTACAGATGGGCAACGAGTGGAGTGATACATAAAACTAAAATGTAGCACCTTCCGAATAATTTTCTTATTTATATTTATTTTAGCTTCTTTCTTTAGTGGTTATCACTATTATTTATATCTTATCGTAAATGTTTTCGTTCTATATTGTGCTGTAATGTGTAAACTGTTTATGGTATTTTTCTTTCATTCAACATTACCATACTTACATTGTTAACCTTGGAAAACTTGGTTTGACAATTCTGTTCTAAATAATGGGCATGCCAATAAAATACATTAATATGTGAGATGGAAAATGGAGGTGTTGATTTAGTCTCTTTACTAATGTATAACATTATCCTCACTCACATCTTATTTAATTTGCATTGTTTAGGATAGGCATAAGCCCTGTAGGGAGGACAAAGAAAATCCAGAATCCAAATCCAAAAATCTAATATAATCGTTAGTTCCCAATTATAAAGATGTGGAGATTTAGACCAAAACTTAAGAAAATAACTGTAATAAAAATTGTATATTAATACATTTTCTCCAGCCTGAATCTTTCCCTTGTGCCTACTGGCAACCTCTTCACAAAATCCCTACGCTGATAAAAAACAGACTATGCTTCAATCAATACAAGAGCAAGATGCTACTTTTTATACATTCTCCAGTGTTCCCTGTCCAACCCACATCTGCCCTGCAAATACATTTCCATAACGTTTCTTTGTGTGGCATTTAGCCATACTACCTCCAACACTTGTTTGTTAAAGGTCACATCCCTAAAAGCTTTCGGCACGGTGCCCTTGATTCCCGTTCCCAACAATCTCCTTTGCTGTCGCATTTCTGACCCCATCTCTGTCTTGTTCTCCTCTCTTTTCTAAGCTTGAAAGAGCCTCACATGCATGATTCTCATTTGAACTTTTTATTAATTTTGTAGTAGCTCTTATAGAATTGTTTTAAATGTAATTCCATGTTTCTCTTTGTGCTTTATTATGCTACATCCCCATCTTCAAGCCAGCCTGAAAGCCTCCCCTCCCCAACTTCTTTCTCTCCCTCTCCTTATCAATTTGTTTCTTCACTGTTTGACCAGAAAGAAGGATTTGATGAATGCAAATTTCCTCTTTATATATTCATGACTATTTCCTGAAATCTATTAGAAAGACATAACTTATTCAGGTGGGAGTTTTAATTGTACCCTCCATCTCTGCTTTATGCTGTCTCTTAACACAGGATTTTCGACAAACAAAATCAGAGGGAAAGCCCTGAAATGGACAGCACTTTATGGTCAACAGTAAGATCACCCTCTGCTTTATCCCTAATGAAAGAATTATTCTGGAAGCCAATGCCAGGGCATGTACTGGCAAGAAGTTGGACAAGGTGAACCCCGGAGGAAACTGGCTAAGAGAGCAAATTAGTGTTTAGTTAGAAGGTGAGAGAGTTTAAGAAGCACAGCAAGGACCTAAGGGAAGGTTGGTCCACTGGACTACAGTTTGGTAGAGTAGAGGGCTGGGAAATATGTCTTTTATCAAATGAAGCAGTAGAAGGGGAAAGCACAGGATAAATTATTCTGGAAGGACTGTTTTGGAGTGGAAAAAGCAAAGCCTTTTACATCACTGCGTCTAAACCATACAATGTTCAAAAGATGTGAGTGAAATGTAAAAATAGACATAGAAGCAGCTTGAATGCTTGTGTCCACAACCTCACAAGGGTGATTCTTCTGGGCTGGCTGGGTTTCAGTCATCTGAGTTTGCCCGGAGTACAGGAACATCTTTGCCACACACCGCTAGCTTGCTTGAGCCAAAACCACTATAGGAAACCTGTTCACTTTAAAGGAGACCTATTATGCTTTTCCATATTTTATGACTTATCTACAATGTTAAAATGTTGGATGTTCATGTTAAACATGGCCAAAGCTTCAAATAATGAGGTTAAAGTATTTAAAAGAATTCTCAGCTCCGTTCTATGAGAAATGGAGCTACAGGGAAACGGTTTTCCAGATATGGTCATTTGCTCCACACAGCAACGCTCAGTCTGTCTGTACCGCTCAGCAGCAATAACAGCCTGGTAATGTGCTTCAGGTCTTGGCTAATCAGAAGGTAGTGGGCTTTGAAAGGGTGGGGGGGGGGGGGATTAAAGAGACAGAAGTATCTACAGCATGTTTCAGACAGAAGCTGAAATGAAGGCCTACATGAAGATGGTCTTAGATAGAAAATGATCTTTTTGAACTTTGAATCATGCAAATTGCCATACAGGGGTCACAGAACTACAATTTAGGACTGGAAAAGCAGTATAATAGGTCTCCTTTAAAGATAACAGTGCAGCTAAGCAAACAGTCCTCATTGCCATTTGTGGCGGTGCTATCTGCAAGGCCATCCCTTTCTGTAACGGCCACATTCATCCTCCCTGCTGATATCCCTCTGTTTGGCATTTTTGACAGCATTAAGATAGTATCGGTCATCTCGCCCAGCTCCCTGAAGACTGTCTTCATTATTTAGCATTATAAAGCCAGGCATTCTTTCAATAATAGGCCTAAACAGCCAGGGGGATTTAGCTGATCGTACTGTACACAGAAAACCTTCAATTTTTAGGCTGTGTAGCTGAAAGACTGACTAGACTTTCTGATTCATACTTAAGTCCTTCAAAGGATTCATACATATTCTAATTGACAGGACTGTTAATCTTATCATCTTCTGTTTATTTGTCTTTTTAGATGATAGCCTGGCACAGTGTTTGAACTTTTAATCTCTGAGACATACACTGCACACAGATACAGTGTATGTAATAGTAGCCATTGATGGTGAGACAATGAACAAACCAAAATTGAAGTCAAAGGATTAACACTTAGTAGGGGTACGTAAAAATGTGAACTAGAGACTTAAAAGAAAATCTAAAAGTATCAAGGGTACCACAAATAACAGTTGGGTATTTGGCGTGTTTCATCAAATCAGTCAAGCTGTATTTAAGTCAGAATTGACAACCACACACTCATAGGTAAATAAATACTCAAGAACACACATGCACAAGCTACAATGGCACAACCCTCAGTGGCTTCCTGAGGGTTTGGCTTCAGAAAATGCCATCGCAAATTGAGATCGCTAACAGTTTACGCTGCACTGACATTTTCCAGCTGGCCGCTCACAAAGGTCAGGGTCCCCACCTGAAGGCAAAAGCAGAGGGAGATACTAGTGTAGCTGCGGTCACTACTGAGATTTGGCAGCATCAACAGTCAGCTACCAGTGCATTATTAACTCTGAGTGTGGGGTGCTCAGGAAGGGGTATTATGGGCTCAAAGTGAGTCCATTGGCAGCTTTGCTCACACTCAGTGCCAAAGGAAAAAGGTGGTGTTTAGCTTCAAGATTGTCACTGGAGCAAATGTTTGTCTTGTAATTGCTGTTGCTTACTGCTGCTTTTAACAAGTGTTTTATCAACTCTGTCAGGCCAGAACAAGGATCTCAAACTTTTAAACATCTCCATTAAAGCTCTGATATGATATCAAAAGCACATCCTCACGTAGACTTTGACGTGTAGGAGAAGAAAATAAAAACTTTACGTCTCGAAATACAATGTATCATATCGACACTTCATGCACCAATACAGTCCGTTGTATGTGTTATAAATTAAACATGTTGTTGTGGATTATTGAGTTCATATCATGGATTTGCTGTTGATCACATAAAATTACTTGTTGTTATGTGAGGGTGTAACAAAGGCAGAGAGCATTCACTGCACCCGGATCAAACCTGGGTCAATTACAATTTAGAGGGCTGCGATGCGATGATGAAACGATTATCGATGCATCTTGATGCATAATTTCTTTCTATACCGGATCTCTGGATACTAAGCATTTAATTTGGGCATTAAAATCCAAAAGAAACATCTCCTAATTAGCTTAAGAGGACTAGTTTGCACCCCTAATTTATTTCATTCCCCTCATCTCCATGGTCCCTCATTTCATTAACAACCAATTGTCAGACTCCTCTAAAAACTGAAATATAATTATCAGAATGCAAATTACAGTATGTGTACAGGACAGAGCTGTCCACCAGTTTAGCCTAAGCTTGTACCTGATGTTTTCAACCCTTCAACAAGTAGTTAGTAGGTAAATTAGTAATGACATACAGCTGAGCTAATTAATATTTCTTCGTTACTAATTTAGCTAACATTACATAAGAGACAAAAAAACTGGCTATGGAGGAGATGTTAGCTTCACTTTTCCAACAGTTGGGGAAACTACAGACTTTTATTAACGCACACACCTAGGCTGCACGTTTACTACCAGACAAAAACTTACTGCTAATATTTTTCTCCTAACTTTCACTCTCTGTCATTGACCCGGCCTCACACACAGGATACACAGCGTTGAGTGTCACCATGCAAGTTAAAATCATTACTTGCGCATTGAAATGAATGACTGTGTGACATTTAAGTAGAAAGGTTTTTCATTCCGAAGCAGTGATGTGCCGAACACAGGGGGAGCACTGGTCTCTCTGTTATGTGCGCACGCTGCACTTCCGCAAGTTCCACCTTTTGCGTTCCATTAAAATTACGTTATCATGAGATTTTTTAATCAAGTCAGAATCTTTCACGTCCGCATCGCGATGCATCTAAAAATCGATTTCCCGCCCCACCCCAGTCTACAGGGTACCAATCGTTCAACATGAACGCAACGCCAAAGAGCCAGGCTCATTGGTATGGCATTCAGAGCGCATACTCCCCCGTAGTGAAGGTACTCCGTCACAGGTGGTACTACACTTTTGTGTACAGTTTGTGTTGCCTCTGACTTAGTAAATGCTACTTTTCTTTTCCAATAAGTAGGAGAAGCAGCAGGGTAGCAGCAATCTAAAACCAGCAGTTATGTACCACCTATGAGCACTAATTAACTTTTCAGAATTGAGTGTTTTCCATTTCCTTGATATAAAGCTATTTATACTGTGGATAAAGCAAAACAATTTAGGCTCAAATAATATTTTTTCAATCATGCTCCAAATGGTACTTTTGTATTTAACCATGAAGACATGTTGTGCATGTTGTGTGGTTACAGGCAATGCTCATCCAGAACAGCAATCCTTGTTGTGCCATGATTCAGTGTCATGGATAATTTCCTTCTCACGTACTGTAAATTTTATGTGATTAAAGAGGATGGTCATATTTATAAACTGAATGCATACGTGCAACAGTACACATACTGTGCTAACAAATCTGCATGATGTAAAATGCCGTGAGATGAGCAGACGCACACACCTGCACCCACCCACACAAACACACCGCTCTCCTGACAGTAGACAGACACACACAGGGTTGATGGTGTATAGCATTTGAAGGGCATCACCAGTGTCTCTGTCTCTTAGGTATCAAGTAGATAGCAGGGTAGCTAGAATGTCATTTATCTCACTGACAGGCACAAGCCTCTGTGACAGCAACAGTCAGCCGAGCAGCACAGCAGCAAGGCTCTCTGTGTAATACTACCATCCCACCAATTGCACACAATACCAATCCATCTTAACAAGCATACTGTAGCATAGTATATTGTATGTAGTATCCTGTAAAAAAAGAGAAAAAGTCAAGTTAGTCGATTATTTCATTCATAGGGCCTTCAATGAATGTAATGTCTCCTCAGTTTCCAATTGCTCTGATGTCAGTATTATCCGATAAAGCGAAAAGGCCCCAGTGAGAAACTGCTGTGCCATAGCATAAAGCAGACCTTTTTATTCAAAGCACCTAATCAGTATACTGCTTTCATATTTGTGTGGGTGTCTCCAGGTTTTTTATTTACTTTTCATCCCTGTAGAAGAAAAATGGCCTTTGAGTTTGTTTCTTAGCATTGTTAAAATGTCGCACCCTTGGTTTAGTCTCACGCTTACTCTCATCATAAAGTTCTAACCATTTATTAAAGTTCAATAATGTTTTTTTTGTCCACACGTACAATCCAACAATGTATTCTAAATATTGCTTATTGGTCAGGGTTGTATTGCAATGGCTGCTCTGACAATTCGTTAGTAAATAGCGATGAATAAGGACATATTACGCAAAGGGGACTGCTGGAGCGTCTCATGAATGTAGCTGAAAAATGTTCAAGCAGTCGTGTTTTACAAAATAAACTATAAATCTGTTGATGCTAACTAAATCATATTATCCATTACTAATCGATTCTGCTCAAAGCAGTTAAAACTACTCTTAATTGTCTATTAGTTGGTTAAACTTAAACTTGTCTAAAACTAAGTATTGGCATAAACACCAAAATACATGACAATTTAACACAAATGGAGTAGAATACAAACTAAAAATGGATTGGGGAAAACTATTACTATCCTTAGGTAAAATGCACATTTTAATTCCAGTTCTAGTTGTTCCTGTACCAAAACTAATCATATTTGGATTTGAATGAAATAACAGTAACAGTAATTTCTATGTATGAGAGGAGTTGTGACGCCCTGTGGGGTCATGTGTGGATGTGGCCAATCTCTCTCCCTTGCAGGTGAAGAGCTGAGACTGATTGCACTAACTCTGGGCACCTGGGCTAATTTCCCTGTAGAGTATTTGTAACTCTTTGTTCTCATTCTTAGAGAAATGCTGCTAGGCTGAAGTCCCTGCTAACTGACTACCCTCTGTTTCCCTCCACAGGTTGCACCTTTGCTTTGGTTTATGGACATGCTGTTTTAGTTGTAGTTATCTTGTTTCTTGCACATTACAACATCTTTACACACGTTTTCCATGCATCCATCATTCTGCCCTGACATGACTGAAACCACTGATGTTCATACACAATTCTTTATCACCTTTAGTTTGACACAAGCCTTCATTTCATTTTTTTGTTTGTTTGTTTTTTGTTCACATAAACAAAGTTTAACAAATGGGTGCCATGGTGTATCTCCCTGTTGTTGTGGTCGTTTGAGACAGGTCATAACAATGTATACCACAGCAAAAGCATTGAAAATTTGTTTTGATTTGTTGCACTATTATGGACATTTTGGGATGCTGAAGTATACATACAAAGCAGATGAGTTGACTCCCAAATCCCACCTGTGGGATATTCACTTTAGTGACAATTTAGTGGCGGAAAAACGTTTTACGGTCCACGAATGTGCTGTTATACTAGACAAATTATTGTACAGCCTTTATGCTTTAAACTAAGGAATTAGGGGAAATAAATAAACACCAGTCATTTGACAAACAATTACACAGAAAATAAGTAAATGAAATACTGATGATAAAGTAAATTCTGATTATGATAAAAGAAGTGTTTTACCAGTGCAGCCTGGGAAGCCAGGTGACATAGGGGTGGTTGTGGCTTATAATCAGCTTTCTCTCTCTGCACACTAAATCAGGTTCAGGATTACACTCCTTATTCTGACCCTGACACTGATATGGCTGCTCTCAACTTGGCTCGCCTGATTACTTGGATGCATTAGTATGTTTGAGAAATTGTAAGAATGAAATGTGTATAGAAGCATTTTGGTGCTGGTTACACATACATAGATGTCAATGCAGCAAATCAAACCCAAAACATTCACCTAGAGTCAAATATATATTTGAAATGAATTGCTTCTACATCTATGAAAGTAATTTGAGCTATGTGGTCCAAGTTATAATGTGTGTTTATCACATATGTGTATTTGTGTATGTGTATGTATGTGTGTGTGTATAACAGAACAGTAAAAAGCTAGGATTTGGATTTTGGCTGAAAATCAAGACAACCCCCTCCAATCCATCTGTCAGTTACATCTGTACTCGGACTCAGACTGTAGCTAGGTGCCCTGCTAGGACTTATGTAAGGGAAAATGTTAAAGGAAATATGGAGTAAGGGGGAAGGGAGAGATGAGAGAAGCAAGAATGAGGAGGGGGAAATGAAAAAGGTAAAATATGTATTGAGGAAACAAAACTGTAAACATTTAAAAGGTTAAGAAGCAAGATTTTATCTGCTAAGACTGAACAAAATCCAGTTCCATCAGGTAGTAATAACTGATTCAGCACCAGGACCAATTACCATTTCATCACTCTGTCTTCATAGAAAATAAAAATATAAAATCACATATAATCATTCCCACTCCTTGGGAAGTGGGATTTATTTTGCTGTTGCATTTGCATTAATGAACTGACAGCCTGGCACTTTTCACCAAATGCTCGGATGCTTTCACAAGACCGAGCAAACATCGCTAATGTTGTTCACTTTTGATTTATTCACAGATATGTTCATTTTTGTCTGTGAGACAGAGCTGTGAACACCAATACTAGCAAACAAAAACATTTTCCTTGTCCTTAATTGCATTTCATTATTCTGTGGACTTGTCTCAGGAGAGAAGCGGAGAAGAGTGGTGACAAATACAGTTGCCTGAGTGGCTGTAAAACTAAAATGTTAGTGATGCTTTACCTACAACCACTATCAAGAGGCCCTGCTCCCAGAGGTCTGAAACATACATAGAGAGAAACCCATTTGTTCTACTTTGCTGTATGAATTGTCATCTACATTTACTCCTTTCATGGGAAAGAAATGGATAAGGGAAGCGAGGGGGTTGTGGGAAAAAGACGCCTTGTCTAAGATCAAGCAAATATTCTATGCTGTTAAATAAAAAATAATAATAATGGAGGATGGGATTTCCTCTAACACTGTGAATAAAAGCTACTGCCAATCATAAATGTGCATTAAGTCACTGTACACGCCATTTGGGATTACATAACGGGAACTTCCTATCCCTGGTATAGAGCTTGTTTCTGTCATGGTTCATTTCATCCAGGAAGTAAAGGAAACCAGTGGAGCTCAACGGCTTTGTCTTAAATTCAGCTAAGGTCATGCTGGTATCTGGAATGCTACTGTGTGTAATTCAGTGTTTTTTGAGGATGACTGCTGTGTTTACTTGTGGATCAATCTCATCCACACATACAGCTGTTTACCTGTTGCTATTTTTCATTAATGCATCTAAGAAGCCACTGTCCTTAACCGTGCCTGCTAATTAGTCAGTTGTTTGTCTAAATGGGAAAATCAATGGAATCAGTGTTGTTGTGAAAATAATGAGCTATTGCTGCATAATTGAGGAGTGGATTTTTCTGCAGGATTACAAGTTTATATGGATACTTTTTAACTTTTTTTGTCATGAAAATGTCTCCCCATTGAAATCCATTGTAACTGCTGAGGACCCAAGTTGACTACAGCTATCGCCTTCCACTACAATGTTTTCAAGCCACCTTTCAAGCCATCAGGTGGTGTGTGTTGATGCTTAAAACATACATTTTTGGTTGAGTATTTGTTTCAACCAGCCAGACGTCAGTGTGAGGCTGTGCATGGAGTGGGCCCAGGGATCACACAAAGCAGGAGCAACCCTTTTTACAGCTGCTCCTTAGTAAATGACACAGCTTAAGCTTCAGCAACAGCTGCACTAGCTATGCAAAAGAAATGCACATTATTTACTTTGCTTTAGAACAGTGAAGATATTTAGTCCCAAATGTGTTTGTAATTGAATGATTATGAATTGGAGAGCTTATGAAAAAGAGTGAGCACACTTGATCGGTCCAACCTGGGAAAAATAGCTAAACGTAATGTTATAACAAATGCACAGAGAGTTACAAATTTTGCTTCTCTTGACATGATCATTTGACTGCCTGTGGCAAAGATGGGTTTAGAAAATATCTGTAGTTGCCACAGACTAAAATCCAAAGAAAATGAAAATATAATTGATTTATGCAGAGAAAATGGCATCTCTGCACAGCCGTTCACCTCTGGGATCGGTCCCTTCAAAATTCACAATAAATTGCAATGAATAAATAGCTTGATCAGATGAGAGCGTGTGAGATGGATGTTGTGGTGCGCCTATGGCAAAGACAACAAAGCATGTGATACAGAGAATATTTGAAAGATTAGATACTACTGTGCAAAGAAGAGAGCAAAATATACAATTTAAGAAGTCATTGTTTTTTAAATTTTTGTTTTATTGAAATAAGGACACTAAAGCTTACAAAAATCAATAGCTTCTATTTCATTCATATGCGCAATAACACCTCCACTGTACCGTAGAATTGATGTCGATACGACACAGAGCAGATTAAACAAGGGAATTAAAGCTGAACATGGCACTCGTAAACATGTCTTAGTCTGACAGTAATTTCGGTTCCAATAGCTTAGCTGCAGACCGACTTGTACAGTATTTGAAAGTAAGAAGTTAACTTTGCCGTTTCATCCACATTCCCTTAACTCTCTGTAAAGCAAAAGAAATACAGGTGAGGAGTTGAGAAGGGGATATATGGGGAATTCATGTTCAGAAAATATATCTCTCATCTTATTTGTCAAAGCTAATATTCAGAACAAATACATATTGTATGTTAAAGAGAGGAAACCGTGGAGATTGTAGTACAGCATCTGAAAGAACAATACATCTCTACAGCTTTGCTGGGGTCTACACTGAGGTCTAAATAAACTCTTTACCAGGTGTTGAATATCTGAATTCCAAAGCTCGTTGTCTAGCTGGAATTCACTAATGGTCAACAAAACTTCCTGCTGCCAACTGAAACATCAACACCTGCTCGCATTTTTAGCCACTCATTGAGGATGATGGTGCAACGGGCGAAGGACCAACATATCTAACTCACTCAGCAGCAAAGGCTAAAAGGGTTTATTCACAAGATAAAAACTGAAATAATAATAATAAGCAGCACCATATTAATTCATATTACTTCTACTTAGTCGAGGTGGGAACTTTTTATATCGACCGGATAAAGGTAATAAATCACAAATGTATTTATTTACTATTAACCAGTGCACTGTGAGTGGGAGCTAATCTGCCCTGATGGCCCTTTGATATTTTTAGCAATGTTTTCCATTCATCCTTGACAGGCATGTAATAAAACCACAAATTCAAACTAGCAGGCACTTATCTTTCCTCATCCTAATCTGACATTCTGTGTTGTGTATCATGTGGTCCCTTATGCATATTGTATGCACTATTGCAAAACTCTTTCAACCTCTCAAGTTCAACCACAGAGTTAGACAAAGGTTTAAGTGATTGCTACAGTGTTACAAAAGCCCATTTAGTGCGAGCTTATGGTCCACAATCAGCTTTTTTGTTGGCCATTTCGACTGCTTTACTGGTTGGTGGAGATCAGACTGCAGCCGGCACTCCTGCAGGGGTCTTTTACCTCTCTAACTCTGTGACCTGCTTGAATCAATATACATGAAATACATATACGTCTTCAGAAATGGAAAGAGAGTGAAACACACAAAGAGAGAGAATACAAAATGCAAACAAAACACTCACTTGCATGTTTCTCTGGATGCGCCTGCTGTCTATGATTGTCCCCGGGTGGCCACAGCCTCCTGGAATTTGTATTGCAAATAGACCACATATTTCACTTTTTCCCCCAATATACAATTTAATTTCTGGCTCTGCAAAATAGGTGGTGCATGTCTGGAGAGTGTGCCATGCTGAGGACTATGCCTAGCAAATATAACCTTTATTCTTGCTGCTACAGCCGGCATTCTGTTTGCAGCCATGCGTTTGCATGTGTGTGTCTGTGTGTATAAACCTCAGCCATCAGTTAAACTGTAAAGCAGAGAGGGGTAGATTTGGGACACATGAGTGTTGCACAGATCCGGTTTGATTTCTACCATATTTTTTGAGGTATGCTGCACAAAATTCAAATATTACTTACTTTAACAATATTCTAGAAAAAATCTGAATCAGCATCTGGTGTCAGCAGCAACAACAACACCATCAACATTACTGGGCAAAAATAGCTGTAAAAATAATGTTGGCCCTTGTTATGTTTATCACCCAACATTGTGCTTTTCCGGAAATAATTGCCCTGGTGCTATCTGGTTGAGCATGGCATGAATGACGGCTGTGGACACAGAGATAAGTCAGAGAGGAAAAGGAGAGTGGAGCCTCTTATTGTTTTCTGGAGGACCCCTCTTCAGGATCAGGAACAGGTCAAGTCCCCTCCACTGTCCTCTCACCAAGAGGCTCCCACTCAGGTACGTTTAAACTAATTGTATTATTTTTACAGAAAATGAACAATTAGTGAACCACTGCAAAACAACAGAGACTAGATCTGTCTTTCCTAAATGTATTTATGTTGTTTTACTAAACCTAAAATTATGATACAAAGCATTCCACAGTGTACTTAGTGTATTTATGAACAAATTTTAGTGCAGTGCTTTTTTACACATTCTTACGAGACTTGGTTTAAGAGTAAGGCTTTTGTATGTAGTATACAGAATCTAACACGTTTTAATTTACATAACATGTTCATAAAACCACATCTATCTCTATTCACTGCATGATTTTAGTTTAAAAATGTACAGTTTGCAGAAGGAAAAGTATCCCATGGTTGCAAGAAGAAAAAGCTAATTAGGCTTCTTCTAATTTCTTGGTCCACTGACAAAGTCAAAAACAATTGCATGAGTGCCCCACTTTAATACACTAGATTAATCAATTCCATATTGCTCCCACAAACACATCTAATAGATTAGTAATGGATGAGGTCCATTCCTATTGGTTGGTATATAGTGCCACTACAGGGCCATTTCTGTTGGACCTGACCTTGTGTTGAACAGGCTGGAAGTGGAAAGACATGGTGTAAATTATTTCTCCACAAAGTGCTTTGGCAAACAATGGAGGAGTAATGGTGTGTTTCACAGAGACAAGACTAGCACCTCTTTTATTCACAGGGGTGAATGCACTGGACGCCATTTAGTGCTCATAAAAATAAGCTTCTGGCTGCTGGCACAAGTCTGGGCTCCTTCACTGGGTGGGTCCAAAAAAATACGCATGTAAGTGTTTTTAATCCAATAATGTAAGTGGTTAAATATACTTGCTGCTCTGCAGAAACTTACGACAGATTTTTCTACCAAAATACTGGATTTCATAGGTGCATATTTCCATTTGAAATCATTTGTGCTTTATTCTGCTTTTTTTCATAAATGAATAAACCTGGCATCAAACCAGCACTGTAATTGCTTCACGCAGCAGATGCTCAGCTTTTCTGAACTGTTTAATGCTCAGGGTTCCAGTTGGAAAATGACTATTGTGTTCCTTACCAGATCTATGACATAATTGGGATAATTCTTTGTAGGCTAAGTGGTAGGGAAAAAAAGATGTCATGGGGGATATGGGTGAAGGGAATTTGGAAACAAGAGAAAAGGGGAAAGAGGGAGGAGGTGAGAGAGGAGGAAGAAGGGGAGCAGCACAGATGCCAAGGTTTTCCAGTTCAGTGCACTGAAACACGAGCCAACACCACAATTAGGATGTCCGGGGAGATTGTTAAATAAGACATTTATCAGAGAAAACAATGTTGCATGTGTCCTTTTAGGTACATGCAAACTTTAATACGATTTAGTTTTTATTGCATGTGTGTGCAGAGAAAAGCTACATGAAAAAAATGGACTGAACCACTTACAGAGTTTGTGCTTGCAAATGTTTGCATATGACCAGGTAACCCGATATTCACCCGAGTCCTGTGGAAATCAATTCCACATCGCTGCACTACCTTGAACTGACCTTGGGCTGTTACAGCTCATGAATATCTTAAGTTTGTTTGTTAGAGTGCAAAAGAGTGATCAGTATTTTTTGGGCCAATCACCGATCTCTGAAAGCAGTATCGGCCGATACCGATCACTGGGTCTATTTGAAGCCTTTTATTTATACAGTATACTGTATATTTAATTAATTAGTCCCAAAAACAATGTACATAAAGTATTAAAATTAACAGATGACAAAGTATCATGATATGACAACTGTTTATTTTATTGCCAGGAAACATGGGCAACAAATTACACTCTATCTGTCTCAGAGACTTAAACCATAGCAGCCTTTGCCCGGTTACTGTGAACATCTTGTAACTTACCAAATATAGCTTTCCTGTGGAATAAACTACAAAAACAAAACAAACAGCATCTTTATGAATTTACTTCAACTATAAAAACTGCAACAAAAAAAGGCTGTAGCCAAAATATTTAGGAGATAAAGGAGCACAGGCATCCTCAGTCGATGATAAACTATGAAGTAGCCGCTTTTTGTTCTGGAAAGCTCAGGCAGGTTCTGTGGGCTTTAGGGACTAGAGAGAGGAGCAGAGAGTGGGAGAGTGGGCTACAGACAGGAGTCATAACTGTCATCAATGACATTTGAAAATAAATAAAAGTACAATGTTAATTACATATTATACTGTTAGTATATTGTTTATAGTACTTATAGTTACCATATTCATTATCATTTCATATGGTTTACAGGCTATAGGCAGGGGGTTGTTTTTATTTATTTAATCCTTGTGCAAGAAGCACAGTCATATCACCAGAGGAGAGAGTAGCAAAAACTTTAAATACGACCAGCAGGTTTTTATTTGATTTTGTAAAGGTTAAAGATATGAGAGATTTACAGGGAAACATTTAATGGAACGATACCGGGTGAGAACGGAAAAATACTGGAAAATTAAACAGTTAATCTCCGTCTATATTGAAATGACTGAAAATACATCTAGTGGCTGTTCAGGTACACTGGGCATGTGCGAGCCGTTGTAAACATGAAGCAGATTTTCTACACCGCAGTTGTAGGACATTTGGCAAAAGAAGAAAGTAATACAGATGAAGAACCGAACAGACTGGGAGTCGTCGCAAATTAAATACAGCGACATGAACAGGAGGCTAACTGTTTGTGTTATTTACATAGTACGTATATTTTAATAAAAATACAGAAACAAAAACTCTGTCAGTAGCATCGTGTTTTTGCTTTGCATGACTGATAAGACTGAATCAGAAAGCCAAATGTGAGTGTCTGTCATCGTTTTATGAAGTCTTCTGTTTTTGCCCACCGGGTCAGCAGCATTTTTTAAACAAACATCTTCTGGTTCGCCATTTTAATCTGGGAGGCGGAACCGTAGCAAAAGGTCTCTGTTTTATAATCTCCGTCTCCCTCTACCTGATGCGCTGAGTGTCTATTAAAATCCAGTTGCAGGCGGCGTGTGGAGAAATGAGCACGACCGTGACAGTTTCACGTGATAACTTTCACATTGATCTGCTTCTCTGATTGCTGCTCAACTCATTGTAGATGATTAACTGTGCGCATCAATCACTTCCTGTCTGAAAAGGACTTTGGTGCTAGCTAGCTTTGAAAACTGCTCAGACCGCGTAGTGAAACCATTTTAGCTGCTGTTGAATATTTGTCTGGCAAGTATTGCATCATCTGATCGGCTTTTCTTATCTGCCTTTTTAGCGACCACCAAGCCATTATCGGCCGAATATGATTGGTAATCGATCGGAGCATCCTTAAAAATAGATCAAAACATTAAAACGTGCATATATATATATATAACAAAATGTATATTGACATTGACCACTTTTCGAATAGTTTACTTACCTCAGCTGCAGAGAGAAAAGGGCTTTTTATATGACAGGAACATATAGTAGAGTTTATTTTATCAAATTTTAGAAGACGCCTCGTCTTATTCATCCATATTAACTGTTGATGTTGTTTGCTATTAATCCAAACTTAATATTTACATTTCTCCCATTTACTTGTTGTCTTGAGAACATTTCCACAGCACTACATAAGCAGAGTCATATCCTACTTACCAAACTGTTGCTCAGAAATCCTGTTTTCATTCACTAATTAACATCATTTCAAATAGGACAATGTTTGTCCAGTGAAGTTGTCAGACCATCAAGGTCGTATGTCTGCTCTTTTTTATTTATAGATTTATTTTTGTTGTTGCTTTGTTGCCTCCCTGTGCAGGGGACTCCATCTCTGGCAGCACAATAGTAGGGACAAAGTGGAGACAAGAGACACAGATGAGAGATGGTTATCTCTTCCTCTCTTTTTCTCCCACTCTATCTCTATACTTTTCATTTCAATTCATGTCATAGCAGCATCTCAGTGGGAATTCACCATCTGGCACTTTGGATTTTGAGGTACTATAGTAAAAGCAGTTTCCACTAATCACCAGAGCACAGAACGCCATGTTGAATATGTTAAACTACTTCATATTAGTCTTTTTCACTGATACTACCCTTTTTCCGATGTTTTAAAACTCAAAGCACAGGAGCTTTGTATTTGAAATATGTAGGAGGCTAAAGATGGTCCTATCCAAAGTTTCTGACCTATCCGAGCATGACGGTTGGACTTCGCCTTTCAGCTGTATATCTAACGAGAGTTTGAGAGCTGGGAAGCAAATATAAGGGAGGAAGAGGCAGAAAGCAACATATACACATATAATTGATTCCTTATCTAATGGTGAAACATAGGATCTCCTTGGTGGTAATGGTTCTATCCATTAGCTCCCAGTCAAGATGCCTCTTGCCTCTGTGGGAGTAATGGCCTGCAGTTACACATATCTCTTATCGAAATAGGTTTGTCAGCGTCTGTGTGTGTGTCTCGGTTTTTGAGCATGTGGGTGTGTATTTATTAGACTGTGTATTCATGTGTGTATGTTTGTGTATGGGTGTGGTTTATTTTTCTTGATTTATCATAATCCAACCGTTTTGATCTATTATATTTATTTTGTATTTCCCTTTGCTTCTTTGCTCTCAAATACGCAAAAATAAGGGAAAAAATATAAAGTATGCATCTCGTCAAATTTAGCTCTTTAGCCAAAACATCATGTATACCTATACCTGATATGAAAATCTGTCAGTCACAATATATAATGTTTGCATTAATTTTTAACAATGCTTTGCAATGGTTTGTAAAAGGATTAGCTGTGTAAAGTAATAATAGTTCATATTAATAAGTGCATATATCATATAATGAGTGCATATATCAATGTCAAATACAGTGGGGGGAAAAGGGCTAACACAGTCAAAATTATAATTGGAGGCTCTTTACTTGCAAAAAGTTAAATGATTAATATTTTCTGATGTGCATACAGAAACAAATTAAAAAACAGACAACTGAGTGGCTGTTACATGTAGCTAGTAGGACCTGCAAAGCCACCATTATGCTCCATTTACAAAATATTTCAAACATTCATACAGTGTCTAGACACCACTCTTTGATATCATACTGAATTTACATTGCAGGCATGTCTCAATCAAATACAGCATTATCATCAGTTATTGTCTTATAAATACCCAGACAGACTTTCACACAGACATACACACCCCCTTCCACATCGATAAGCATCCCATGTAAGTACCAAACCAATATTTCTGAAATTGCATATGCTGCATAACTTTGTTTGACGGCTAAGTAATTAAACTCATCCAAGCACATGCTGCATATCAAATGGCGGTTTCTGCATAACACATGGTGCGGGCCTAAAGTAAATGAATTAAAAGTGAATCTGTTTTGAGAGCGATGCTCTCAAGCGAATCCTCCAAACTACACTTGAGTCTTTTTGGAACAGGATGCGTTTGCAATATTAATAGGGGTACACAGCACAGACACATGCACGTATACACACACACACACACACACACACACACACACACACACACAGAGACAACACACACACACTGTACTGGAAATGAACACGATTCAATGAGTCGCCTTAGCTGCCTACTGTATGGTGGTTTTGCTGCCACACAGCCACGCGCACACAGATGTATCAGCTTAGCATGAAGCACAGCCCCTGATGCAAAACTCAAAGTTAGCAGAATTGTGACAGGGGAGTGAATCACTTTATGATTTTATAAACACTGAAGCCAAGAATGCGTTTTTTTTAAACGTTAGCTACTGTGATGTCATGTGATGTGTAATCTATTTTTTTTCTTCACTCTAGAATGTGAAGATCTATTTGTCAAGAGTTTATTTACACAAAAACACTTACAATAGGTAATTGAGTACCACAGATACTTGGAGCATACATGTAGCATTTTATGCTACATTATACTATACATCTTGGAAGTAAGCACTGTACTGTTTTGTCCACAAAACGTTACATAGTAAAGCTATTGTTACTGTGCAGATTTCCACACAAATGATGATATTGGTTCATAAAATATGATGGATGGTTCTAGATTAAACAACTGTACAGTTTGTAAGGTAGTATTAATAATAGCCCCAATTTTAAAATGCTGATTTTAAATAAATTCAGTAGTAAAACCCCTTTAACCCAATAATATAATGCACATATTTTTACTTTAGCCCTGCGATGGACTGGTGACCTGTCCAGGGTGTACCCCGCCTTTCGCCCGATGTCAGCTGGGATTGGCTCCAGCCCCCCACAACCCTGTACGCAGGATAAGCGGTTGACGATGGATGGATGGATATTTTTATCCTGCTCTTTTGATTCATTGCATTGGTTTTATGGCACATTTCCTGTATGGCTCAGTCCTATTGCTATTATCAGTGCCATTTCCAGCATGTGCAGACAACTTGTTTTCAGCAAACAAGCTCTGATAAAGTCACTGTACACTATCTGTCCAGCACCAAACGGCAAACAGACAAAAATAGAAACCCACTGGTGAAGGATGTTGAACATCTTGTAGCTCAAGAGACCAAGTTAGAGACAGAGCTGAGTAAATCAGAAAGCAATTATTGAACTCACACTCATTATGTGGAAAGAAACATGATTCTTAATTAATTATACTGTTTTTCCACGTTTATCTGGATGAGTAAAGTGGATCTACTTAATTGGAGATGAAAACTGAGCTGAAGAGTCACCTGCAGGGGGAGCATCTGGCTGCCTGCCTCAGGCCTCAGTCCGCCTCCCCAGCTGAGGAGTTCCCCGACCACAGAGATGCAGAACTCGGAACAGAACTAGAGGCCCAGATACCCGACACCTGCTGCACAATACGCAACCAAGCACACAACGCCCGTAGCTAGTTTGTCTTCTGTACTTTGCTTCCATCTATTTTTCATAGAAGCAGTAAAGTTGACACATTATCTAATAAACTCTCAGTCGGAATTCATATTTCATAATGAAGGCAGCATTCTGAAATAATTACATGAAATGAAATCTGACTTCATCATAACATCATCATCTTTATGTCTCCTGACACTGCAATTAAAACAATGGTACAGTATATGCAGTACAGTACAGTATCTGAACAAGAGCAAATCTGTCCTCAAGAACCAAAACTGTGATATGATAATGTGATGTCACACCACAGTAATTGGCAATTAAGTAGGGAACATGGATAGTAAAAATGGGCTTTTCACCCTTGTTCTGAATTAGAAGACACTCTTACACTGGAATGTCATAGTACTTTTTTTCTTATTGATTCTGAATGCTGTCTCTGCATATCCGTTAATTATATTGAGCCTTGGGTATGTCTGAAAAACAGTGAGCATGTTTCTTATACCAAAAGAAAATTGTTTTTCCAAGATGATTTGACATCTCACATTGTGAGTATTGGTCTAATAAACTGCCATCATTATGTTTTCATCAACAACCCTACAGTGAAGGCATTAGACAACTTCCCAACTCTGAACAAAATCCAAGTGATTCACAAATGCACAAATGGCTAGATTGCAAGCTAAGAATAAGACTACTTTGAAGCTACCTGAAACTATATTCCACCTCTCTAGGCAGAAGCTAGTCACCCTTCCCCACCCAGTGCCAAGGCCACATGTCCTGAACCAATCTCTCTACTGCACAGAGGTGTGACAGTGCTACCGATTATCCATCCCCACCAGCATTTATGACAGCAACATGTTGAGCCAGAATCACTTCATTGTAATGGAAGTTCCACAATCAGTGGATTTTCCCACGTGCGCAAAGTACATTTGTTCTTTCATGAAGAGTTGGACATTGACCAGTTGCAAAACATTTTGACTGTCCAAAATTGAGGAAGCCATGATGTTCTCCCTCTATGCAATAGATCTTTTGTTTTTACATCCATTTTGTCATGAACATAACTAGCCACAACCCATGGTTACCATTACACAACCAGGGCATCACCAAACTTTCAGCACCAACTATCTCACAAAGAGGGGTGAATGAATTTTGGACAAGAGTTTTACTGGGATTACCAATGTAACCTAAAAACCTTTGTTTACATTATAATACACACTACTTTCCACTAACTGTAACGCTTTACTGAGTACCCGGACTACTCAACACTGTACAAAACACACAATTTGTTTTTAAATTTTTGTGCCATGTCACAGTCCATTTTATTCCTCAACCTTTGAGGCTAGGACACCATAGAGGCAGACCCACAGACCATTAAGGGATTTTCCAAACATGTATTATTGAACTCCTTTCCCAATGCCGTCTCATCTGTTAGTCTGAGTCACCACGCTCTCCCCTACTGTTTTCTCCTGCCTTTGCACCATTGGGACATCGCTGCTGTCTCACTTGCCCACCCTTTATTCGGTCTTCTTTGCTTGTGTTCTGTGTCATTCCACTTCCTCCCTCTCTTGCTCTCTCAGTCAAGTACAGCCCTCTTCTCATTTTCTCCCTCTGTTTTCTACAGTGCGCTCTGCTCTGCTTCCTTCTCTTTATTCTCACTGATGGAGGGGTGTAGAGAGGAGATATACGTGGGAAGCACATCTGGGTTACTCATGTGCAGCAGCGATAGGAGTGTATGTGTAGGCGGGTAGGTGTCACATGCATATGTTTGTGTGAGTGTCTATGTGTGTGGGGGTGTGTTTAAGTGGAGCAGCGATATGGGGTAGCAGCAGCCATTTGGGCTTCAGATGAGCCTCCCCCTCTACATTGTCTTTAAGCCGCTTAGCACTGCGTCTCTCTGTTTTCTCTTTCTCACTCTCTTCTTCTCTTCCCCTGTTTCTCTTACTCTGTGTTGGTGTTTTTTATTGGCTCATTGTTGCAAGACCATTTCTCACCACCACAGTCCAGAGAAAGTTGGGAGAGATTCTACATTCTGGAGAGTTAAAGGATGTTTGTGTGTAACGTGGAGAATCCAGCAGCAGTTTGCACGTCAGTCCATCCACTCTCCATAGGCTTGTGTTCATGTATCTGTGTGTATGCGTGTGTGTGGGAGACAGAGGTAATCTATACCCTGCAATTTGTTAGTATGTGTACGAGGAGAGATATTGGTTTTAGAAGAAAATTGCTCCAAGCTATACTACCTCATTAAGACGGGTCAAGGACATTTAAGACTTTAAGATTTGGGACATGCAGTAATCTGATTTGCAGCTTAGTAGGGATCCAAACTCATCAAGAGAAATCACAAACAATAGGTGGGTAAGGTAGCTAACATAAGAGGTGACTTAAGGTAAAAACAGTGAAACAATAAAAAAAAGAAATGCCCCACTGCTTCTTCAGCACAAACATTTTAGCTAATTTAAGTAAATGTTTTTGTAAGAACTCTTTCAAACATAGCTACTTTATATTCTGGGTTAAAATTGGCTTCCTGTAATCAGTTAACAAAAAGCAGCTGTACAGCCAATGAAGGTGCTATGAATGAGCATGACTCCTGGCCAATCAAATAGATGCAAGCGAGTCTTGTTTCTATTTTGAAACCAGTACAAGACACAGCAAAAAATACAGATTGGCATCATTTTTTATGAACACCACATATAGAACAAATATTTGATTTATGTGTTTGGAATGGGAAGGATAGCCTTGCTGAACTATGTACAGAGACTAGAAATAACTGTCATTATCATATAAAAACACATCATTATCACTTAGTCCCTGTACGACTTTGTTCAAAGGAAAAAAGTACTTCACACAGTGCATGTGTAACAGTCCAGATTAAAGCCATGACTAGTGTCCTGTTTATAAAATATGTATATATGGATTATTATTATAATGGCCTATGATTATATAACAAACAATGTGAAAGAAACATGTTTATTAAGTCAGTCTTTAGAGACATCTAGAGATATATCACACAGATTATAGCTATATATTAATGTTAATTGTGCTGTTTATCTATAGTAATGTAATGATGTCATGATCTCTCAAAAAGATTGCAGCTGTTTTTAATACCCCAGCTTTGGAACTAAAAATCAATAACTTTAATGTAAATAAATAAATGTTAATTTATAAATAAATAAAAAAAGGAAAAAAGTTCCTATTAAAACAAGTTTTACACAACTCTGTTAGGTTCAACTGAATATGTATGTTTTGCATGCACTTCTTTCAGTTTGCTTTGCTAGTACATCCACATGTCAGCAACTGTGCGGTCTAGTGCTTTGATAGAGTAAACGAGCCCAAGTTCAGGCCTGGAGTGACACAGTAGAGGTGCCTTTTCAGTCGAGAAGCTTGTTAGTGCAATGTCTGCCATCAATGAACAACGGTTACTCAAGCATCAAACTAAACTGACAGTTTATGTCTTTGCAATCTGTTTTTTCCTGCCAGATTAAATGTTTGTCCATGTAACTGGCGTTGTGTGGCCATATGTTTATGCTTCCGTCCATGTATGAAGATCTGCAGTCCATAGTGCACATGTGTATGGAAATGTGAGCAGAGCCATGCAGAAAACTCTGGCTATCTGATGTTGAGTGGGTGTGATTGGTCTAGGCAGGCTGTGTTTGCAGTTTGCGGGGTGCTGAGGTAAAGGCTGCTGGCTGGCCAGCTAACAGGCTAAAAGGGATCATGGATTTAAGGAAGAAAGACAAGCATGCTGTCAGGTTGGGCTAAAGGGTGAGATGTTTGGTTTGCTGATAACAGTGGTGATTCAACAGTAGCTAGCTCATTATATCAGGGTGCAATGTTTGCTATGTACTGTTAGACAGTTCGTTGTACCCTTGTCAGAGATGCAGTCTACTTAATAATAATAATAATAATTCATCAACTTCATCAGTTTGGAGTTGGTCACTTTTTCATGTGGTACCACCACAAACAGGAAAGTGACATTAAACTTAATATAGCCTGAAGGCATTTAGACGACTTGTTTTCTTTTAAAACAGGATTTGTCAGTCAGATCAAAATCATAAGGTCTTAAAAACATATCATTGTCAAATAAAGTATCTACGAACATCATCCAATCAGCTGTCTCCGGTGTTCACAGACATTTTTAACACCTCACTGGAGACATGCCACTTGCCAGCCTGCTTCAAAGCCTCCACCATCATCCCTGTCCCCAAGAAACCAAGGACCACTGGACTAAACGACTACAGACCCGTCGCCCTGACCTCTGTGGTTATGAAGTCCTTTGAGCGCCTTGTGTTGTCCCACCTAAAATCTATCACAGACCCACTCCTGGACCCCCTGCAGTTCGCCTACAGAGCCAACAGGTCTGTAGATGATGCAGTAAACATGGCCCTTCACTACATCCTCCAGCATCTGGACTCCCCAGGAACCTACGCCAGGATCCTGTTTGTGGACTTCAGCTCTGCTTTTAACACCATTATCCTGACCCTGCTTCAGGACAAGCTCTCTCAGCTGAACTTGCCGGACTCCACCTGCAGGTAGATCACTGACTTCCTGACAGACAGGAAGCAGCATGTTAAGATGGGAAAACATCTTTCTGACTCCAGGACCCTCAGCACCGGTTCCCCTCAGGGCTGCATTCTCCCTGTATACCAACCTCTGCTCTTCTCCCTGTATACCAACAGCTGCACCTCCAGTCACCAGTCTGTCAAGCTCCTGAAGTTTGCGGATGACACCACCCTCATTGGGCTCATCTCAGGTGGGGAGCTCAACGCTCTGAAGACAGTGGAGATGGTCGAGGATTTTAGAAAGAGGCCAGCCCCACGCTCCCCCATCATCCTGTGTGACTCCCCAGTCACCACTGTGGACTCGGCACCATCATCTCCCAGGACCTCAAGTGGGAACTGAACATCACCTCCCTCACCAAGAAGGCCCAGCAGAGGATGTACTTCCTGCGGCAGCTGAGGAAGTTCAGTCTACCAAAGACAATGATGATGCACTTCTACACCGTCATTGAGTCCATCTGCACCACTGCCAGGGACAAGGGCAGGTTGCAGCGTATCATTCGCTCTGCAGAGAAGGTGATTGGCTGCAATCTTTCTTCTCTTCAGGACCTGTACACCTCCAGGACTCTGAGGCGTGCAGGAAAGATTGCAGCTGACCCCTCCCACCCTGGAAACAAACTGTTTCAGACTCTCCCCTCTGGCAGGAGGCTACGGTCCATCAGGACCAAAACCTCTCACCACAAGAACAGTTTCTTTCCAATGGCAGTGGGCTTCCTCACTGTCAGTGACTCTCATGCCCCCCTCCCCAAACTCACACACACTCATACATTCTCCTGACCACACACTTTACAACAACGCTCAACTGTGCTTTATGCTCATGTTGCCAACTTTTGCACATACTTGTCAGCATTGTATTTTTTTGTATACTAAATTTTTTCTGATCTCCTTACTTTTTATATATTTATATTACTATTTATGTTATGTGTACTGTAAGCACCAATTCATACCAAGGCAAATTTCTCGTAAGTGAAAATGTACCTGGCAATAAACCCGATTCTGATTCTGATCTGTGGTGTATAGAAATACCGTTTTTAATGTTTTTATTTTATTACATGTTACATTACACTAGGGCTGGGCGGTATATCGGTATAATGAGGTATACCAATATAATTTCAAAAGAGATATAAAATTTGACAACACCGTTTATACTGATAGTTTGATGTTGAGTTAATTATTGTTTCCATAAACTCCTGCGAGCGTTTGATCCTCTCTGTCTGACTTAACGCGCAGCCCCGCCCCTCCCTGTACAAGAGTGGACCAGGTAACCGACACACCAGTCGGATGTCATTTGTTAGCTACCACATTGGTTTTGTTTTGATAGGCTACGTCATTACACGTCTCCTCAACATGCAGCTCAGCTGCTGCAGTGAACGGAATCGCAGGTGGAAAAGTCTAGAAGACTATTTTTTTTCTTGGCGACTTTATATGAAGTAGTCTACTACTGATGGAGAAAGTCATCGGAGCAGACTAAGCTCATAGTGTTTGTATGTTGGTGTTTTAATGGGAATGTGGATCTTTCAGATCAATTTGTGAACCTGTGTGTACCTATGATCATGTTCCACATTTTATTGCGTGCCATGCAATGCAGGGAACTGGTCTTGGTCTTGACTTGGTCTCGCACTCCCTCGGTCTTGGTATCGACTGCTCTCAGGCCCTAAAAGTCTTGGTCTTGTCTCGGTCTCGATCTCGGTTTGGCCGGTCTTGACTACTACTACTTGAACACTAGAGAGAACAGGTATATTTTTGATGGAAGCTGGGTCAAGCAGCAGGCTACACGTCCGCTGCTGAAACGCTTCTGAGACGCTTCCATTGGAAGTTGACGCTGGGAAGACAACGGAACAAAACCGTGAAGCAACCGTAACACGATGCAGACAAAGTCAGTGGACTTTCGGAGTAATGGGAATAGTAGTCAATGAATGCTGAAAATAATGACATTTTACCACTCAGTACAGTAGTACGTATCCATTTAGCTTAGATATGGACAGAAATCATGTCTCAGCTTTTCAGAAATGCTGATGAAAGCAACCCAGTATGAGAAAGTCCAGAGAGTTACAGAAGAACAGAGGAGAGAGGAGGCTGGACTCTCCCAAAATTTCTAGGTTTTAGTACATTTAGAAACACAACTTACTACAAATTTAAATTCAAACATGTGCAACTCTGATCAATGTTCTGTCACGTACGTGATGCACATTTAATCCCAACTGATGCATGGCTGATGGATGTACATGGTCGCAAAGAGAGGATGAATGTCAGACCGCAGCATAACAAAGAGCGCACACACACACACACGCACTGCCACATGCTAAGAGATCAAAAAAACTGATCCTTTGAACCAACACAAGGTTGCACATACAGTAGTAAGTGTCTGTCCTGGCCTTCAACCTCTAGCGTGGTGTATTATACCCAGGTGGCCAGCCCCTGCTCTCTGGCTGAGTAATGGCCCCAGAGGAGCAGCACAGTACTCCATCCATCACAGCTATACTGCTGTAAATGTTACACAAACTGGTACATGCACGCATATGTACACACAAATTCACACCTATGCATGCAGGATGTATGTACAATATTGTGACCTCACCAAAAGGCGAATACATACAGCATAAAAGATCAAGTTTTTATATTTCAGCACTGTTTGGGTAACAAGAAGAACAGAAGAATAGGTCACATTAGGGGAGAACACACAAGCTGCGAGTCATGTCAGTGTTTATCTGCTGTGATTGGTTCTATTCCTAGCCCTGTGCGTTCATTCGTCAGCTGGCATGGGAGTCATTTATTACCATTTGCCTTGTCAGTCAAGCCCCTGATTCCCTCCATCCATCTCCCAGGGCCCGCAGCACCATCCCCCTCCAACTTCCCCCTCTTCCCGAGCCCTCCCTGCCTGCATAACTCTATGTTCAGCATTCACACCCACAGCTGAGGAGACACACTCTGATAACTATTCAATAGGCGCCACGCAAGCCAGGCTTGCATGATATGAGATGGATGGCGATAAAGAGACTGAGAGGGAGACAGAGAGGGAGAATTGGAAGTGAGAGCATGGGTTATCAGAAGGTAAGATAGATAAGGGAAAGAGGGGAGGAGCAAGATGAAAGAAGAGAGATGAGACGATGGGAGAGAAAGATTCCAGCAGAGGAGCAAAATGGAACTGAGGAGGCTGGTGGTGGAGAGCTAAACATACTGAGATGGATAAAGCTGAAGTTGTCAAAAACAACACTAATTGGAGAGGAGTTTGACAAGAGGCAGACGTTTAAAATCTTGTGCATCTGCAGTTTGGCATTGTGTCGAGAGGAAGAGAGACAGAGAGAAGAGGGGGAGAAGGAGGGAGTCGAGCATGAAAGTGCAAGCCAAGCAGACATCACAGGAGTGAAAACGTGTCCAGACGAAATCAACGTTCTTTGACTGGCTCCTTCTGGGATCCTATTAGCAAAATCTTCAGTAGCGTAATCGGAGCAAATTTCAAGGTTTAGCTTTGAATTTTCTCAGCAAAACACTATTGCTGTCAAATTGAAAGACAAGATTTTATCGAAGCAACATGGGTATTTGCCTAGGGTGGTTATTGAGTTTCTGTTTATAGACATAAAATTAGCCATTACACAAATTAACAGTGATTCTGCCTCATACAACTTTAACAAAGGACATTATCTACTTCTAAATAATGTAAATTATGACAAGTATAGCTCATAAGACTTATTCATGATTGATTAAGAAAGAAAATAATGGTCACTCTTTATTGTCTTTATTGTACCAAAAATCTGCTTTACTAAAGAAGTGGCAATGACAAAAAACAGGTCCTGACTTGTCAGTACATATCAGGGGAAAGAAAAGATGGAAAGGAATATACTCATAATAAAGGGTATCAACATGCTCTCATTTTTCAAACAAACTGATATAACCACCACGATCCATCCATCCAGATGTGAAGAGCAACACTCACCAGGGGCAAATGATGCTTGTCAAAACACCCACTTTTGATTACTATGTAAGCCCACACTGATGGGGTCAAGACACACACCTCACTGGTTGATGGGCATCATCACGGCAAGATTCAGCATTGCTCTACTCCTACAGTAACATGCATGTATGCAGCCTGAGAGTTGTTTAACTTTTCTTCTAATAGGTGGCCTATGCATGTGTAGTGGTACCCTGTATAAACTACTGAACCATGTGCATCAGCACACCCTGTGGAACGAGGCAAACACTCAATTATTGGCCCAATCAAATAACGTGGGCCCAGTTAGCATTACCTCAAATACACAGTATGCTGTATCTTGACAGGGGGTTAATGTGTTCTCTACCATGTGCCACCTAGTTGTTGCTGTTTGTTTCTGTTGTTGATGTGGGCCTTTAGTTAGGCAGTGAAAATATTGTTGCTGAAGCAGTGAGAGGACTTACAGGAGGCCCAGAAGAGCTTTACCACCTGACAAGCATGGGGCTTACAACACACACAAATGCACACACACACGCACACGCTACACTACACGCACTAGACTTCATTTGAGGGCTGAGTGCTAGTCATGCAATACCATCGGGTAAGAAATGATCCCAGAGTGAATCACGCTGAGAGGTAAGGCCAGGTGTTCAGGCTCTGCATCTCTCATCAGTAATTAAGACTGGAACCCTGGGGCCTTCACACCCCATAGAGGAAAAGATGGAGAGGGAAAGAGAGAGGGGGAGTGCAGACCCGGGTCTACTTTTGCTTAGCTTAGAGATTTGTGAAGCGTGACTCACACCATCCCCATGTCCCATTTATATTTATCTCTGAAATACATCATACGTCACTCACTATGCTCTCAAGTTTTCCCCCCACCTGAAATCCATAACACTTATGCTCCTAAAAGTCACATCAGATGCAGTTTGGTCTATGTTCTACACCGATTTCATCCGTTAACACGCAGAGACTCACTTGTCACTGCTCCATTACCACCGATTTCTTTTGAATTGTGGTTGGACAACTGGAGTTTTCACCCAGTTTTAAAACCATTAATTGTGTTAAAAAATAACATTTTCTTGACTGTCTTTGAAAATGACACAACAGTGTGTGTCAATGCTGGAAGTGACTTCAGTGTTTGAGATGTATTCTTAGCAACATATGTGCAAGCCCTTTATGCTTTTCACTGAAAACACTTCTTTAGAGCAAATGTTGTATAAAATCTTGCTTGTCTTGCCGTTCTTCCTCCCTACCCAGTTCTGCTTGCTTTGTTATTTAGGTCCCCGAGTGAAACACACGTGTATGTGATGAAAAATAGAACGGAAGGTAGCAGAACAAGGACGTGATGTGCACAATTCACACCAGGTTCTTGTTGTATAGTGCAGAGTGTTCCCATAGCATAGACTTTCCTAAAGCCTACTCTTGCAATGGGGACTTCAATACAGTTATAATATGTGCTAATTTTTTTCATTTACCTGCTTAATAAAAGTATTTTGTTTTTAAATGTGAACTGGGATAGCAGAAAAACAAATTGCATTACAAGGAGGAAAAAGAAGAGAGACAACACACTAGAAAACTGTACACACAACTGTGCACTCACACAAGTGCACACACACTCATGCACTTTCTAATTCTTCTCCTAAAAGACAATGGGGCCTAGATCACCTCATGCAGATGGTGCACAGTCCAAACACTGTAAATAGACTCTAATACACACAAATGCTGGCATTTCACATGTGTATCTAATTTGCTTAAGTTTCTATTTTTTATTAACTCCCACCATCTTTGCAACTTTAGTGATTCATTTTCTTTCTGATAAGAGAAACCGAAGAGGATGGGCAGAGGAGGCTCCTCTTGCTGTCCATCTGCTAAGAGGTAATTATTAAATTATTGAGCCATTCAGGGTATTTAAACTTTCATGGCCAGCCATTAGCATCCAAGCCAGCAAAAGAAGACTGGAAAAGGCAGCGTGCTGCACTGGCTAGTAGATGAACAATATGGGGAGATGGAGAATTGAGAGAGAGGAAAGGGGGCGGGGACAGCAAGTGGAGGAGGCCAGTGAGGATGAAGACACAGATGACCTAGATAAAAACGTTGCACGACATTTTCTCTCCTTCTCTGCCTGCTCTTTCTTTACATACTCTTGTTTTTCATCATGTTGCCTCACCACCTCCTCCTCATTGTCATCATTTCTATGTTTTTCCTCCTCTGCTGCCCTCCCCACTTCCTCCTCCTCCTCTAGATGAGTAAAAGTGAACGCCACATGGTCTCACATAATAGAGTATAACATTAGTTTAGCTGCACGTGGCAGGGCTATACACAGATCTGCCTGCTCATGCTACAGGCCAGAACAATGGGAGATAAAAAGAGAAAGCGGAGGGATGGAGTGAGAGAATTAAGAGGTTGGAGGTAGAGGGAAGATGGTAAGATCATTTGGATAGAATAACTGTGATTCATGGTGAAATGTGGGTGTGTGGATGAATGCCATACAGTATAGATGATGCCTGTATGTGTGTGTTTTATTGTGGATTTGAATCGTGTCTACTTTAGGTGGTGCGCACCTTGCTTGGCACGCAATTTCAGCCTGACTTAGTACTGATGCAGTATTAGGGCTCTCCTTGTCATTACATATAAAGACAAACGGACATACACACACATACACACCTAGATTTCCAAAGTTTCTACTTCCTCCTCCTTTCTTCATGTAAAAATAATGGACTATTTCAGAATGTGAAATCTAAGCTCAGTTTATCTTTTTTACTCTCTAAATGCTTTTTCTGACATACACTTTTCAGAATCAGCTTTTATTGCCAGGTATGTGTACACATACAAGAAATTTGACTCTGGATTGTACATTGCTCACGATGTGCTTACTTATACAGTAATAAAATCAGACACAGGCTACAGCATAGAACACATATACACCCTATAAACAAAAACAATATTGACAGATTGAGACAATAGTGCAATGAACAGTAAATTATTATTACCATTATTATTATCATTATGTACATGTCAGAGGTGGATGAGATATACAGGTGCACATACCACATACATGCATACATGTACACATGTACACAGTGCGATGGAGCATAGTGCAAAGGATGCTGGAATAAATAAGTATTATGTGCAGGTATTATGTATTTAAGGTAGGTAGATATGGTATACAGTATATACAATATACAACATGACAATATGAACAGTATGAACAGCTCTGAAATAGAGAACGAGAGAATGATGAATAACTAATGAGTGGTAACCAGTAAACAGGTGGCTGATTGGAGGAAGAGTTACTGGGTTATTGCACGGGAATTGTTCCTGACACTGTGAGTCAGAGTGATGACTTGTAGGAAGAAACTGTTCCTGAGTCTGTTGGTTTTGGCGTACAGTGCTCTGTAGCGCCTACCAGAGGGGAGAAGCTGGATCAGGTTGTGTCCGGGGTGAGATGGATCTGCAGTGTTGTTTCCTGCCCGTTTCCTGACACTGGAAATATATAAGTCCTGAATGGAGGGCAGGTTGGCACCGATGATGTTTTCTACAGTCCTGACTGTTGGTTGTAGTCTGTCCCTGTCCTTTTTGGTGGCAGATTCAAACCAGGCACCAGAGGTGCAGAGAACAGACTGGATGATGGCTGTGTAGAAGTGGATCAGCAGCTCCTTAGGCAGGTTGACCTTCCTGAGCTGGCGCAGGAAGTACACCCTCTGCTGGGCCTTCTTGATGATGATGTCCGTGTTGGGCTCCCACTTTAGGTCCTGGGATATGGTGGAATCTAGAAACCTGAAGGAGTATGGTGGGGGGCAGAGTGGGGGCTCCTCTTCAAGTCCATGATCATCTCAACAGTTTTGAGCGTGTTAAGCTCCAGGTTGTTCTGACCGCACCAGAGAGCCAGCTGATCAACCTCCCGTCTGTAGGCCGACTAATCACCGTCACATATGAGGCCGATGACCGTTGTGTCGTCAGCGAACTTCAGGAGTTTGACAGATGGGTCTCCTGAGGTGCAGTCGTTGGTGTAGAGAGGAAGATCACACACCCCTGGGGGGCGCCAGTGCTAATAGTCCGGGTGCTGGATGTGATGTTCCCCAGCTTCACCTGCTGACTCCTGTCAGTCAGGAAGTCTATGATCCACTGACAGGTGGAGGCTGGCACAGTGTGCTGGGTGAGTTTGGTGCTGAGGATGTCCGGGATGATGGTGTTGAACACCAAGCTCCATGAACAGGATCCTTGCATATGTCCCTGGAGAGTCAAGGTGTTACAAGGATGTAATGCAGTCCCAAGTTGACTGCATCATCCACTGACCGGTTAGCCCTGTAAGCAAACTGCAGGGGGTCCAGCAAGGGGCCTGTAATGTCCTTCAGGTGGGCCAACACCAGTCTTTCAAAGGACTTCATGACTACAGATGTCAGGGCAACAGGCCTGTAATCATTTCATCCAGAGATTGAGGGTTTTTTGGGGACCGGGATGACTGTGGAGCGTTTGAAGCAGGAGGGAACTTCTTCCTCAAAAACACTCACCCTCTTTACAACAGGTTTGGCAGATTTTAGTTTCTGCCTGTATGTCGGGATAAGATGAACCAGACAGTGATCAGAGAGTCCCAAGGCTGCACGGGGAACAGAGCGATAGGCGTCCTTTAATGTTTTGTCACAGTGGTCATAGTGTGTTAGTATCCCTGGTGGGACACTTAATATGCTGTCTGTACTTTGGAGGTTCATGGCTGAGGTTTGCTCTGTCCCTGAGAACAATGAGCAGGGAGTGTGGATCTTTTTCCTCCACATCATCTTACAGTTGGATTCCCTTTATGCTGACCTTTTTGTATTTTTCTACCATTCAATTCCATTCAAAACCATAGACTGTATAAAAAAAGTGAACGTAGCCACCATGACCTCACCTATCGGTTTGTCAACTACCATTCTGAAGCCTCAATTCTGGCAAATTGGCCGTTGCCATCTTGATTTTTTGGAACCAGAAGTGACCATAGTTAGATGAGAGGGTGGAGTTGGGGAGGGATACGCATAACTACACTTGACAGGTCGCCTTGGTAGAGACTAGTCACTTAGGTAGGTGGACATGGCCTGCTTTTTTACATATTTTACTCTAAATAGGTATGATTTATACAGTGAACATCATGCTTGCTGTGTTCAAGAAGACTTTAAACTAGCAATTGAAACCATAAATTCATAAGGAAAGTGTTTGCTGAGGTAATTAATCAAGTAGGAAATAGGGTAATTTTCTCATAGAATTCTGTACAATCAGACTTCTTTAGGCAACCAGTGGAGTCGCTACCCTCTGGCCATTAAAAGAGGTGTTGAACGTAATTAGCTTCATTTTTCGGAAACAGAGGCTCCGGCTTGTTAAATGTGTGACATTTCTATGAAAGGTTTGTGCAATGCTTATGACATATTATAGCACCCACTTTTCCCTCTCTAATACTTTTTTAAACCTGAGCCCTCAGACGTATGTTGGATAATCAGAAAGTACCACGAAGAACTGAGGTCAAAAGACCGTAACTTTAAATGATAAAATTCAGCACAGATATGTCTTACTGCAGCACGTTTCCAGTGTCATGCCATCACCTCATCCATAAGCCTGTGATATGCCGTATCATCCTTTGGTGATTTACTGAAGTCTCTTAAGACACAGTTGTGAACGTTTATGACCAATGGATCTGAGGATTGTCACTCAGCTTTACATGATAGCCTAGTGTTTTCACATTTATGTGAATCAGTTAGCCAATTAGTTGAGCCAATTTTTGCACCTTGTACTAATGGCTTTTAGTCACCTCCCTTTGAATGAACCATGAAGCAATTAAAGGAAGGGGTTTTACCACCATGACTCTATACCTAACTAACGTCTGAAAATGCATCTTTATATGCATGCATGGATGGATGGAAGCAGTATTTTCACTGATACTTAACTCTTATGGGAAAGTGGAGTAGATCATACATATTGATGCAAATGTGAGGAAAATTAAGGTTACCCAGCATAGTTGACAAGACGTCATAGGGGAACAGCATGCTCTGATTTTTTTTCAGATTAAGAAAGAATGAAACAAGACAGTAAAAATATATATTATTCAACATTGAAATGCTCATGATAGCATGTTAAAATGACAGTTTTGATATATCTTATCTCAGATTTGCTTTTGGCAATGCAAGAGTTACTTCTACAATCCAAGGTTTAAAATATAACAATGTTGATAATTAGAACCCTCAGTGTGTGGGCAGCAGATAAAACAGCTTTGACAACATTTGCAAGTTAACCCCTGGAGTTGCAGCATTTAACCTTTGACATTAGTGATTGCACTGTTGGCTTTTCCGTTCAATTGGCCACTATCGCTATAATCTATAGCTTGTCCCTAGGATTGCGTGACCTATATCGTTTTAATTTGACTTTTTGTTGCAATCAATGTTTTGCGCTTACACAGTGAGCACATTCAAATCTGGTAATCTACAAAAAGAAAGGATATTTGATTGTGATTGGCTGTAACAAAGATATGCAGTGCCTACCATAGTTGTATGCAATCTTTATAAAACTACTGGACCCTTGTGGTGGTTCAGGCAGGCTCAGAATTTACTTAATAATATACTCAATACACATTGTGTGTGCCAGCAGTTCTGTATATTTGTGTGCATGTTTCAGAGAGACAGAGTGGGATAGAATGATAAAAGCTCCGTTCTTCATGCAGCTAATGAAAATGTTTGCAGTTTGTTTGTGTGTGTAGTTTGCTGTTACTAGTATCTGTTTCCAGTGAGCTCTTTGCCTCTACTGCAGACAGCTTCTCAGCCAAGCTGCCATAGTAATTATTATTTACTGATTTGTAATTGCTTGTTGAGTCTCACAGGGCAGCTTGTAATCACACTCATTTCGCTATAAAGTAATTGTTTCTGTTCAAACTAGGGTTGACTGTACTGGCTACATTGGTGGCCCATTGTGCTCCATAGAGTCTGCTGTTGTTGGTATGTGGTGCTCTGTTTCGAATTCTTATGAGGTTAGATTTTGTATGCTGCACTGCGCTGTGTTCATGGAATCATGATGTGCTGCATTGATTTCCATTATGTTAAAGGAAATTCTGCTGCTTGGACCTACAACATTCACCAACTCTGTCTCCTAAAAAATATCTTCATATATAACTAATTTGCAGTAGAAAATGTTTTATGAGAAATGTAATTCTGCTAGGATTATGTTTTTATTGACATAATAAAGGAAAGAGTTATATCAAACATATCTGCAAAAGGTTCATGGTTCAAACAGTGTATTTAATTAGTTTTCAGAGATTGGCTTTCTTGGTTAGTGGTTATTACAGTGGCGACGCAGACTTGAAGCCAAAGACTTGAAGCAATGACTTTTTTTATTTATATAGCACCAAATCATACCAGAGGTTATCTCATTGCACTTTTTATATCATAGAGAAGGTCTAGAACAAACACTTTTTTATATTATTTACAGAGACCCAACCCAATCATTCAATATTAAATAATAAGGATCTTTCCCTAAACCAGGGCTGGTTGCTCGACTTTGAGCTAAAGCTAGAAGCAAGTGCTCCTCCCTGTGACTTGCAGTATAAGAACTCCCACTTCCTGGATTGGAATATTACTTGTAAACATTGCCAGTAAACATTATCCAGGCAGCAATTACGTTTCATCAAATATGTGCGTTGGCAAATTAGATTAGCAGTATATAAATGTATCTTGTAGCAGACAGTTTTGACTAGACTGATGTTTACATATTGTCGTTCCCCTTTAATTCACTTTACTAATAACAATAATGCTGATTTGTTTCTGACCCCAAACTAACCGGTCCTCAGAAAACAACACAACAGCTGTTGTTGATAATTACTGTATTGCATATGTTAAGTAAGAGACAGAAGGAAAATGAATGAGGGAGGGAGAAAAAAGTTTAAATAGCCAATGAGAAAGAGAGAAAAATGTCTTATAGTGACTTGTCAGCAAATGCTAAAGGGTGGCCATTAGCAAAACACCACTTTGCAACTTCATCAATATTTCACCAGCATGTCAAAGACTCAGCACCAAGCTCCCTCTTTCCCACAACTCCTCTTTCTTCCTCTCTTCCTCCTTAACATTTACTGGAGGGGTATGAAGAGTAAATTCTAACCATGAGGCAACCAAATGCTTTTAGCAGTCGGACACTAGGTTGAATTTGTATTTTCACGCAAGGATTTCTATGCACACATAAAAACAGAGACACAGTCATCCCCTTTGCTGAACACTCCCTCAGCATTGTTTAGGCCTTAGGACAACCTCCCATGATTCACTCCTGACCAGTCCTCTGTGCTCCACGTGGCCTATCTCAAACCGTGCACCTTCATGTTCAAACAAAACGGAATCCTCACTGCTCCTTTCTCCTCTTACTGATATCACTCTCTTTCTCCTTCACTCCCTCATTTTTCTGACTTTAGTTTAAGCACACACACCGCAGAATCTCAGCCTAACTTTTTTTTCAGGATCTCTTATATTCTTAATCCTTATCGATTTGCCTGCAGCCACTTTGGGACCGGGCTGCCCCAAGTGAATGAGAGAAATTACCTGCAAGACTGAACAAATTAAACAGTCATTTGCTCTGAGCTGAAGGCAAGCTCAGTATGGCAAGCACGCAGCAAATCCAAATTTTCTGGTTAGCCCAGGATACAAGCCCTCCCCTCCCATCTCTCTCTCGTCGCCTCAGAGGACAGATAAACACCCTCCATTGGTAGGCCTTAGCTGTATTTACGACGGCTTGTCTCGTAGGGATTGGGGATAAAAGCGTCAATCCTCTCTAATTGGTCACACCTATGCTGAGAGGAACGTGGCAGGTATTATTCAATAGGCAAGGGGCCTCTCATCAAGTCAAATTATTGAATGGGCTGAGCAGAGAAGGGAACAATCATGGATTGATGGGGATAAAATGCACGCACATGGACTCATACACATACTTTACTGACAGAGATGTACAAACACATAAGAAACGTACATGCAATTTACTGTAGGTACTTTTAAAAAAGGATAGTCAATGGGCAGTTTAACTTCTTTAATTAATCAGAAATGTTCATTTTAGCTCCTTGTAGATTTTGACATGAATTACGTTGTTAAATCCCCATGACCCTGGCATAGTGAATAGTCATAGTTATAATATTGAGATGACAAGCTTGATCATGCATTACAATCTAGCATCTAATACAATGACAAACAAACTTTTAAGACTAGCAGGCATAATGAGTAGAGGTTAATGTTAGGATTTGTCTTTGTCAGTTTAAACCACACCTGGTGGGACTTTTATTTCATACCGTATTTGTGGGTATGTTTTTTATTTCTGGAAATACAAGGGAGTGGACACCATGCAATTAATTTTATGCTCTCTGATTTGAAATTTATAGCTTTTTAGAAATAATTGTTGTGGCAATTAGTCTAGGAAACTGAAAGAAGACATGAATGTCAGTGATAATGCTCTTCATTTCCGTTCATTCACAACTTAATAAAAGCTAAATTAGTGTTACAGCACAACATATTCCTGACTAATGTACACTGACTAATGTACATTCAATTTCATTATGATCATGTAGCTGGATACATTTCAAGAGTGTAATGCTTTCTCAAACTTGGGTCTCCGTGATTATCTTGGAAACACCAGTTGGTCTTTTGTCATTCCAGTCTTATTATGGTTCTTTATCTGATATGTCTGTTTTTTGTAATACTTTTTGTAAATAAGATAGGAACATACCCTAAGGATGGAATGTTTTGAGTAATTGATGAGACAACATAATATAATTCATAAAAACAGCCAGACTTGGCTGTACCACATCCCCACCAGCAAAAATCATGTTTCAAGTATGACATCATTTGAAGGCTTCAGGTAGGCTTGGAACCTAGATGGCTATTATGAAAAAAACAAAACAAAAAACAATACAAAAGGTTATTATTTAATGCAGTCATGTATGATGCCTCAGTTGGTTTACTTGAACACTTTTTTGACTACTGTCTTGTTTGCTTTTGTACTGTTCTAAATTGGCTCTCACACACTTATATCCAGTAATGTTTGTATATAGTAAACCTGTCTGCAGAAGAGCTAAAATTCAGCACCACACTGGGTGGACAGCTCCTGAACATCATTACTCTTATTTCAGCTGAAACTTGCCAATACGGAGCTCTGCCTTGGTTTGGAATCATCACTTCAGCACAACATAAAGTGGACAGCTGCAGTGGATTTTAAGCACTCTGGACAGCTCCCTAAATGTTGTAGAACAACACAGCTGTCCCTTCACTAATTACAGAGGATGGAAACAGCACTATTTTGCTAACACGCAACAAAGCAAACTGCACAGATAAGACTCGACTTCAGTCTGCCCTTGAAGAGCCAGATGAACAAAGTGTGTTTCCATAAGACATGCAAACAGTAATAACAAACAATGCAAAAGCACAGGGACGCTGATGTGTGAACCCTCAGTCATTTTAAAAAGAGACTAAAAGTCTAAATTCCTGCAAGCAGCCATGCAAAATGACGTAGCAAACTAAATACCATACCTATTGTTAGTGCCTTGCCAATGGAGGATCAGGATTGAAAAAATCCTATAGATTTATTACCTTAAATCAAAAAGGTTTATACTCTTGACAGCCTGGAAAGGTTTGCTCTGTACTACACTGCTGGATATACAGACAGAAAGACCAGACAACTAATATCCCTCTCCTCTGAGCTTGACACTTGACATTCAGTACTGAGAAACACTCAAACCAAAGTACAAAACACATATATGGCATGGGTGTACTGACATCTCAAATGTGCATGTACAAAATTTCACAACAGTGGAAGAATTAAAATGGCAGAATGTGCAGGGAGCAATAAAGAACCAGAGGAAGATGGGAAGTGAGAAAGTGAAGGAGAGGGAGTTTTAGAGGAGATTTGGGCGGTCGTGGAGAGGTGTGTGTGGGGAAAGGACTCGACCCTGAGGAACTGTCAGGTGGTGCGGAAGGCTGGAGAGGGGCAGAGGACGAGCTGAGAGAGCTGGTTAATCATCCATTGAAACAAGGCCTGCTCACCCTCTTGACAACGCTGAGCCGGGCCTCCCCAGCTCGCTAAGCACCCATGGGACAGCTTTTGCACATACCCAGCAGCTCCGGGCAATCTCACTTGAAGTATTTAGAAGTTTATATCTTCCTCCTCATCTCTCTTTATCTGGCCTGAGTAATGTTGGAAATATGCCAGTACCACTAACAGTTCCAGCACTCTCAGTTCTGGGAACAGAAGTAAAGTGATGGTCTGAGCATACTGTAGCTATAAAAGAACACAAGTTTTTTGTGAGATCAACTTCTTGGTAAGCTTAACCAGTAATAGACATAAACATTATACCACGCACTTGCCAAGTAGTCAGTAGAGTAATTAAGCATGCACTAATACAAGTAATAGTGAGTATATAACCCTGGAAGTAAAACAATTGAAAACTGTAAAAGGCTCTAAATGAATATCAAAAGCAAATATGTGTAAGATATTGGCAAAATTCTACATGTGATTAAAGACTTTACTGGGGATGTGTTAGGGGTGTAACGGAACACAAAACTCTCGGTTCGGGATGTACCTCGGTTTTAAAGTTATTTTCGGTACAGTAAGGGGAAAAAATGCAAACATTAAATTGCTGTTGGTTTATTATGAACTTTTGTAAACATCCAAATTACTTTACAATTTTTCAAACAAACTTCCAAATACATATAATAAATAAAGAATAAGAAATAAAATACTGCTGCAAACTACTAACAAGTTCTCCACTAAAAAATACCACATATAGCTAATAAAATATAATAAAAATATATATAATAATTTGGATTACAGTGCAGCATTCTTCTTATTCTTTTATTCCATCTATCCGTGTGATACCATTAGTAAGTCAGCAGCTTTGACGTGTTGTCAGAAACACACCCACTGAGAAATGTTCGCCCACTGCTTTCGTTTTATCAACTTGTCCTTGGTTGTATTTCACTGGAAACCAAAGTGTTCCCAAACAGAAGACCTTAACAATAAGGGAGGGTCCTAAAGCTCTGGCTCTGCACTGGCCTGATGCTTAAGTCACTAGTTAGCGAGAGGCTGGGCTAAAGCGGCCGCTTGTGTAGCCAAGTATGTCCAGCTGCAGCTCGCAGACCTGACGGAAGTTGAACTTCCAAATATGGTTTGTCCCAGAAGACACCACGCACAAAACGTGATGATGTTAATCTCGGCTCGCGCACAGTATAAATCCTAATGCTAACCGTTTTATTCTTTAGAGGCCAATAACAGAACTTTAAATACACTTCTGAAAAATCAACTGTGTAGATTTTGAATATCGGGAGTTTGACGAAAATTGACGGCGAAGTTGAGAAGCTCTGCAAGTGCCGACGGGTGTCAATATATAGCTGCAGTAAAGTTACCAGAGGCTGCACAGCAACACAATGGAAGTTAATCCTATCAGTTAGCACATCGGCTGTAAGGCCAATGTGCGCCGCTGTAGGGTTAACCAGTCAACATGCATACAATTAATAACTTTAGGCACTAACCCTGTGATGGTTAGGTTAAGAGTAATATGCTTCGGGGGGCTGTCAGGAATAGTTAGCCAGCTAGCTCCGGTTAGCTCCCCCAGGTCCAGTCACACAGACCACTGCAGCCAACACAGCAGACGTGTCCAGCAACAGCTGAACGATACTGTTAATGTTCGTACCGCTGTTCTGTCATTAAATTCTCAGTAATGTTGTAAAGTTTTAACCTAAATCAAGATACATCTGGCTCGTTATGTACAGAATATTCTTGGTTCGTGAAACTTAAAATTACTTTGGAACACATAAAATATACAACGACAACAGTGGTATGAATTGAAACATTGCTTTATTATTATGATTAGGCTATTATAAATCCATATTTGCAGGAATTATAGTATTAATATACTATAATTATAGGATAGTAAATATTAACGCATAAAGTACACTGATTATTGGCTCTTTTATTATTTTAACGGCTATGCGTAGGCCGAGATAAACGTCATTACGTTTTGTGCGCGGTGACTTCTGAGACAAACCATATATGGAAGTTCAACTTCCGTCAACTTCCGTCACGTTTGTCTGCAGGCTGCAGCTGGACCCTTCTCTGTGTAGCGCAGTAGCGCCGCAAGGGACTATGGGTTGCATGTTGTTGTCATTAAAACCTCCATAACTTCAGTTATTGTCTTTAGAGTAAGTGTACTTGCTATGCAGTTTTGAATTAGTATTAACTGCTAATGTTTTGAGTTGACTGTTAATTGGGGTAACTGTCTTACAGTAAATGATTAGCAGATCTGTGAGCAACTGTATCTTTTGCAGATTGTAAATACATAAGATTTTATGCAACATTTTAGAGCCCTACATTTATTTCTGGAAGTAGGTGTGTAGTTGGAAAATATATGCTTGCTAGCAGTTGAATTTTGAGTTTGCAGTGACACACAGTTGATACACAGTATCACAGAGAGAAAAAAAGACAACATTATAAAACACAAATAAACACTTACACACAGCGGCATGGCATAATTATGCCCCACTGAGTGAACGATGTGAGGTAAATTACATAAGCATTGGATTAACCTCATTGTGCCACACTTGGCTCTTGGATGGAAAAATCTGCTCTCAGCTGGATGAAGGCATAAACATGATGCTTTTCAATGTACACTAATGACGGTGTGCTTGTGAGCATTTTTAATTAAACATCAAGGTTTACATTTCAGGAGATTTTAGGTTATTTTAATTAAGATCCACAAGAGACACAAAAGCTGAACGTATCCATTTGTAACAAAATATCCTTTATGCAAGCAAATATTTGGTTAAAATAGCATCCCAGCATTTCTCAAAACCTGGAAAGGGGTATTAAAATAAATGCTGAAACACTAATGTGGCTGTCAGTAGGTGCACTGTACCAACACAGTAACAAGATAAGAAACTTTGAAAGATTTCACCTCTGAGTTCAGTGTGTGATGAGCAGTGAATGAGACACTCCACCCCCTCGCCATCACACTCCCTCCTCTCTCTGTCCCTCCTCCACTTCGCCCTGCTCTTTCTGCTGCTGACGGCATGACATTTACCACTTTGTGCCACTTTCTCACAATACAGTTGTTCTTTGCGGACTGACCTGCTCCACTCTCCGTCCCTCTAAGTGCTTCCATTGCCATTCTTCTTTCAATTAGAAAGTGGTGAAAACATTCTCTCTTTGGAACACACAGTGAAACGGATGCGTGCTTGTAAAGACGCCTACTAATACACTTGCTTTCACATAAGGTTTGAGTTTGTTAATGGATGAAATGTGTTGGTCACTTACTTCGGTTTATTCTTGTCTTTTTGGCAGGCTATCACACTGTCTCTCTGCATCAGTCGTTCATTTCATCCATCACTAAGACAACCACTGAATCTCTCTGTATTACTTCCTCATTCTCTCTCTTATGCTCAGTTTCCACTATCAGCTCTTCCAGAAATAAAGTACCTGAGGAATGTCTCTCTTAACATGATTCACATATATTTAAACTAAATGAAACAACTTAAAAACATGCATGTTAAACAATTAGTTATTTGGTTATTTACCCAAATGTGTCAAATTAGATCATGATGGGTACATAGTCCATAGTCCCATTAACCATAATTTAGGACAAGGTGAATCAAATAAGCCCAACATATTTTGAACATAATACTTAGATTGCCTGTAGTTTGTGTTATTTATGTATGATTTAATTGTATGGTATTTATTATCTAAAATTTAGTAATTAGACTAGGCCTAGTCTCCATGCACCTGTATAAAATGACATAAACCACCTGACAGAGCTACTTCCTGTTTCTATTATCACATATATTAGACAAACATACCAAAGAAGTGCCCATAAATTATACCGATACTTTATAGTGGAATTTCAGAAATAATTTGGAATAGCAAATGTAATGTATGTAAATTGTTTAGCAGTTATAATGCTATGGAGTCATCAGTACCAGTATTATTATCACAAATGTATTTCAGATTTTATATATAAATGACTCTCTCCCAAAAATTTTTAATGCTCTAAACATGTATTGTCATTTATAAATGTAAAACAAATCCTCAAATTAAAAAAAACTTTCATAAGTGTATTTCTGATGCACTAATCGATTCACTAATGCATTCTTTTCATGAATTATCTTTAGCCAATCAGACGGCTCCTTCCACTTCAGCCAATCGTGTAACCATGGACTCATTTAATGTGATCACGTAGCGTTACATCTAAAGTGATCTAATGAGATGCTTAGTTAGTTAGCTAGCTAGCTAATGGATGATTCTGGGTTGTCTATCAACTTTATTGCTAACTCCAGGAATCCACTGACTCTGCGCCAGGTTTTGATGCACATATAGCCCGCCGTCAAAGTCCACTGGAAGCATCTCAGAAGGGTTCAGCAGCAGAGCGTGCAGCCTACCCCACATATTGACTAGTTATTAATTTCACAGCTCTATGTGACCCCGTTTCGTTCCGTCTTCTTCAGGCTGCAGATGCTACAGTAGCCAAAATGTGCCTGATTTTGCTGACATGTTTAGATTTTGTTGATTTGGTAATCAGTGTTTGCTTTTTGTGCTTCTACTTTGATTAAGTCGGCTACATAGTTAAATGGTTTCTTTTGTGTCTGTTTTAACCGTGTTTGTTGTTTTACGATCGGGATTCTTCACAGGGTGTTTTATTTTGAAAATTGACCGGATTCTCTAAGCCGTTCTTTGTCTGACTTCCTGCCTGGTTCGATCTGCTCTGTGCTGCTTGATGCACCTTGCGTCAAAAATAGACCTGCAACCTATTCTCCGCCGCTTCTGGGACACGCTACGGCCACGTCTGGTGGACTCACATGCACTGACTATAATGGCCGCGATTAGCTCCGGCAACCGTGGCGCAATCGTAACGTGCCGTACAGGACAGAGCTTTTGTACAAAATGTGACACACGTGCGCAGCAATATCATACTGGAGTAAAAACCCAGGACAAAAATACGGACTGTCAGACTAGCAAACATTTTTGATTCATCCCTGGTGTTGCTTCAACGCAGACCTGAGTTCCAGATGTGTGCACCCACAAACTGGTGCTATTTTGTTGTAGTTCTATGTATTTTTCTTGTGCTGTATATTACATGTCTGAGTATGTCTGCACTGTTCAGTTCTTCTCTGCTGTGTTCCACTTTGAGTTAGTCTGAGAATCTTCCAACTCCTTTGAAGGTTGGCCTGCCGAGACCAGGAGATAAAAACAGGGTTTGGCATGTTGGGAAAATCCATCACGCCAGGCAAAGTCTGTAAACATCAAAATAGGTATTTAGACACTAATACACTGTTAAAACATGCTCCGCCAAGAAAGCAGGCAGTCCATCCTCACTTCCACTCAGTTACTGGCTTAAATACGGGGTTTGATGAAATAATTTGAACGCCTGTAATATACTGTTATACCATATATATATATATATATATATATATATATATACACACACACACACACACACACACACACAGAATATCGTGAAAAAGTTAATTTATTTCAGTAATTCAACTTAAAAGGTGAAACTAATATATTATATAGACTCATTACATGCAAAGTGAGATATTTCAAGCCTTTATTTGTATAATTTCAATGATTATTGCGTAGAGCTTATGAAAACCCCAAATTCAAAATCTCAGAAAATTAGAATATTACATGAAATCAATGAAAAAAAAAAAAAATTTAAATACAGAAATGTCAGCCCTCTGAAAAGTATAATCATGCATATGTACTCAGTATTTGTTTGGGCCCCTTTTGCATGAATACTGCCTCAGTGCGGCGTGGCATGGATGCTATCAGCCTGTGGCACTGCTGAGGTGTTATGGAAGACCAGGATGCTTCAATAGCGGCCTTCAGCTCTTCTGCATTGTTCGCTCTCATGTCTTTCATCTTTCTCTTGGCAATGCCCCATAGATTCTCTACGGGGTTCAGGTCAGGCCAGTTTGCTGGCCAATCAAGCACAGTAATCCCATGGTCATTGAACCAGGTTTTGGTACTTTTGGCAGTGTGGGCAGGTGCCAAGTCCTGCTGGAAAATTAAGTCAGCATCTCCATAAAGCTGACTTTTAGAGCATAAAGTGCTCTAAAATGTTCTGGTAGACGGCTGCGCTGACTCTGGACTTAAAACACAGTGGACCAACACCAGCAGATGACATGGCTCCCCAAACCAACACAGACTGTGGAAACTTCAAGCATGCAAAATTTGCCCTCATCAGAAAAGAGGACTTTGGGCCACTGAGAAACAGACCAGTTCTTTTTTTCCTTTAGCCCAGGTAAGACACTTCTGACGTTGTTTTGTTGTTCAGGAGCGGCTTGACAAGAGGAATACGACATTTGAAGCCCATGTCCGGGACCCGTCGTGTGTGGCGGCTCTTGATGCAGTAACTCCAGCCTCAGTCCACTCCTTGTGAAGCTCCCCCACACATTTGAATGGCCTTTTCCTGACAATCCTCTCCAGGCTACGGTCATCCCTGCTGCTTGTGCACCTTTTTCTTCCACTTTTCTTCCACTTAACTTTCTATTAATGTGCCTTGATACAGCACTTTGAGAACATCCAACTTCTTTTGCAGTTACTTTTGAGGCTTTACCTCCTTGTGGATGGCGTAAATGATGGTTTTCTGCACAACTGTCAGGTCAGCAGTCTTCCCCATGATTGTGAATTCCACTGAACCAGACTGAGAGACCAATTAAAGGCTCAGGAACCCTTCGCAGGTGTTTTGGATTAATTAGCTGATTAGAGTGCGACACTTTGAGCCTACAATACTGAACCTTTTCACAATATTCTAGTTTTCTGAGATTTTGAATTTGGGGTTTTCATAAGCTGTAAGCCATAATCATCAAAATTATATCAAATAAAGGCTTGAAATATCTCACTTTGCATGTAATGAGTCTATATAATATATTAGTTTCACCTTTTAAGTTGAATTACTGAAATAAATTAACTTTTGCACGATATGCAAATTTTCTGAGATGCACCTGTATATAATTTACAAGATAATTTATGATGACATTTACTATTAATAAAGCTGCCACTTTACTTTTCTTTAACTAAAATGCTTGTTATTGTAGTTGGTATTGTCGTGTACTGTAGCACCATATAACTGTGTGTTTCTGTAAAAGACTTTTCCAAAAAATGAAAGAAAAAAACAAAAACAGAATTACAGCCTGTTCCTCAGTGGTCACTCACCACCAGTAAACCTGCATGCTTAGCGCCCCATGTAAATGTTATGACTATTGACTGTACTTCTTACCTCTTGGCAGTGTCTCACACCCTCAGAAGGAGCTCCAGTACAGTCAGCAGCATGGAGAGTTCTTTTTATGTCTTTCTCTAAAATCTCTGTGGGTTGTTGTGCTCTTGGTGTGGCCTTGCCAAGAATGAGGATGTATTAGTCACACACATGTTGCACTCACACACTTTTGAATTGCTGCCCGTGAGCGCAAGAATAGCTCAATATATTGAGTGGAAACGGAGGACAAGCCTTTTAGTATTGTAAGGTATGCAGGGGTGTGTGTTTCTTTCTGCCATATTTTCTTTTATTTATTTATTTTTTGTTTGTTTTAAAAAGCTTATTTTGCTGATGCTAAATGCAGGGATTTGTCCTTACAGAAGGCTTAACACAAAATACACGTCATGGTTGATGGCGCAATGTTTGAGGTTATAGAGGATGTAAAACATGGATAGATGAATGGGTGGGAGGCTCTATAGATAAATTGAGAGACAGATAGAATAGAAAGAGGAATGATAGGACAAAAGGAGAGGATATAAACAACAGAAAGACAATTAAAGGGTAGATGATCCAATTCTAAACCACAGAATGATGAATAAACAAAAAATAGAAAGACAGGATGATATAGAACAGTATGATAGAGCGCTGTATTGATAAAACAACAGATAGGAGTAAATAGAACAATATTGATTTTAAATGGGTACGATTTACTAGGTTTAGCCAGTGGTAAACACAGAAATATTACAATTTACTGCATGTCCAGAGTCAAACATAGAAATATTTAATAAAAGGTAAAATGGGAGGATGAGGGGACTATTTGGAAAAGCTTCTTCACCCAGCCCATCCTGTAAGAGACTCAGTGCTTCTTGCATATTGATTTTTTAAAGCTGCCAATTCACTACAAATACTGATACACACAGGTACGCAGGTTATCGTTTGTTTAGCTTCCAGTCCTTTATTCAGTCTCCATTGCCTCCCAGACTCCCTGAGCAGTGATGAGTGTTGACATGTCCTGCAGCACTGAGGAAGACTGCAGCTTCACGTTAACACTGCTGTCTTCTGTGGTCACGCCTGTTTCAGATAATTTAGTTAAGACAACCACACTAGAGGACTGCGATGGCTCTGTGGTTAGCACTGTCACACCGCTGCAAAATTCCCAGAGTGGGCTGATTCACGAGGCTAAATAAAGTTTCTTTAACTCTTTTTCCCTAACCTAGCAATAGTAATAGTTGACTTTCTTACTTTGGACATTTACCTTTTTTTTTTATCAAGACCATAGTCAAGGTAAAGAGATACTTACTCACTTCATTAATCCAAAAGGAAAAGATATATAGAAATGAATTTTTTAAGATTATTTAAACATTTTTTGTTAGAAAATGGGTAAAAGAGCATTTAAGGTCAACAGGTGTTATTCGGTGATGTTGGCAATTTGATGGGGTTAGCCTGTTGTGTGAAAACTGGAGGACACAAGGAATGAAAACATTAAGAAAGGAGCACATTTAGAGACAGAGTGAACCGTATCATTTGGCTTTTTGCAGTGTTCTTCCCTTCTGTGAAAGCACAGGAAAGATAATTAGTCATAACAGGGTGTTATTGCCATTATGGAAGTGGATGTATGTGCACACGCATACGTGTGCTCTTCTTTCACACCTACAGAGCGCAATAATTTGTGTACAGAATGTGCTGCATATTAAAGAAGGAAGGTGCATATAAATACAGAAGCAGTTGACTGACACAAACAAACAAAAACTTTTGCAACAGTGCAATATCATGACAGAAAAAGGCAAATAAATCAAGATTTTGTACAATAATCAAACATTTCCTGAGCTATACTGGAATACAAATTGAGTGTGTATCTAGGATTTTTGCTATAAAACACATTAATAAGTGCAATGTTTGATTGACGCCCCTACACACAAGTTGCACAGGTGGAATGTGTTTAATAGTGTGCAAATGGTATTTTCTTTACTTGCTGGACAAAGCCCTCAATTCAACTTGGCATTAGTAGCACCGAAGGCTTTTACTTCTAACTTCACTCCATGTAGTCACATTTTATGAATTGTTTATCTGCCTAAAATCCTTCCAGCATTACAGAAACACACAAGACATGCCACTGCAATTCCTCTAACTTCTCTAGCCAAATCTGGCAGAAGTGTTGAGCTGTGGAGCCCGCAAGATGTTTTCCACCCCATAAATTGTGGATATTTGGACAGTTAGCCCACTACTGCATCCTGCAGGGGGGTGGGGAGATTTGTGTGTTGCGTTTCCTCACCCCTGGGAGCCAGAAGACATGATAAATTGTCCTGCAAGAACAAACTGAGTCCAAATACATCAAAAGACTCACTATCATGTACACACAGACTCAAACACACACACCCAAACAAGCAAGCAAGCAGTCACACCCTCTGGCTGTAAATATAAGAGCCTGGGATGATATGATTGACATGCTCTGGTATGACTGATGAAACTTTAAAAAGCTTTTTTGACATCATCAACAAAACCAGCCATTTGGTTCATGAGACATGTCTCTTAACACGATTCATGAACCCACACTTGGCATGCTTCACTGCTGCTCAGTCGTCCATATTACTATTAATCTCAACAGCAGACAATTGTTTAGATAGCTACTGTCAGCTGCTGGAATGTGGCTTCACTACAATTCAATTATAAAAACCCATAGTCCACATTAAAGGGTCAATACACTCAAATTACAAAAGACATACTGTATTTTCACGTGATGATTTATAGTCATGCAGATAGTTATACTGTGTGTGTGTGTGTGTGTGTGTGTGTGTGTGTATACAGTATAAGTATAGGTATCTTCACTTGTTAATGAGGAAAGGGTTTATGTAGGGAATGCACTAGAACTGAAAGGTGCTCACATGCAGACAGATTTGGGTTGTAGCATGACTGGGCTGATTGAATTGGTGCTGACTTTGAAAACACCATCTCTTAACACCAAGTCCTACAGCGCTGATATACCGAACAGAATCACAGAACAAAATGTCTTTTATGTTTTTTAAAATATCTTATTATTGCTGGAGTGGTAAAATGTAATTTTTTGTTGTTGTAATTGGGAGATTTTATGTGGTTTGGGGTAGGGTTTTTTATCCTTTTGTCTTCTTTATCATCAGTTTCGTCTTCTAAAATCTATGTCAGTTTCTACTTTTTGATTCTATGATACTCAGATCTGCTAATGGTGTAGGCCAGGTAAGGCATGATCTGTCTTGCGATGAAATGTAATGTATATTGTTTTTCATTATTGCGACAGTTTTGCAAAAACTTTCTGCCAACCTTCTAAATCAAACAACAAAAATAGGAATGCATTTGTTCTTTTGTAAACTGCCTATGGACTTCTGTAGTTAAATTTTACATGTTTATTTATATGTATGTAATGTATCTTCTGTACTGCCCATATGTGACAGAGAAGCAAGAGCAGTCATTCCACTCGGATTTGAACACAGGTCGACGAGGTACCAAACATGCAACTTGACCACAATACCACAGAGCCAGGCTCGTTGGTATGGCAGTCACAGCACATACTCAACCTTAGTGACGGTTGTCTGTCACACTGCCCTCCCCTTCGGGAAACGCCCCCCTGCGCTTCACGCATACAGGCGTCTGTCATACCTCCCGCAAACCCTACTTCTCCCATCCCAGGGTGCCCCCACCCACAGTGTGTGCCCTTTTCCTTTCCCTGCATGACTTCTTTAGGCTATTCTTAGGTTTCTGTGTGTGCTAAAGATGCCTAAAAGCCCATTTAATTAAATAGAATATACCATGAAAAATCAAAAACAAATCACTTATCTGACTTTGCATTTATTGTGAGCAACGCGTTTCGCCCATTGCTTCTTCAGGCTCGTACAGTGAAAAATAATATATGCTGTTGTTTCCCTTGCTGTGAATGAGAAAAAAAGTGAGTATATAATGAACATGGAGCACCCAGTTCTTAAAATATGACAACACATACACCTGTTTTCTCAATCTGAAACACAAAACGGGACTGCAATAATATTCTTTCAAATCATTGAGACTCTGTAAATCTGCTGTTTGCTCAAAGGAAGATTGTTGACATCTACAGGAAGTGATAAACTGATACTTAAGGGAAAATTCAAGTTGTCTCCCAAGCAGCAAGCCATATGTCCCTCAGCTTTTCTTGATCACAGAGCAGCCAGGGTGCTAAACATAAGCCAGCTGTGTGCGTTTTACTGGTACTGGGAAGTTAAGATCAGATTTGATAACCATTATGATCAGTTAATGATCCTCATAAATACATACATCAAACATATATTTACATACGGATTTCTGTTGCCATACAAAGCTTATTTTTTTAAAATTGAATGATTTCACAAATTATAAATGAGACACAAATAATCTGTGTTTTCCCAGGCTTTGTGCCCTTTGAGCTCCATACAAAATAAATAAAGTCTTAAAACTCTTTCTCATTTTCCCTTTGATTTCATCTTCTCTTCAGTAATGTTACTTTTAATTAAAAACTGAGATGTTTGCATTTTGTTGCAAACATTTTAAGACTACATTACAAAAAAGTAGAAACATTTACATTTGTATCTTAGACAAAAGAGAGAGAAATGTCATTAACCTGACCCTTTAATGGTCCAATGCATGGCAAAGACAACCCTTAATCTGTCAAGCCAGAAAAAAAGATGAATTATATAAAAAACAAATGTAAACATACTTTTGCAACTGTTCATTGCAGTACATGTTCAGCAGAAACATTTGGCAGGTTAGCAGACGAGGAAAGAGCATTGGAAGGAGGACAGAGGGAGTGAGAAGATAAGAGAAAACACACAGTAGGTGAGCTGCACATGTGTCCATTAGAGTGTGTTATGTGGTATTATTCCTTTTTCCATCCCACAGCTCTGCGTCGTGTGTTACTCTGATGTCTATATACTGTACATTCTTCTTATTGCTTCCCTCTAGCCCATACCATCACTACATATTATCTGTAGTTATTGTAGTTACACTGTGTGTCTGCGATGTGATGTACCGAGTCTACAGATCTACAGAAAACCAGGCTCTGATGTTATTGCGTGCCAGCACAATGTTAACTAAACCAGGTGTGAAATCAATCAGATGCCTCTAGAAGATGCTGCTCAAAGCTGGGATGGTGATTCAGACAAGAAAGTGAAACCTAAAAGACCCACATCTAAACAGTGAACTTCACCCAAAGCAGATTGGTAAAGGATTAAAAAACAACTGCTGTGTTTGATATGCAATTTTTGCACACGACCAGACAACATTACACTCCTTTAATGCCTCCTGGTTTCCTAAAAAGTTCCTGCAATGGGAAAAGGCCATTATTAATCTGGACAACACCACTAGATAACATCAGACAGGCAATGACAGTGAATACTGATTATTGGCAGCATGTGACCTCTGCAATTCCCCTGTTGCAAGAATGCAACTGCATTAAATCTGATTTTGTAAATAGTTTGCGGCTATTGAACGCTGATGTCTCTATGTGTATGATTTGAAAATTTCCGACAATTTCCGAACATTTGGCAATTGCTATTGATATCAGAACAGTCACTGGGCTGAAACTGCACCAAGTTTCAAAAGTATGTCATCTGAACATTTTAAAAGATGGTATAAGCGCATAAAAATAGGCATAATTTGCTTAATTTATGTTGTTTGTTTTGCTCCATATATTCAATTGTACAGACTCAAGCTACTTGTGGACAGGTTGTGGTGCAAAGGTTGTGGAGCTTTGGAGCTTTGTCAGTGGTAGATTTAACTTCCAACAATTTCAGAACACAGAACCAATATCTGGATCCCTGTGACTTACTCTAGTGTAAGCTTCTCTTCCCCATATGTGCATATGTTTTGCCAAGGGACATGAATGTATGTGTGTGTGTGTGTGTGCGCCCCTGAAGGAGCACTGTGCAGATGTGTGGGGGGGAGGGGAGGAAATAGCGAGAGAGGAACAGATGTGATGTAGTGGGGGCCTCCGTTCAGTCTGCTCTGCCGAGGCAAGTGGCCGCTCATGTTAAGCCTCTTAGTGCAGATTCAGATGACACTGGGCCAAGAGCTTCTGGCCCGTGTCACACAAATGTGTGCTCATGTGTGCATCTGTTTAGTTGTACATCTATGCCCACAAAAGCAATGAAATGATAAAAATTGAAAGAAAATGTCCATGTAAAGTGCACATGCATTTTTTTATAAAACTTAATATGTGTGCGCTGCCAGCTATACACAAGCATTAGCAGAAACACTACATTATTATATATCTGTATATCATCCCACATCAGTGCAATATGCTGGAAACAGATGCTTGTGATCAGGTAAGATGGATCAGATCAGTATATGATCTGACATCAGCCATTGATGGTTTGCTAATGTGGATTAGAAGCCAGAGAGGTACAGGAGAGACGCAGCTTACAGAATGGGGATTTAGAGATATAAAAGCTAGGTCTAAGTCTGAAAACTGAGTTGCTCCTTTTAAAAAAATCTGGAAAGTGCTTCACCAGGAATTGGTAAAAAACATAAACAATGACCCTTAATCACATTGTAAAACAGTGTAGGTCTTTTTAAGTAGAAAGATTCCAGCAAAGATATAGTAAACTGAATATAAAGACACTCCATGTGGGTATTACTGTTCGTACACACATGAGCAGACATGGTATCACACATTGAAGTTAAATACATCCATACAATAACATAAACACAGTCAATTACACAATAACATCAGCAGAAAGGCCCACACGTGACTGCACACACACTCATACAAGCAGACACAGTTACAGCATGACTATATGTGTGTGCGAATTGTCTCCGTATTTGTTTGGGGCTGTTCAGTCGCCCATTTGCTTCTCTTTGTCAGCTTTCTATTGTTCAGACAGACACTCTCCAGCTGAGCCCCCTTCAGCTCCACTTGTCTGCCTGCTCTCCTCGCCCTTCTTAACAAACCTTTCACTCATTTATTTATTCCTTTCTTCTGCCGGCGGTTGCTGCAAACAACAAACTGCCATTGAGCCCCTCTAACCTGACAGAGCGAGGGGGCAGATAACAAGAAGGAAGCAGCATGTAGCACAGCAATGGAAACAGGGAAAACTTATTTTCATTATAAGACAGATTTGAAGTATCAGACCATCATGTTCTTACTGATTATTTCATATTTTTTGCTGCTTCATGCAGCGGTATGTAAATATACTGTATATGTAAGTGCAACCTGACCTACAACATACTGAAAAAAGATGAAGAAATTATTTATTATTATTAATCTTGTTCGATTTTTTCAATGAATTTTTTAGTCCAAAGCTAGAAACTGACATTTTTGCTTGCTAAATGACTCAAACAATTGCTAAACAAATTTTTGCTGGTTAATGAGCCTGGACAAGTGAGGAAAAGCACTGGTGAAAAAAAAAACTATTGTGTCTACATTATAACCACTAGTATGTAAAATGGAACAATATTCCCATAACCATTAATAATCAGAATTGTCCTTGTGCAATGTGCATTCATCTCACGTCTGGATTCTAAAGCCTCACTCTGTGCTCTCCTTCCAAATTACCAGATCAATTGCCAGATTGACAATTTTGGCTTCTGTTATTATAGACTAGCAGGGCTGATTTTGTTTGGCAATTGCTTGCAAGACGCATTTGAAGTAGGCTACATAATATAGGTCATCAAACTGCAAACACTAATATGAATATTAAGATGTCCCACCCGAACAGGTGCAATGCAGCTAACTAAGGAAGATGTTAATCAAGGTCAGTCTCGATGCGCCAGCGTAATCCTGAGAAGATCGAGACCCAGTCTGTCAAAATAAGTGGAAACACCTGTGTAGGTGTCCCAGGGATATTCCCAGTAGATGCTTACTTGCTTCTCCTAGCAAAATCCAAGATTGCAACATGTAGTCTGGCTTCCTGAGTCCATGTAGCTACTCTTAATTATAGCCTTGCATCCAGAAGTTCTGCAATTTGACTTCCATACCTCCAAACAATGGCTACTGGCTCTTAAAGCTGTTAGGTCACTGCTTACCTCTTTATTGAGCATGTCATGTCATTTTCCACACACATAGGATTAAACATACACACACTCTCACTATTTTAACTCTGGCTTGCACTATGTAGTCATTGTTTTTAATAAAAAAAACAAATCAATACAAACAAAATAAATGAAAGGTGATAATTCCAATGATTCACTCAATTCATGCCCACATTAATCATTTGTCATTGGTTTAAAGCTTAATGAGGCTACATGGTTCATGTATGACTGCTAAAAGCTTAAATAAAACCAACTGGGTAAATTTCAACAAATGCATTATTGTGGAACTTTAAGGGGCTTTTTATGAGGCAACGCAGAGAAGAAGCTTGTAATTGTAGGATTAAAGCGTATAAATAATAATGTTTTTCCCATGTGCAGTACTGAATGTAAAAAACATTATGATTAATAAATAAAGAGGGGAAATACGATGACTGCACATCTTTAATATATGTTTTATAAGTTGTTCGGCTAGTGTACCATCCCGTTCTTCTCCCTCAGAATGATTCTAGGTCTCCCCCCCACCTCTCCCAGCCTTCCACCTTGTACATCAGTTTGCTGCAGACATCTTCTCTGCTTTAGCCTGTCAGATTCAAACTTTACTCTGACTGGCTAAGGGACTCCTTCCCTCTCCCTCGGCAAACACCGGGTTAGACTCATATCATGTTTCAAGCCATTACCAGCAAAGCCGAGCCCTGGGAAGGCAATGAGAGCAGAGCGGTTGGGGAATGGAAAGGAGAGGGCCGGAGGAACGGCCATTCATCATTCTCTGGCCCCCTGGTCTTCCTGCCACTCTACCGAAACACTTACCAATAAGGCTGGGGTGAAGGCAGATGCCTTCTACACCCAGGTGTGGGTCAGAGCAACCACACAGAGGAGAGAACAGACACAAATGGAGAGAACAAGTCGAGTGGATTTTATGTCATTAGAGGCCGGTGTGACAGCTTCATCTGCCCAAGGAACAGGCAAAGAGAAAAATGGATGTGGGGTGGTGTTGATGGCGGAAAAAGACAGAAAAGGAGGAATAAGCAAATTACATAATGTAAAATAAAAATAAAAAAAAACCCAAGAAAAAAAGGTAGACCATTAGACCTAATGCCTGATTTTGCATCAAAATACACACCTTTTTCTCTGTGCCACAATCTCAAAATGTCCATACTTCGATTAAGAAATCTTGCAAATTATATATATCACTTAACTCACAGTACCATCGTCAAATTTAGACTTTCTTCAGCACTCAAACATAATCCAGTTCCCTGTTGTCTGTACATCTATTATAGTGCAATCAGGAACTGCTAGGAGCTAATGCACCATGACTTCATGATGACATGATTTGCCAAAATGTAATTTTAGCCATGAAAGCACAGTTTGCAGCTTACCCACTGATTGTAGGTCAACATTCTTGTTTACATCTGGAAATGGGAACTGTAGTGCCACTTGCATCTTACTTGCGGTAGGCTACTGTGTTTATTGTGGGAATTGTTGGGTGTTTGTAAGTAATATGGTTTAGTATGGCAGTATGGTCTAGACCTGTTCTATATGAAAAGTGCGATGACATTCTATTCTGTTGCGAATTGACGCTATAGAAAAACTGAATTGAAAATTAATTGAACATCTCAAACAAAAATAAGACAGAGGCTGTGCGATATGACGATTTTCTATCGTTTGACTATTAGAAAAACATCTATCATTTACAATTATGCTTCTATTGTTTATTTTGTTGCGTCGCTAATGCCACACTTTACCGTAATATTTTGGCGAGGGAACGGCGCTTCACTCAACGGTGAAGTTTGTCGAATATCCAACATAAAACTGACTTCACTGCTGTCCACACATGCTGGTGTTGCAGAGAAGAAATTTGCATTAAGAATAAACTAATGTGGAGGACAGTGAAGTTTACTCAGAACTGGGTAATACTGAACAGGAGGACTCAGACCATGCAAGCAAAAACAAGGAGCTCATATCAAAGAAAGAAGTCTGTTGAGCCACAAAAAACTATTCCAGCAGCTCCAGGCATGATTTGTGTGTCAGGTAACATTTAATGACTTGCCCACAGACATCCAGCTTACTTTGTAGTTCACCGAGACATGCTGTTGTAGTGACGTTAGCATCACTACAACAGCAGCAGGAGAGTTGGAACTTGCTTATTCAAACCAGGAGGCAGGTGTCATCCTAACGTTTCTTGAAGCTCTTCAATACCACAAAAACGCTATTAGTATTTTTAATAAAAATTGTTGTGGCATTGTTATTGCATATGAACAGTGGGGAAAAAGGTTATGGATGTAAGGGAAATAAAGATGTTTAGCTAAACAAGCTTTTCAAATGCTTATCACGGCAAATAGATATGTGATTAATTTCGATTCATTGTATTAATTAATTACAAAACTACAAACAAGGTACAAAACTTGTAATTAATTAGATTCATTTTTTTAATCGCTTGACAACTCTATTTAATATATGTCTTTTATTATTATTAACAAGGTCAAACTTTAACTGAAATCTGACTAACTATCAGTGCATAAATTAAAAATAAATGACATGAGCATTAACACTGTTGGCATAATGGATGCGTGGCTGGATTCATCCTTGTATATTGGCACTCATCACAAGCTTGCCGACCCCTGCTCTATATCATGGTATTTGTCATATTATTGGAATTCTCCAGAAAAGTTAGCCCACCTTTTTGATCCTGAGAAATTTCATGAGTTACTGTTGAAAAGTCAAACATTATGATGTTTTATTGAATTTACAAAATATGTTCTATATCGGGATATATATCGTTATTGGGATATGAAATGACCTTTATTGTGTATTAGTAACATTTGGACATACAGGCAAACAACCATCTTCTTTATTTTCATAAAAAGTGTCTTAGAATATCTATAGTGCCATTCACTTGCCAAATAATGGCATACATATCCTAACTTAAACTCACAATGAAGTGTGCTTAGCAAAGACCCAACCAGTATGCAAATGGGTTGAAAAACAATCAAAAACAGACAAATTCAAAGGCTTAAAGAGAGACAGACAGTCAAACAGAAGTAAAATAAGCTGCAAAGACTGAGCATGAAGCTGGTTGAAATATGTGCCAAATGCCCAACAGTGACAGCACCTGAAGAAACAGAGCTGCTCATGGTGACAGGAACACACAGCACTGCATTAGCGTGATATGCTGAAAGAAAATCATCTCTTAAGTACTCCGCAAACATCCTTCACATTCTTCACTCTTAAATTTAAAGTCAGCTAGCATGCACACAACCTGTTGTTGTAATTAAATCCTAATTCCTTCAGGCAAGTTGACAATTTACTCTTGTAAATAGGTTGTACATACTATAGTATTTTTGACACTGCAAGTCCTTTGCTAAATTGCTTCCGACATATCTTGAAGGGATTTGTCGAGGCAGGTTGTTAATTGGTCCTGTTCAATCATTGCCTCAATAAAACACAACCAGTATAAACAATCACTTTGAAATTGAGGCACATTTATCTCCTCCAGGGGTGGAGCTTAGCTGTCATTATGATTGCCGTAAGAAATTATGATAGGTCTACTGTGCAAAAGCAAATAATGACACTCATGCGTGTGCATATCACAGCTGGACCAAATCAAAAAATGTTTCTTTTTTACATTTGAAACAGATCATTCTAGTGAGACAGAAATCTCTTCTTAACTGCTCTGCATCAATTTATGCATCAATGACAGCAACCTCATTAATTAAGTCAATTGCTTCGCTCCAGGTTTGTGTTTTTTGAGAAAATTTGTATACAAGACTGAATTCTTCCACAGGGATTTAACACACTTTACTTGTGCAGCCTGCAGGTGACTCTTTTGCTACAACAGACAGAGTCAGGGAGACAGCCCGCTAAGTATATATTTAATTCATCTTGTAAACCTTTTACATTTCTAAGACTTAACTTCAATGAGCCTTTCTTCCCGGCTGTCACAGGATCGTGACTTCAGCAGGACTCATGCTGCTTATAATCCATCTGGGGCTTAAAAACGGTAGACATCTAACCAAGGGTCGTCCCTTTTTGCAAGTGAATCCAAAGGCTTTTAAAACAATAAACAAAGAAGTGTACAGGGTTGCCTGTGTTGCTATTTTTATGCATTGGACACACCTGTTAATGAGAGCTGAGTCCTTGACTGCTGAGTAGTAAATGTAGTCAGAGACGTTAGGCTGGGATGAAGTCTGTTATGCTCTAGTTAAAAGCAGCAGAGAATGTAAAATATACAACCAATAAGGTGCCAATGCATGCTGCAGGGATGAAAAACAAATATTAGCTGGTTTAGAGAGGACCTGTCGACATGCCCCGCAAGCTGGAGCCCAAAACTGGAAGGATGAAAGCATAATATATATAATAAATATACAAACACTGTTTAACTTTCTCTTGCTTCATTTCATTCATTTTCACACGCAGAAAACCTTCTCTCATAGCCTACAGTAACTTCTTTGTTTATTATTGCAGGGCTACAGAGTTTTGAATAAAATGCATTTCTCTTTCCTGCTTACACATTCGTCAACACTGCAGCTGCCCAAAAATGGGGGTGATCCAGCAAATTAACTCCAACACAAGAAAGAGAGAAAATGAGGGGAGGTGAAAAAAAGCATTTCTGTAAAGGTTAATGTGTGTATGGATATTGGTTGCCAGAGGGTATCTTGCACTAATGAGTGTGAGAGAAAGTTCCTGAACAAGATGGCATTTGCCCTTGTTTCTAATGGCAGAGAGAGAGAAGGACTGATGGCTGGATGGAGGGAATGAAAGAAAGACCCAGGGACAGATTTTCATCATAAACAGAAGATAGTACTGTTAGTATGTTCTACACACTACATAGTACATACTTCCAAATACTACTACAAACATCTAGACTGGCATCCAATTATAAATAACACTGGACACAGAAACTGACTTTGTTGTTTGCCCAACCATCTCTTTTACTCTGCTTCAAAGCATATTTCGACATGTGATTCTTTTAAGTATAATTAGGAATTTTATTTTGGCAATGCAAGTTGGTCTTCCTTCATTTTTTTCTAGAAAAAAAAGACTGATACTTCGTTTGAAATTCTCAGAGCAGAAGCCTGAAGAACTTTTTGCTATATGTGCCCGGTGAGAAACTTGAAATAATGTATTGGTAAATTTATTTAGGACAGTGCACAATAATAACATAAAACTGTAAATCTTTTTAAAGTTAAGGTCATGTATTATGGTTGTAAACATAACATAAGTTTGGTTTCATATTTCAATATTAAATGGTTGTAGGGATTATAAAGACAACACATCATGACTTGTGAATGTGCCATTCACATAATCGTTTGCATCAGAATAGAAGGCAATTAAAGCCATTACCCTGAACAGTAACAACCAGGTTCATGTGATTCTGAATCTCACATCTATGCCAATAAGCCTGTTGCTTCAAATTGCATGCATAGTTGCAATGAAATGGCAACAATCCATTTGTTTTATGACAAGTACAGAAATTGCACTGTACCTTTGATATTTCACTTAGAATTGTAAAATTCAGCAATTACTTAACATGAATGACAATATGATGAGTGTGTTGAGTATAAGTGAGACTACAATGCTTGCAAAGGGTGTGTGAGGAATAAGAAGAGGCTCAAAGGACTCAGTCAAGTGACAAACCGACTGGACTAATAAAGTTTTGAATATTTTATATAAGTGTTCCATTCAGATTGTCCTGCGTGAAAATCTGGAATTTTTTTCCTTTGGATTATTACTTAAAACATAAAAAGGTACAACATGTATGTAGGTGAAGCAAATTAAGTGTCACTGCTGAGGTAGTGGAAAGCCTTTCATGACAGGGAACAAACTTTGTAACATACTTCTTGTGATTAAACAATTGAGTGGGAGGCTTAATGGGGAGTTTTGTTGTTACTAAGAGCAAGGTCGAGGAGGGGCAAGAGATAGATGTGTAGTGAAGTCACATTAATCCCAATGAAGCCCTGTTTAAGAGGTTAATGGTCTCTCTGTGCAGTGTGACATCTATATGACGTCTGTATAAGTGAGCTGGTATGCGTTTTAAGACCATTATACTGGACCAAACCTCAACGGTCTGATACTCATACCGGATGACGTTTCATTTGCTTTACGTGCAGCTTATTTGGGATGAGATGTAACATTGCTGGCTCACATACAAATGTGCACAAAGCCACACATGCGATCCCACATATACACGCACAATTCAGAGAGACAAAGAGAAAAAAAACACAGCAATTGTATTTATATTCAGACTAACTTTTAACATTCAACAATGATGCTAAAGGGCTTCCCCCAGTGCATTGAACTAAAACACTAAAGGCTGCCGTGTGTTGGTACCATACGCTGAAGGACGTGACAAAGCGACACGCACAACTACACACACAAACACACACAGCTTGCAGAAAGCTACCATGCATGGTGCTGGCATTACCATGAGTGACATACAGTGGCACCTCCAGCAACTAATCAACGTAGTTGACAAAAATCGATGACGTCATGAACGAATCGATTATTAAATTCGTCGTTCATGAAGTCATCGGGCGACACCGTCAGCTTAACGGAGTAAAGTGATGTGAACATTCAAGTTATTAAAACAACATCAGAGCTGTAGTAACACCTTCACAACCTAAAACCTCCAGTGTGTGTGGCAGCATTTCACTCTTCACTCAGCCAGAAAGGTTATGAACTGTAGAAAAGCTGAGCTCTCCTGGAAACACCGGCGCATCTGAAGAGGAGGCGCGTAACGTTGTGTCTCTGTGGATGACTAAGACTCGTCTCGGTAAGCTAGTTAGCGAGCTAGCTTCACGTTAAAGCCGTGTTACTTCACGTTATGAGCTAAAACGTTTTCTATACAGTTCAACAACAACAACAACAAGTTATACAGTCAATTTGATTGTTACAGTAATGGTGCTGAGAGTAGCACATAATTATGAAACACAACGGCTGCATTCACATTCCAGATGTACCCTGACTTTACAATCATAAATGATGCATTGCTCTTGGCAACGTTCCCAGCTGGAGAACGTGTGGCTGCCAAGTGTACAAGATAAGACAACACCGGACAATTTCATACTTTCTAAAGAAGAGAAAACAGTTCTCCTGTCTGTGCGTGAGGCGGTAGCTAATCCACCCCAAACTCCCTTAAAAACATCATGTAGTTTTGTGAGTTGTTGAGTTAGGGGAAACTAAATAAATGTTGTGAAAAGCTGTCTACTACAAAATTTTTTTTATTGATCCCCTCTTGTAAATTCGGCAAATTTAATGCATGACATTATTGTCCTGGTGTGTTGCAGTACTGGCGTGAAAGCTGCTCCGTCACTATACAGCAGATCACAGCTGCTTATAACGTGAACGGAACAGAACGTGATTTCAGTGGAACTTTCTGTTGCTGCAGCAGAAACGTTCATTAAAAGATGCATTTTTGAAAGCAATATTTATTTTATTGTATTGACTGTTAATTAGCACATGCCTAAAACAACCTCAGGTTTAATTTAAAGACTTATAGCTAAATGAGAGGCATTGTGTCATTTTGCGATTCATAATCCGAACAGTCGATTATTCGTTTCAGTAATTGATAGATCAAAATAGTCGTTAGTTGCAGCCCTTGTATATAGACTAGTTGAAAACTATAAAAATATGAGTTAAGGATTCACAGGCTGAGATACTAGTTAATAATTGTCTTATGTCCATAGACCAATACCAGTTCAGCAAACATTTTGAGTTCCATAAAAATAAATTTAGCTGAAATATGCAATATGTGTCTGTATCGAGTTGCGCAATTATTTATTTCATTAGTTTGGTGTTATTCTTGTTACAAACAACTACGATAGTAATTCTTGAAATATCCCACTTTTTAACCACACATTTGACCAGTGTTGTATTTATATGTAAAAATGGTTGGGCACCAACTATTTTAAAACATAGATACCAGTGAAACTACAATACTCTCTATTGCTACTGTGAAAACAGTACACATGCTCAAGAAAGAAAGAAAGAGGAGTGCATTTACTCAGTACCAGTTACAGTACCACTGTCACAATCCTAAATTAAGAATGCAGTATTTAGGCCGACACAACCAAGCAACCAAATGAGCCTACAGGGCCATAAGCAAACAGCACTGAGCTCTACACCACTGAAGGGACCCAGACCCTTTCTATCGCCGCTTTCCACAGATATTCTGCAATCAAAAGGAAATACTGTCCGCCAATAAATAGCAAGCCCGCATATTGGCGTAATTATCCCAGATAAAGCAGAATGAAAGCCGCTATATGACAACAATATCATGACAACAACGGTTGTAGATAAACATGGACACACAGAAACTTATCACCATCCACAGCCTAGTATTAATCGATCCAGCACAACAATTTGGCCCATGCACAGGCCAGTAGCAGAGCCAGGATGATAAAAGATGCTTTGACTCACCACAGGTGAGGCCTCATGGCGTTTTTTCCTCTGGGCAAACTTCTGGATGACCTCAAAGTTTTTCAGAGTCTGCCGATTTGTTGCGGCCCCGCGGTGCTGTTTCACATTTTCTATGGAGTTTAATAAACCTTACTGAGCTAGTAGCTGTTTTCCAACACCTGTTTGTTACGCTGCTCAACGGTGCGCCCGTTGGGCAAGTTACATTAAGCTCAGTTTCACAGCATCTTCCAGATGACTTCCGCTGTTGTCATGTTTTGCAATCCTCTCAGTAAGATTAAGTTCAAGACAGGCACAGGCTGGTCTCCCTCGAGGCCAGAGAAGCGTTTCCTGTCACATGGCCCAGTCAGTGACTCCAGTGTCCGTTGGACGAGATTGGACATTACCTTGCTGTTAGCGATGGTGCTAACCTATAGCTATCTGCAGACTAGTATAGTCTCAACACACAGTACAATACACAAAATTGTGAAGCAGTGCAACAAACTGATAAACTAGCCAAGCAACACACTTTTCTTTCTTCTGCAACTGGTTGCTACCTACAGAGAAAACACACACACACCTGTTGCATTAGGCTGACCGGGGTAACTCTGATCTGCTCTGCCTGTTAGTCCCGCCCGATAACCAATCAAAGTTTTAGAAACGTGACAACCATCTACATGGACGAATCGGAGGCCTCTCTTGAAAAAAACAGCATAGTCTGTCACACCTCAGGGTCAGAGGTTACCCACTTAAAGTGACAGAGCCTAATATATCCCCTTTTCCACTGCATGGTACTCTACTGGCATTTTTTTGGTTTCCATTGTGCAAAAGTTGTACCTGTACCTGCTTCCAGGTACTTTTTTTCATCTGTCGAGGTTCCAAGCTGAGGCAATACTAAAATGTGAAGTGAAGTTCTGATCAACTGTGTAGATTTCAAATACTGACAGTTTTACAAAAAGTGATGGCGGAATATAAATGTGCTTGAAAGACCGATTTTGGCTCTGTTTAAAAACTTTCTGACAACTTAAAACAACAACTCTGGACCCAGTATTTAGCATAACTCCATCAGCTGTTCGCTGTAAACACACTACTGCAAGCTGGTTGCTATTTCCGAGCAATGCATTTACTGCTGAGGTATGTTCTCGGAGAGATGTGCTATTTGACTATGGACTGTGAATTATTGGTTTGCAAACAACAGTGGAAAAGAGAGGAGCAGTTATAACACCCGTCATTTTCCATATAAAGCCAGTAGCCTCTACTTGCCTATTCAGAAATTCACTGCAAGCCCCGCCCCCGCAAAGGACCGGTACTTATATTGTCAACCACCATCTAATGGTTGAAAAAATTGCTTTGATGCAAAACTTATTTGCCGACCCCTGCTGTATTTTATTACTTCTTCTTCGTCATTGCCTAAATTCTACAAGAAGAAGAAGAAGAACGTAATGACAAAACGCGCTCTGTAGCACTGTTGGTCCATTTTCAGCTGCTGTAGAAACATGATGGCGCAACACGGCGACATCCATGGAAGGGGGGAACCGTGGTTATGCAGATAGGAATGACTCATACGAAGGTAATAAAAACATAATGATTCATTATGTATTATGTATGTAATATACCACTGAAAACATAGGATCTTATATACGGCTGGACAATATGACGAAAAATGATATCACAATAAACATATCACGATATGTGTGAAATCGTTATTTCTTCGAGTTTAAAGGCTGATTTATGATTAACCAGATGGTTAATTGTGGGGGCACTGGGGTAGTCACCAATTTCATTGTAGCTCCTCTCATAGTGACATCAACTTAAAGGCCTGTTGTGTGACAATGTAGTGAAGTGAGAAGTGAGATATTTATTATTAATGTTTTGGTGTTGTGTAGAATTTAACATTGTGTATGAGTAGGTTTATTCAATTTACAGTATCTTCACATAAATATATAATATATAGGAGAGCTCATACTATGCAGTAGCACTACAGTGACGCGACCTGCCAAAGCATTAACAGGGCTAACAGAAATGAGACGACACAAAACACAGCTTCCTTTCATGTAGGTCATTCACGGTTGAACCTCCCTCTCTTACATGTTTCAGAGACAGAAAGAGAAAGACAGAGTGGTTGAGGGAGACAGAAAATTATAATTAAGATAAGACTAAAGAAGTGATGATTGTAATCTGAAACATTTAGGTGAATCACTGATTTTGTATTGTATTGTATTTTAAATAGTACAAACATTTTAAAAATTATAATGAATTATATTAATTTTAATAATTAGAATTAGAATCAGAATCAAACTATTAACAATAGTATAGCCTTAATATTAATTTAAGGCTTTACATATTCTACCATCCTAGTAAATATAAAATAAAAGGTAGAGTTTGACTTCTACAAAAAGACTTTACTTAATTACCTGAAACTCCAAAGACCACCGTCACTATGGTTGAGTATGCACTGTAGACCCGGGTTCAATTCCGGGTTCAATTCCGGGTTTGGTGACTGCTCTTGCCCCTCGTCACATATGGTAGCAGTGATGGGATGGCTTGCCGTGAGATTGTCGGAGGCATACCTAGTGTGTGAACTGTACGAGGGACCCCCAGGGTTGGTGGACCCGTGTCTGTGTCTTTGTGTGTGAAGGACCCAGAGATGGGTGAAGCACTCCCGAAGGGGAGGGCAGTGTGACGGACAACCGTCACAGTGTTTGAATATGAATTTTGACTGCCATACCAGCAAGCCTGGCTCTTTAGCATTGGGGTGAAGTTGCATGTTTGGTACCCTGTAGATCCGGGTGGGGTAACTACACCCCTCCGTCTCAGTCAACATGAGAGATGTTAAATTCTTGTGCAATATCAACAATCTCTCCAGTTGTACAGTACCATTAGTCTATTAGGTATACTGGCCAAACAACATCAAAGTAATGTCATGTAGATTTAGCTGGTTTTGAACACGTTCTATATACGGACATCTAGCATTAAACAGTGCACACATAAAGACAAAATGGCTAGTTGAACTAATCTTTCTCTTTAGACATTATTTAACGTGTCCAAATCCATTGCACTCATCAAAGATGTTTTCCACCAGCCTGCCATAACACAGTCTTGTGTCATACTACAGTCAAATTAAAAATTAATAGTCACAGTAAAAAGTCACAGTAGCATTCAACAAAGTAGGGCAGAGGAGTGAGAAATGAGAAATATTTGCAATAATTCAGTGTCACCTCAATGCAGACACAGATTTGGTGCAAAAGCACAGGGATGTAAAGATACACTGAAACATTTTGTTATTGCACCCACATGCTCCCAGTTGAAGGGAGAGTGAGTAATTCTGCAGCAGGATTGTTGATATTTGAATTTACGTACCTCAGAAGCTCCGCTCTCCAAATTTCAAATCTCTGAGGTTTCTCCAGGGTTTAATCGTCTTCGCCTTGACATGGTCATATAACTATTTTCTCTGTTTATACTCTTCTGTCTCCTGTCTATACTATGATATTTTCCTCTTTGGCTGTTTTATTGGCCACTCTTCTTCTTCGCAGTGCCTGGAGTCCAGCACGTATGAATACGCCGGTGTATAGAACTCTCCCACTGCCCCCCTCCCTTCATCACTGTTGCAGATTCGCTAGAACAATGTTGTGTGGCAAGGTCCACACCACTGTCTTTGTTTTCAATTTACACACCAAGGCCTGTGTAGGAAAACCGCAGAAGTCTTTCATTTGTCAACAAAACACAAAGGCATTCAAATGGAAATATCCCAGATTGTCATTTGTCCTGTAATTGAACATCCATATTACAGCTCCCCAGTGTTCACTAAGAAAATAATCAACCGGTTTCGTCTAGTCACAGTCATTACAAGATGAAAAAAAGTTAAGGAGCTGTTAAATGGTTTCAGTTTACTGTATTAACCATCCTCTCTAGCCCCACCTGCAGTTCACATCCTGATTAGAATGAGTGACTTGTGCTGAGATAATTATCATCCGATCTAATTGGAGCTGTGCTGACGCTTCACATGTGGTTCATTATTTGAAGTGAGAAGCCAACTTTGTGTCCCTGCGTCCTCACTGACAGCTCCTGCCTGTCCATCTTCCTGTGTGTTTCTCTCAGGGCACCGAGCCAGGAGAGTGTCGCCCAGCTGTCTGAGTGTGGGAGGGTGTGTGTACGAGTGTGCGTATGCAAGTGGTTTGCATGTGTTGCAGTTAGTGTGTGTTTGTGAAACAGAGAGAGCCGGAGAGCGAGAGCGGGCGTTGGACATCAGTCACTGCTGACAAGTGGCGGATGGAGTGCTGACAGCTCATGAGTCTGATGTGTTCATCTCCACAGTAATGAAGCACATCTGAACTAGATGCCACAATTGGCTTCTAACAAGATAAAAACTGTAATATTTTTTAACAAAAAACCCACAATTAATAATAATGATAATGATGAAAAAGTTACATAATTTTGCAGCTAACCATTGGAGCACAGAATCATTTCAGACATTCCCCCAAGTCATTAGCTGTTTCATTCACGTGTCGCTCTCAGTTGCTCATACTGTAGCTGTCATACTTGTACAGGTACAGAGCAGCCTTGAAAGGCACCACATACTTGTACATTTCATGTCCATAGCATACACGGTTCATGCACTATACAGACAGAGGAAGTTGTCAAAGTAAGGTAGCAAAGATGTGCTGATCAGAGGGTTGTGGTATAAATTCTGCTTTTTGTCGACTTGCATTGAGCAGCATCATCCTTGATGACATGCATCTCAACACCAACAGGTTGGATGATTATGCATTGCACGATTTACTTCCAGAAAAACATGTAGTGCCAGTTCAAGCAGTTTGTCATACATTGTGAGGCAGGGTGGTGGATGAAAAAATAACACATCTGACTTTCAGACCAGAGTTCCAGATAATTAATGCGGTTTGATGTGATATCCACAATCATTCCCTAACCTTTAACATACCAGATCAGTACACTAGTGACCATGTACACATGGTGTCAATAGTATAGTTTATATATATATAAACAAACTGTCCACTGTCAGCATTGTGTTTGGTGATAGAGTTGGTGTAACAAATGATACCTTCCTTGACATTAGTATGTCTAACTGAACTGCTGTTTGCACTGCTGATTCACAGCAAGATCCTGAGTTTGAAATGAACCAAACATGTCAACGTTAGCTCCTTTCTGTGTGGATTTGTGTGTTTGTGGGTTTTCTATGGGTGCCCTTCTTTCCTCCCACATTACAAACACATGCAGATTAGCTGAACTGGAAACTCTAAACTGCCTGATGTGTTAATCTGAGTCTGAATGTGTTTTCATGCGCCTCTCGTCAAGTCCATGCTGGGACATGTGTCGGTTTCCAGCAACCCAAGATCTAGAAAAAGAATGGTGACTTGTTAGGTTTACTTGCCTCTCAGTTCCTATTGTTTCCTTTTATTAACACATTCTCTACATCACTGTCACATGGCATCTTCCACAGTTCTTTGTCTTTATTTACTTGATGCAAACTACTGTTTTTCTATGCCATAGAGTGTACTACACCTAGGCTGGGCTCATTTTACACGGACAGCTACTGTTTATCTAACTACTTTGCAAGCTGACTGCTCAATAATGGCTGAATCTGTGAGGAAAACCTGAGTACTGGAGAAGGACCACTCCCCTACGGAATGTGTTCTCTACCAGACTTGGGTTGTTTTTAGCTGCAGGTCTGTTGTCTGTGCTGATCCTCACAGTAATCTATACCTGCTAACAGCCAAATGTGTTACATTTTTCTAGGCAGTGATTCGAGGCAGATCACAGAGATTTTTTTCTAGCATGAATGGCCATCTGGTATTACACACAAAAGGTCTTTTCTGATAATTTTTGTGTCACAGTGATATTAATTCTGCCTGGATCATCCACGTCTGGCTTTCACACACCAACTCTGTGAAAATAAAATAGTATTGACTGAATATAGTATTGATTTTTTTATTACATGAATTCCAATATGAGAAGCTCAGATGTTCAATGAACTACTCCTGTCTGAATAAAGTCAGAGGGCATAAAAATGACTTCCTTCTTTAGCTAAACAACTGCAGGACATTCTGTTACATTGTCAGACTAATTGGATGTGCTAACTCAGTAACTAGCTAGTTACTGTGACAAGCAGCAGACATTAAACCCTCATATCCCATAAATACATGTGCCAACGCTGCAGCTAGCAATTTAGTTTCTAGTGAGCAAACCATATTGTATCAGACTACGCTCGGCTCCTTGCAAACAGCTGACACTGCTAACCGCCTGAGCCCATTTCTATAAACAGCATCAGAACCTCACAATTCATCACTCGACACCAAATCAACTCCAGCTGGGTTTAATGTAAATATAAATGAACTGAGTGGGCAGAGAGGAGAAGACGGAGGGAGAAAGAAGAGACATCTGACTGTTTGATCACTTCTTTCTCACATTTTGCTCTTTACTCAAACCTCACATTTCCATCTTCCTCTCTCTTTCTACTCCTTGTCCTCCTGCATTGCTTATAGGATGGTTCTACAGTACTTTAGAATCAGTACTTTATTATATTTACCTTCTAATCCTGAGTCATTTAGCCAGTAAAGAAAAAGCTAGGGAGTCCACCTGTCATCAGTAGATCTGTATCTCTTTCATAAACACAGACAGACAACCCACCAGTTCGCCAGGCTTGTCACAGAAAGTCTCTCCAAGACAGCTGTCAGTACAATCTCGATGTCAGAGAGAAAAGGCAAGAGACACAGCAGGAGTGAACAGGTAAGAACAAGCAAAGAACATTAGTGATGAGATGATTATCTCATTAACAAAAAACGTATCTTCAATGATTTGTTAATCTTCACAGGAAGATGCCAAATATTTGCTAGTTCGAGCTTGAGGGGGTTCCCTGTTTTTCTGTTTCACGTTACATTTTAGGTTGTATAACTGAATTGTGAACTGTCTGTTGGACCATGGGCTCTGAGGTTATTTGCATCATCTGCCATTTTATAGATCAAAAGAGTAATTGATATGTCCAGAACATTATTGATAAATGATGAAAATATACATATTATATATATATATTTGCTGGAGAAAAAAAGACATAAAAGGGAGGCAATAAAACATGGCAAGAATAGAGTGATATGGTGAAACATGTTGACAGAATAGTGAATACTGATACTGTCTAGACACACACGCACAAACACATGCTTGATGTTAGGCTCCAAAAGAGAAATGATGTAACCATCTGCCCCAAGGACAGAGCTGAGAGGACCAGCGTCTAGCATATGACATCAAGCTTAGCAGTTTCTATGCATTCATGTGTGCATGTATGTGTGAGTGATTGAGGTGTGTTTTAAATCAAGGTTAGAGTGACCTTCTGGAAAGCTTCCTGTTTCTTCTGGAACCCTCCTGTGTGGTAACATAATAAGTAATGCGCGGTACAACGGCTCTGATTTCCTGGGAAATAGCCTCCTACATCTTTAAACTCACGTCATTGAGGCCTCCAATTGCTGTTACTTAGCATAATAAGATACAGTGCAATGGCAGCATCCCAAAATAAACAAACACAACACAGGAAAAGATTTTTGACTGAGCTTAATACCCTAAATCCTCCCTAACTCTAATGTTTCCAGTATTCCACTGACACTGAAGTTACCGTCTCAACTGTCTTCTCTGTGCTTCTTTGTTCCATTTCCTCCAGCACTGTCAGCTCCAAGGCCTCCACCAGAAAAGCCAGCTCCACGCAGCCTCCCAGAGAGAAGCTGGCAACAATCTTTGAAGCTAAAAATAACAGCAGCAAAATGCAGCGAGCTCGGGATAATCAGAACCCACGCCCATATGCAGGCCTGCTTGCTTGCAGGGCCGCCTGCTAAACTGCTGAGTGGCAAAAGACCACAATCACACTGGGATCAATATCTCTTATAGGGCAGAGGATGGCTGAAGTGGCTCATATAATGTGCATGAAAAATGTGCCAACAGACGCCTCCACACCCACATACAAAGAATCGTTTTCTTTAACTAACCAAGAGGGAGGATCTCTTGCTGGTACTGATGTCAAAATTAATGGCCAGGAAAATGGATTTATTAGATTAGCTTCAGGCGCTCTTTAGTCAGGCCTTCATTTCAAAAGACAATTTACACAAACAGTAGTTTTAAAACACTAGAGTCAGTGGGACAAATCCTTTAATTAACATTATTATTCTAAAAAAAAGTCATATATTGATACTTTTTTTATGTCCAGAATTTCTTCTCTTCAGTAAATGCATTTAATGTATTTGCATTCTGTAGTGGCCTATATAGTTGTTTTTAATTGTTTCTGGCAGCATCCACCTTCCCCTTGTGGGATTCAAATTGTGTTAGCGCACAAGGTATTCACAGGAAACAACATTATGCACTTACCAGTGCATGTGTGCATTTCACGTAAAGATGCAAGATTTGTTGACGGTCTTTAGTCATTTAAGTTGGACTCCTTCTGTTGCAATTTGAAGTATTCATTGTGTGTTTTGCTGTAATTGTAACACTTTAATTTCAATTTAAAAGAAACTCATGTACCTGTACTTTTAAAACCTACAAGGTGTTACCACCAGTAATCTCAGGTTTTTCACTTTTTAACTTTTCTATATTTTACTGGGTGGTTTAGTGTGTAGAGAAATTTGCAAGGGTAAAAAGGACTATATTTCCCTCTGAAAAACCAGTATCATATATTCATATAGACATTATATTATTATGTAAATTACTTTATATAGTAATGTAACTTTTCACAACTACAAAAGATCATTTGAATTCTGAATGAACAGGTTTGAAGGCAACCACTGCAATCATTTAACAGGGAGTATTCATTTCACTTTTAATCATTTTTTGAATTGATAAAAATGCAAACGTTCTTCTCTGGAAAAAATAAGTTTTGAGAGTTTAATGACACTCCACCAAGTCCAGTCAACATCAGCAGCAGGAGTACCGGTAACATGAATCAGAGAAGCTGACCTTGAGAGACAGGCAAAGAGAGACACGAGGACAGAGAGAGGAAAGAGAGAGGAATGGCACGGTCGAGGAGGAAAAAATTCAATTATACAGCTCAGCCACTGAAAGAAACCATCTAAGACTAGAACTGGTCTAGGCCAGAATTGTTGGGTTCCCCACTAGCTCTGTGTGCATTGAGGTTAAAACTGGTAGAGGTCAAACTGTGTCACGTGGCTTATGTGTCCTAAAGATGTCAATTGACAAATGTTGGTATATTACTAAATCTGTTATTTTGTTTTTGTTGTCCTTTATTAGTAAAATTACTGCGATGGACTGGCGACCTGACAAGGGTCCGATATACGCTGGGATACCTCTCTTCTGAAATAACTACAGAGGAACAAGCTCCAGCACTAGCTGTTGGCTATGGTTGAACTCATAACAAGTCTGATATTTATTTGCTTACTGTGTTAAATGGTTTGCTGCTGTAGGCCTGCTGACAGATTTATTAAGAGAAAGAGCCAAAGGTGGGATGTGGGAGAAGGGGGTGTGGATTATTGCCTCTCTAGGGAAACCTCTCTTATTTAATAAGCCACAAAAATCAATATGTGTTTCTTATATGCTCTCTGATGTATTTTATAAAATTTGGAAACAAAACATTAGGTTTTAGGCTTAATTTACATCCTGCTTTATGAAATCAAGCATTGTAATCCTGGGCAGGAAACCTATTGTGATGCAAAATAGCAAAGATTATGTTAGTGGAGGAAGAGAGTGTCCGAGCAAGAGAACAGATGAGTAAATATCAGATTGGCTTTTACTTGTTGCTGTGAGCTAAAAGAGCTGAAAGAGCTGAAGGGATGCAGGACTGGGCTTCTTGTTGTTGCACTAGTAATAACTAAGTAATAACTATTTAGCTGGCTTGCTGTGTCTTGTGTTGTTGTACTTGCTTGATGTTTGCCTGTGTTAGCAAAGTCGACCCGAGCAAAGCGTGCAAGCGGGGCAAAATAACTGGGCTTAGAAGCCTCTATGGACATAACCTTAGCTAATGGCAGAGGCATAGAGACCAAAGAGAACATTGTTGAAGTATAGTTAACTAAGTTAAAAAGTGAGTGACCAAGCAAGAGACTGCTGGAATTTGGCGAGAGCTTTGTGAAATAGAAGGCTGCAAGACAGGGGGCACGAGAGACTAAGTGAGAGAAGGGAAGCAGATGGAAAATTTCAACCCTGGCAGTCATAAATCAGTCTTCTTAAAATTTTCAGAAAGGCACCCTGAACACCTTCATTCACTGAAGTAAGTATGTATGTACGGGGAAATTGCTAAGTGTGGGATAATTCGTCAAAGGGCCATCTTCAATTATTAACACTTTCTTCTACATATTGAACATGTTTCTCTTTCACATCATTAATATTTCATCATTTTCCCCCCTGCAAGACATTTCATCATCATGAATCAAAGTGACATTAAGATTTAATCGCACAGCATCTCCGCTAAATTAAAACTATAATCAGTATGGTATGACAGGTTTTAGATGCATTTGGTTAGTGGTCAGGCACAGCAGTCTCAACAACTACATCAGAGATAAACTGACTGAAGACTAAAAAATGCGTTTATCTTTTAGCATAAACTATAAATTATAAATTGTCTTGGAACTGAAATGAAGTGCAACACAAGGAAAGCATTTGCAATTGTCATTAAGATGCATGTTCTAAAATATTTATCAGGCTCTAATCTTGGACTGATCATCCTGGTAGGGGTCCAAATTTAACATAAATTGATCAATCACAACTTTATTTAGGAATGTGCATCATGCAAGCCTAGAATAAACCTCAATAAAACATTGTAGATTGATAATATTTAATCCCCGTGACCCTGTACGTCGGCTAAGCAGTTGACGATGGATGTATGGATGGTAATACTAATGCAGAATACACTGTTCTTGATACTGTACACACTGACTTTGTGGGGCCACTGTGGGTCTTGGGCCCAGGGCAGTTGCCCCTCCCAAATTACAAAGACAAATCAACTGAAGACAGATGCTTTTTTTCTCTTGTTGGTTATATTTATGAATAAAAGGCTTGTACGATGGACACTTAAGTGACTCTGATCAACACAGTCATGCCTTCTTTCATGATCATGTCTTAATGTGAATTAAATAATCATGTAATGATACAGACCCAGCATATAGTATACCCTCTCAAGCAGCCACAGTACAGACTGTGATGAGTGAAAAAACCCAGATCGATCTTTAGAAAATATGAGAGGACAAGACAATATTCACAATATGGAAATCAAGTGCTACAATTTAAATATGTCATACTTTAGTTATCATTTCACATTTCCACATATTTCTTCCACCAAAAGCTGTAATTTTGTCCTATAAAGTTCTTTTAGCTGCAAGGAAGCAATCAGACTTCACAGATGGTGCTGGTTTCAGTTCTCATTCACACAAGAGGTCACGGCTGGGTCATACACATTGAATACATATAGACACACTAGACCAGGGCCGGACATTTCCCTGAGCTATTATTCTCCTTATGTATGTACACTTTATAGGTATGTTTATTTTGCTGCATTGCATAATTATAAACTAAAGCAAAAAAATAAATAGGCCTTCTTTAAGTAATTAGGCCAAGTCCTTAAATTCATTTTCTGTGCAACACAAGCTGTGATATGGCCCCAAAAGCAAACACAGCTCACACAGAACTAATCCAAGTGTAAAGATTGTGAGCTCTACATTCGTGTTTAAAACCTAGAATCTGGTTTAAAATCTCTCCATGTAAGATGAGTAGTGCAACACAAACATTTACACTGATGCCCTCGGGATTGGCCAGTGGTGATGGAAGTTATTTTTGGTTAATTTGGGGGCATTTTCTGTGTGGTAGATGAACTGAAATGACAAAATTAAGAATATACAGATGTACTTTCAAGACACATTTCCAACAAAACACATGTAGAGGCACCTGACAGATTCTCATCAACAATTATGGGTGTAATTCCAATAATTTCCACCAAAAGTGACTGGATGGAGGAGAACGAGACAGACTTCTGATATTAGGAATGAACGAAAATGTCATCCAACGTGTCAGAGTGGGTCATAAACAAGGCTTTGTTTGATAATGCATATCAAGGCCTCAAAAGGCATCTTAAGAGTCACAGGAAAAAACAACACATACTCAGCACTTTTCATTCCAGATGCCCCATGTCTGTTTAATCAAGCCAATTTAGAGTGATATCAGCCTCAAAATCGTCATGGCTTTCAGCAGATTTTAGTCGTATGCTGAGCATAAAGAATAACTTTCTCATAAAGGGTTTTGTCTGAGGCAAAGCACAGATTTTTGCCAACGGTGTTGAGAAACGTTTGATCAAATGTTAAGTTTTTGTTGTTCAAATATGGATTTACTCATGTAATCAAAAACGTGTTTTGCTGGAAATTACATATTTAAACACTCAGTATAGTAGTATAGTGAGTATAACGGTTTAGGCATCACCTGGTAACATAAAAACATCCTGCCACAGACTATCAAAACAATCCTTCAGTAGTCAGGCTGCTTGTAAGCTCATGGAGAGTGTGTGTGACTGATAGGTGGGCTAATGTAATTCTGTTGCTTCCACAGTCATAGTGATGGGCTGTTAATCTGGATTTAGGTTTCAGGGCCACTGTCTGAATGAAACCTAATCCCACTGAGTGGCTCATCATGGAGACAAAGACCTCAGACTGCGGCAGAACATTTTCTGAAGTTCAGATCTGACAATCGCAGTATAATCTACAATCAGAGACCAGAATCCACTGACCATCTCAGTTTTTTATTATTGTGGCCATAAATAACAAATACCGCCCCAGTACCTTGTTTTAATTAAGAATCCCTTTCTAGGGATTTACTCATCACTACATAGACTCATCTGGTCTTTACTAACATTAATAATTCCTTTGCCTAATGCCCTATTTAAATGACTGTTTGGACTTTCTGTTTGTTATAGCAACAACATATCAACATCTGATGGATCTTATCTGTGTAATAAATCCCATGCAGCATTTTACAAACAAGTAAACAAGTAACACTATTTCAGTTTATGTGAAGGATTACTGCTCACAACCTGTAATCTTAAAAGTAGTCTGGAATAAGTGCACAGATCTGAGGTTACTTTATCTAAGTGACATTATTGCTGACGCATCTTGACATTTTGCCCTGCAGTGCAGAGGTCACTTGGCTTCCTCTTAATGGTAGCATCTCTCCCGGGTCTCTGCTTCATTCTTCAGCTAATAGCATGGGAATAGAATAAGGTCCAACAGATTTAGATATGCCAATCATGCTTTGAAAGTGACATTTGCTAGAAGTAAGATGTCTCGACTATTATATCTTCCTAACAGTTGTCAGATCTTGACTTTTTGACAGTTAGACAAGATAGATTGTCGCCAAATACCACCAAAGCTACACTGCCCAAGGGCTTCTGGAGATAAAAGCCCTGTTTATTTTCTGCATAGAAAATAACAGTTGACTAGCAGTTGGAACACTTCCAAGGCTTGGATGGCTATGAAGAGGGTGAGTTATCAGTGCAAAAGATTATAAACTGTGTTAGGAAATATGTGGCTTTTTAATAAAAAGTCAAAAGTACAGGTCTGTGGACATAAACATAAGGGCAGATAACTCCCAATTTCATTAAGAAGCATCCAGTCACCAAGCTTAAAATTCAGTTGAGTGTGCTGCTAATGGCAAGTTAAAGATAAAGATTATGTTTAGAGACAAGATAATATAGTACACACAGAGCTTTAAATGAATTTACTTTGGCATCCTGGATGAAATTTGGATGACATCTGCTACTATAACGTGTTGTTTTGCTCTCGGCTGAGATTTGCATCTATTACTGACTTCCTATCCACAACAACAAAAGTAGTCATAGGTATCAAAGTATTTGCAGCCATTTGCTATACCAAACATAATTTCTCAGAAATTAAGATGAAATAATGAAAATTAATGTCCATTACAACCTATAGTATAAGTATCTACGAGCCTCCTATTTTTCAAAGAACACTGAGGACATAACTTTCAAATGAGAATTTACACTAGAAAAAAATACCAGTGTCTCATCCCTCATTGCAACTCTGTAGGTCGAAGCAAACCAGAGAACACCATAACCCAGTGTCAGATAAAATCTATGTCTGTTTTCAGACCCACAAAGACAGGGACAGCATCAATAAGAGTACACAGTTGGCCTACTATACTTCAATTAATTGAATTTTCTGAGCACAAGCCAACACAGGCAATTCAGTAATACCACATAACACATTCACACATAATGGATAGTTAATGTGAAAATGATGGCCTTTTTACATCAAAGCAGCATGTGGGTGGTAGAATAGAGAGGGTGGGAGGGTGAAGGCTGTTTAAGATTATTGAACGAGTCTGCGTATTCTGTAGTGGCAGAACTTTCTTAGGGAAGCTGTAAAAGGAGTGACATTTCCTGTGGATATCTATCAACAAGGCGTAATGGTTTTCATGAGCACTGGCTGGAGAAATTACAATCTTTTTTAATGGTTAATTAATAAATGAAAGGATGATGATGAATGGCCCCCATTTTTCTCCTTGTAATGAAATGATACACATTTTTCCCCTATGTTTCTAATTATTGGCGGAGACATTCCCTGGTCTCTGGAGTAATCTGGGGACGTTTTCATTATCATGGACACAAAAGAAGTTGCTGCACCTTTGCATTTAAGCAGACAGAAGCCACAGCAGGTGGAATTGGATGACTAAGTTTATCCCAAATGTTATATATGTGTATATCATACATTACAAGTGATTATATGATGAGAGCATGGCAACAATACTCGAGCTTCAATGCCATTACAGAGCCTTTAGCTAACTTACAACCTATGCATATATTCTATTTAATCAGTCCAGACCATGAAATTAAGTAGTGTGATATCAGTGCAATGTTAAATTAAACTGTAAGTAGAGATTGACAGTATGTGACATGCCTGTACCAGCTGTTCATCAAGTGCTTGCTTACTTTTGGGCTTTATTTTCACTCCACATATGGGAAAGAGCGTGAGGTCACTCTATTAAAAATATAACCCACTCTTGTCACTCTGAAACTGTCAGTGAACGTCTAAACCAGGATCAGAGACATGGACATCACAAGCAGAGGGATGTCCAGCCCACAATGTGACACCATTTTGAGAGCAGAGAGATTTATCATGGAGGAAGCTGTGTGTATAAAGTATGTGTATGTGATGTGTGTGTATGTGTGTCATTGATCGCTGCAAGAAAATCCCTGTAGCACTAATCAATAGCAAGTGTGCATAGCGTGACTTGAGTCAAGGGCAGAAATGGCAAAAACTGAAGTAGAGGAATACGCATCCATTAACAGATGAAATAGTACACATTGCTGTGACTTGTGATCATACCAGATGCAACAAATAATCAGTTTACCTGGGCATCCTACATTATGAGCATCAAGAACGTTTGAAGGTTTACAGGAGGAAAACAACACCTCAAACTTTGAAGCTTGGAGGTTTCAGCAAGTAAACAACACCACTTAGTGTACATATGAGTGCATGCAGTCACCAATGAGTATACATTATTGAAATGGTTCAAAAAGTGTATATGACATGTGCATGAGCATTTCAACCAAGGAATCTTCACTCCAGGTTAACCTTGCCTTTCTTTAGCCAAGTCAGTTTTAGTTTGCAACATTGCATAACTGCAGCCCATGTGTACTCAAAACAGGATTTAAACTAACATTATATAAACAAATGCAAGCGAAACCTTCCTTATGCCTTATTCTTCCTCATCACAGAAATAATATCACCTTAATAATCACGTTGCACTAATCATATTGCACATTGTACCTATAAAAAATTACATGACCCATGCTTTGTACCGATAATGGTCTACTTTATGTGAACCTAACATACCTTACTCTTCCAAATACCTTTCAAACTAAAGTTTTAACCCACTGTTTGTACCACAGTTTTAAAGTCATTCTAGACTTCACAGCTTGCACAGCACTGCTTTCTATGCCTTCAGCACATGATACAGCAAATAATAGTTTAACCATCCACAGCAGAAAGATTGATTATTGAGTCCTGCAAGAGTTCAGATAGCCTTACTGTAGCAGTCTATGCTATTAATTGATCAATTCTCAACCGACAAGAGTGTCAATAATACAATATCTAAAACAGGATGGTAGTACATGTCAGTTTCAAGCCAAAAGGTCTCAAAGAAGTCAACATTGTCAGAAATAAATCAAAGTTCAAATATCATTCTTGATGATAAAGAGTCAACCAATGAACAAACGTTTGACCCACAGCCAGTATGAAAAAGCGCCAGCAAAGATGTTGTACTCCTCCATTGATGTTCATGCCAAATAAAGTTGATAAACGTGACTTACGTGTTTTGCGGTGGCTGTGTGTACGCGTGACGAGCGTGGTGGAGACCGCCTCAGTAGTACTATGCTCCGGGGTCCACATCTGCGTAGAGTCATGGAGTACAGTTGGATTGGACGGTGAGGGGCTAGATGTTGCACCTCCAATTATGAAGGTCGTCCGTAGCGCTGCAGTGGTCGTAGTAAAACCCGAAGGTACACGTCCATTACGATTTACAGGATTCCGAGGGGTCACTTGGCTGCCCGATGCTCCACCACCTCTAGGGTTTATAGTAGTGGTTGTAGCAGTGGAACGAGTTCTACCCTTTGCAACAGTTACCGTTCTAGACGTGGGGTTCCCACCATCAACTGTAGGCGTCGTTGTGGTGGTTGTAGTATCAGGACCTTTGGGAATCCCGCTTGGTTTGGAGAGGAAGATGGGATCCTGACCTATTCGATTGGCATCCACCAGGTCTGTTGGCACGTAATCCCGTACTGTACCAACAACAATCCATTTCAGCAGCATCAGGCTCAATCCAAGGCCAATGAAACCAATGAGTAAGGGGACCACACACAGCCATGTCTGCTGGCGAGGCCAAACCGCACAGCGAAGGGGACCCTGATCCTGGGCCTGACCCTCACCGCGGTCCCCTGAAGTCCCTGAAGCCTCAGGTTCCTCCAGGATCACAGCCCCGGAAACAGCTGCCCCAGAACACTCGCTCATCCTTCCCTGCCGTCCTTTATGGCTCATTGAGGGTTAACCCTGTGATAGGCATTGATTGTAAATGGCAGAAATGTTCCCAACAATGCCGGACATTGAGAAGGGACAAAGGGAATGATGAAGAAATGGATACAAAAGGACCCCACGGGAATCAGATGCTCAATAACATGTACACAAATATGTAATCCAAGGATAGAGAGAAGGAGAGGGGTGCAGGAGACACATGCAGACACACGATCACAAACACACACACACAATCACACTCAGAAATAACACCCAGTGAGAAATGGGAGAGCTGGCGTAGACAGATAATTGCCCGATTAGTCCGGGTTAGTCCTGCCCAACTCCCAATGTCCAACTGAAGCAGTAAACTTCAAGAACGTTCACAAGCCGGAGAAGAAGTGATGCTTCTAACAGGGAGAAAAAGAGAGAGGGACAAAGAGAGAGACAGGAGAGAGAGATGGGTGGGAAGGAACTGTTTTACATCTGTGCATGTGTGGCATCTGTGTTCTGATGCCTCTGCAGCAAAAATCCACAGCTATTTCTACTTAATGTGCATGTGGGTCCCCACCATGTACAATCCACGATGGGAGAGTATTGTCTAATTAGGGGATTGAAACTTGAAGGCTGGGTCTTGTTGCTTCCCCACCCTGTGCAGGACCAAAAAAAATGAAAGATGTTTCCCAATGCAGCCTATTTAGCAGAGTCTAGTCGAGTTCAGCTTTAGCCGAGTCAGCGTCCCTCAGCTCCCAAAATCTGTCTCTTTCTGTTACCAAAAGAGTGCGAGAGCAAAGATAGTTCTCGTTAATGTGTCTGTCAAACACTCTTCTTAGATCATTTGCTATCTTTGTTGCCCGTTGCTTTTCAGTCAGCCTCTCCTTTTTTGAGGATTTTTTATTTATCACTTTTTTGGTCCAAACCCGACTTTATTTCCTTTATGTGTGTTTTTAATCCCAGTGAGGCTAAAAATAAAGCAGTAGAATCCAATTAATTTTCCAGATCCAGTCATAAAGCAAAGCTTCGGATGAGGACAGAGAGAGGGAGGGGGGTAAAAGAATGAAGGGTGTTGTCGCGCAGTGGTATCACAGGGCGGATAAATGCAACGCGTGATCCCGCTCCTTCTCCAGCCGGCTGTGGATCAGATTTCCCCAAGCTGTCCGCTCAGCGCCCTGCTGTCTCAGTATACTGTCCGTTAATACTGCAGCAAGCACTCTGAAAGCCTCTTCTCATCTATTTGCAGGGAACATTCCGCCACAGAGGGATAAAATGAGAGACGAAGAGGATGAGAAGCAGGGAGTGGATGAAAATGATTGAAACAGAAAGAGCAAAAAGCAAGATAAATAAGAAGATAAGAGGAAAAAACACAAACAGGAGACCACAATGCTTAAAAATATCCAACTGATTCTCTCTTTTCTCTTTCTGAACGCTGATTTTTCCTCAGTCCCTGAAAGCCTGTGCTCTTTCGAGTCAGTCTGTGATTTGTTGGTCGGGTTGCTGGGATCCTCTGCTCGTCCTTCCCTCCAGGAAGCTTTCTTGGAGATGATTAGAAATGTGTGCCCCGCGCTGGGCTGAGAACTTGCACACAGCAGCAAAAGCTCCCTAACCCCCTATGGGGTTAGCAACATCCGATGATGCAGCTGTCTTTACCTGTGGCAATTGTGATGCAGACGCACATACAGCTGCCTCCCTGAGCTGCCGCTGCTGAAAGAAGGAGAACGAATGAGAAGGGGGAAAAAAAACACAGGCACAGACAGAGCGTGTGTGCACACTGGTAAAGCAAGGGAATAGAGAGACAGAGAGACAGGAAGGGAGGGAGGAGAGAAAGAGGCTGCACCTGCTAGATGCACCAGCACTGGGAAGCTTGCCCACCTCCGTTAGCAGGGAGGGGAGTAAGTAAAGATGCAGAATGAATACAGAAAACTAGGAAAAGGGGAAAATGGGAGTGGAGGTGTGTGTACAGATAAAGATAATGAGAGTGGGACGGGGAAGAGGGAGAGAGAGCTCTGCAGCGGCAGATGAGGCAGTTACAAGCGAGAAGCCCGAGTCCCAGACGGATCAGAGCAGAGGCATAACGCAGGAGCCGTCGCTCACTCCCTCTGCCCCGCCCACTGCACCGCATCAAAAAACAGATGAGGAAAGAGGACGGAAGAGAGATAGATTTTCAAACCAAAGACCAAACTTACTGAAGAGTTCTTTTGCAACAGACAAACAGCATTCATAAAATGAATAAATGCCAGTTGGATTGATAACCCCTTGAGTGTACAAAACACATGATTTCAGAAAATAATTAAACACTGAGATATGTGTTTTAACTCTTCAACTGTATTTAATACAATATTTAGTATTTATGTGGATGCACAGGAGCTTGGTCAGCACTGCAAGGCAATAAAAAGTATGTTTATATGACAAACTGTGTATTGTTTAAGTGTCTTTCCAAAGATAGCTCTAACTTATTAATATATTTTGTTTTTAATGAAGTACATTATAGTCTCCATATTTATTCTAAGGATGCAATACTGTAAATGTGATGAATGTATTTCTACAGCTTCTATGTATGTTGAGGACTTTTTGTAAAATGTATATTTTTTTAATGACTTATTTTTTTACATTACATTTATTCATTTAGCTGACACTTTTATCCAAAGTAACCACCATTACACCCCGAAATGTGTAATTTACAGAATAATTAATTATAATTATATTATACTGTCCTATATAATAAACTCTGCTATGGTTATTCTGCCTCTCCTGTGTCTTTATTGTATATTCTGCTCTTTTAATAATATTTTCTGTTTTAAAAAGACACAGCTTTACGGGGTAAGGGACAAAAGTGAAGCAAGCGAAAGTTGGGACAAATGCAGAGAGAGAAAATTAAATAATAAACAGATCCAAGTCACAAGGAAATGATGTGGAGAAAAAAACAGACAGAAGACAAAAGACTAATAATATGCTGCGTTTCGCATCACTGCTTACTCTGAGTATTATTTTAATAAGCCAGTTTGAATGACTGAGCCTCAGTAAATCCAGCCTGGGTTCAAATCAATTTAACAGTGTACAGCGCTGTGTAAAACAGCCTTTAAGATGCTTGTTGTAAAACCATGTTTCATCTGTTGTATTGTGACTTTATCTTTATGTGCCTGAATGTGTTTGCAAGTGTGTCTTGAAGGAAGTGATAGCATCATAAGAAAGAAACACACCACATAAAGTCATACAGATAGTCATGTGCCTGTAGGGGGATCCTTCAGTTTGTCTTGTGGGGAAACTCAATGGATGTTGTGAGTTTTCACACCTCTTTCTGACTTCTGACATACAAATATATGGCAGCACATGTTAAAGCAGCCATCAAGACACTGTGGTGGTTTCACAGAATCTTCAATAATGTCACTGGCAAACAGCCAGGGACACAAATTAAATGCTAATCCAACTGCACTGCCACTTGATGAAGAAGACACAGTAAAACTAGTGGTAGCCTCTGTTTCAGAGCCAGAGAACACAAGCCTCTTTAAAACTTTTAAATCAAGTAGATAATATCCAAAAGTGGATACTCAAATGAGTTAATCAAAATATGTAAAATTTATTTCTGGGATACCTGGAGTTGCTAAATAAACTGCTATACCTCTAAAGTAGTACAGTTTGTAATTGACTATGGAAAAATCTGCTGACATGACCAATCTTAACTGTGCTTAACTATAATGTATCATGGCCTGTGCTGGATTATGGATTAATTACTTGTCCTTACCTACAGTAAGAGAAGTGTTTGCGCAGTGGAATCCAATGGTGAACAAGGTCAGTATATCTTTGCAATGCACTTATGTTAACATAGTCTGAGTGGGGGCAGTTTTTCACACTTTAAAGTGTTTCATTGTCATTTTCAAAACCTCTTACAAATGCAGACATGGGGCAAAATGTTAGAATTCAAATCTTATGATTGTTGCAAAAATTCAACAAAATAGTGAAATGTGCCAATCAAAATGTCTTAGGGCAAGATATTCAATTTAAAATGATATAACGCAGAAGAAATCTGAAATCAGAACCAGAGACCAATAAAGCTTTCGTATCCTTATATAGTATTATATATAATGTGTGCTTGTTTGATAATACTGCTGTTAGCTTGAATTGGCTGTCAAAATGTGGGGTTTATATTTAGACTCAGGGTACAGGGTTTTCTTTTATCTTTTGCATTTGACTCATTTATAGTTTTATAGTTTAGAACTTTCAGTTCTGGTGGTATTTAAATCCCTTTGCAATCTGTTGTTTACAATCAAAGCAGTATAATCCCATCACATATCGCAAAATTGTATGGGATTATAGTGATGTGTTTAGCATATTGTATGACCATCACTGTTATCATATTTAAAAATCGCACAGCTTCAAACCTGGCTCAGAAATAAAATTTAAATCATTCTCAAGGGCCCAGAGAAAGTTGGTATTTTTTATGCAGAAAAGACAAATTAGACTTTGTTTTGCCTACAGTAAGACCTGTATTTATCCACAGGTCCAACCTGGCCAAAAATAAGCAATGAGCACACAGCATTTGAAAATCTTTATTAAAATTAATTTACCTTTTTTTCTGGTATTTAAATTTCTTCCACTCAGAACATTTTATCATCCTATGTTCTTAGGCAATATAAAAAAAATACATGTGTTGGATTTAGGGAGAAGGTTTAACCCGAAATTAAGAGGAGTTTTGTTTTTAATAATTCACCAACACCCAGAAACGTTTTGGCAGCAGAAAAACAAATCCATGAGTAAAAGAGTAACGTTATTTCCTGTTGCGGGAATCCAATGGTCGAGAGTGTAGGCAGGGTGCTACAGACGGTAGCTCCCCTGATGGATCATGTGTAAATAGATTTCTATAGGCTATGTGTTTGTGCTTTATCGAATTAGTTTCCTGATTAGAGAGGCTGCTGTCGGTTCATCCTGACCGATCTTGTCGGAGTGTCGGGAGATTCAAATAATCAATGACTTTAAATGCTGCTGTACCATGTACGCACAGCGTCTTTCTTAATGGGGAGAGGATTCATCCTATTTACTCCCCCCCGCTATTATTCAGAAGGTTCATTTTTATGACGAAGACTCACCAGCTCCGCAGATATAACTCTGCACATCACTAGAACCCACCTATGCAGCACATCTTTCTATCAGGAGCGCCCATTAAATAGCAGTGAAAGTAACGCAAAAGTAACGCAAAAGTAGAGAAAAGCATTACAATTCAGTAGAAGTAATATAACTAATTATTCTCAAATGACAGTAACTAGTAATCTATAATGTATTACATTTTGGAAGTAACTTGCCCAACACTGACGACCAAATGTACTGTTGCACTTTCAGTAGATATCAAGAGATACAATACTCTCAAGCAAGCCCTCACTTATCACAAAAAAAAAGTCTGCTGATGCCTGCATGATTTTTGATGATCTTTGTTTTGATGATATTGCTTGGCCGCATTAGAGAGACAGACCTCCCAGAGAGCAACCTGCTTTTTAATTAAAGGGCAAACAAATGTAGTTCCTCAAATTACAAGAAGACAACAAACAACAAATCAGCCCTATTTAAAAAGGTCAAAGTTGTAGTTATTTGTCCAGAGCAATATGGTATGAGAGTGGATTTCAGTGTATTCAGTCCCTCCAGGAGTTTTCAGTTGCAGAAATAATTCAATCAATCCCTGCATTATTTACACCTCGCTGCCATATTTCTGTTAAATCTGACAGAATCCATGCAAATATGGACTGTTTTGCTCTTCATTATAATAATCCAGTTCAGACCCAATGCTAACACCCTTAGGTCAAACAAAACACAACGTTCCAGCTGCCTTGTCTTTTGGGATTTTGATTCCCTTACTCTCATCTATGCAACCCCTAAACTGTTCTACAACACATTTACAGTTTACAATATATTTATAGTTTACAATTTTATTAATTAAGTTAATTAATTTAATTGAATCAAATACTACATAGTGCACAGCAATGTTGGCGATAATAATCACAAAATGCCTCAATGTGAGCAAATTGGGACTACTTAATGAAAAAAATACACACGATTTGCTACCAGTTCACATCAATACAAAGAAACAAATTGCAAATGAAATATATTTTAGGAAATAGAGATGTACATTGTTATAATCGTAGTTTAGATTTTTTTCACCCCAGAAAGGCTAGCAACTGTGCTAGCAGAAGACAATGGGATCCTATGAACAATAAGGTTGGTTTTGAATATGACATTATGGAAAGCTGATCCTCTGCAACTAGCTTTGCTCATTCAGAGTGTAAGTGAACTTAGTGACAGAAGACACCTACCACTAAAAATCTGAGCCTATTAAACACAGATCTTTCAAAAAGCAGGGATCATTACTGGACATAAAGGCTGCCCGCTGTCAAATGGAAATTTCTGCTGAATCAATATAAATGCAGCTTTTGTCTGAGCTCATACCCTGGAGACGCAATGATATGCCCCAGAGGGTAGCCTAAATAACACAATAAGGTCAGAGGTCATTGAATATCTTACTCAGCCATTAGGATGCATGTTTGTGTTTTGTACTCAAGCTAAATAAAAAAAGATGTGCAAGCAGGTATGTTAGGATACTTTTATCCTAACAAGGGATTCCAGGAAGATAATAAATAAATTTAAAATGTCTTTGTAACAATAACTCAATTCATGTAAACGGGTCGCTCGCAATGAGGAATCCACAGAGAATTGTCATCAGTTCTGCAGTAAAATGGAGCTGTTTTGGGTTAATGTTTTGGTTTTACCACATATCTGCATGATTTAGTCTCAAGCTCTTATCAACCCAGTTTTCAGCAACAACAGGCAGCTGTTTCTAGCAAACAAGCTCTGAAGAACCCACTGTTTGCTCAGCACCAAACAGAACAAGAGAGTAAGTGATTAGCTACTGGAAAAAGTGGAATATTTAGCAGCTAAAGAAACAGGAGTTGTCTCAGGAGTTGTTGGAGACCAAGCCAGAGCTTTAAAAAAGAGTGAATATTGGATTTAACATTCATCAGGTGTACAGAGACATGGGAAATAAATGATAATGTTGCTCTGTGTTTGCTGCATGTGTAAGTCTGTCAGCTTGTTGTGGAATTCTTCTGCCCCCCAAGGAACACAGCTCATTTCCTGGTTTAATTCTTCTTTTTTATTTACCTTACATACATCTCTACTACCTATTACCTATGTGTCTATTTGCCCTGAAATTATTGTCATAGGTAAACTTTGCTACTCAGCCATTAGAGCCATGGATGGTGTTAGGGTTTACAAAACCAACAAAAGGTGGTGGTGCAGCTGTCAGCAAGGACAAACTTGTTAGAGGTTTTGTTTTGTTTTGTCAAAATTGCGGGGTCTGATGTCACCCATAAATCAATGAACAAATCAATGATTAGGTCCATCCAATTATTCAATAAGTGCAATTGTGAAAATATGTATGTATACACATTTATAGCTATTATTATTTATTAGTTATTTTATTTACATTTTTATATTCTGAGATTGCTTTTCTTGATGTGGAGATACATTACACAGTTTTGGCTAAGGTAAGAATATCTCTAGCTAATAAAATGGCTGATTTGGTTGACCCAGGTGGGTTTTCCGGATCTGGACATCAATAGGGTCATGAATGTCTTGTCTCCCTCATGTTGTTAAAAGGTTTGGATGGTTTAATTTCCATCGAGTGCCCCTACCCTCTTTTCTGATGTCCCTGATCTTTATCAAACATGTTCAATAGTTTCACTTGCTGTCTTGTTGAGTCAGCGATCGAAAGAGCCAAGCTGTCACTCTGGCCAACCCTATAGGACAAATGTCTTAGGACATCTCACTCTACTGACAAGTGAACTAATATGTCCTTAGATTAACCAAAATCTGTTCTACTATAAATTAATCTAATCTGCATTTTAGGTGCACTATGTCCAGGGGCGTGTCTAAGGGGGGGGGCATTGGGTGGCACGTGCCAGACTGTGGCCTCTGCCGAACAATCTTTTTCCAAATTAAAATTTATTCAATCTCAATGTCTAGTGAATGTCAATGCCTTCCAGCTGGGGCATTAATAAACAGCTTTGCACAGTAAAAAGAACTTATATGACTAATAATTAATCTAGCCTAAACACTTGTGTTTAGTTTTTTTTACCTTTGCACAGACATGAAACCTTTTGCCAATAATCTCAATGGTGCAGGCCACTGTCATATACATATATGTTTTTGTGTGTGACATTGTGCGCTGTCACTTATAGGATCATGTTTTCATTTTTGTGAAGGTGCGCTGTCAGCTGCTATAGTTTTTCTGTGCGGTGTGTTTCACTGTTATGGGTTGTTTTGAAGATGCATGCTTTCACTTCATTAATCTGCTGCTGACATTATGTTACTCTGATTGTGATGGGAAGGCCTGTTGTGACCATCCTGCATTGAGGCTGTAATGCACGAAACTGTAATGTTCATAATTAAAGTAGATATGAACAGTAGAGACAGAAATGTTAATGGAATGCCATTTTCATGTGTGTGTGTGTGTGTGTGCGCGCACGCAAAAGTAGATTTACTTCATGTCACCCCTGCACAGTGCCCCACATGTGCCCCCCTAGTTAAGAATGTCTGGACGCCACTGACTATGTCATGCTCTCAGATATTGTGTTGTTTTTGGATATAATGCCAAACTTCTTGAGCACATTATCACACTGCTAGGATCTACTCCAAAGACAAACAATTTATTTCTGTGCTCAGTCTCTTGTTCCACTGCACAAATAAAATAACACATATGTAATCCTCTTTTTCACTTGGCTTCTTTACCAATTTGTAACAGCTTCTAGTCAGGACAGCCTAACAGCATGAGGAAAGTTGAACAGATTGAGATGGAAAAACATGGCCACAACTTCTCTGACACATCTCCAAAAATGTCTAATTCCCTGCTAGAGAAGACATTTTGTTAATCACTAGTATTCATTAACTGAAATTTAACTGAAATTAATCTTTACTAACATGACATTAAGAAAGCATTTCAATTAATCATCTAAAAATCTCAACAGTGTGTTTATCACACCTCATTAGCAGGTAGATGTGTGTGCCAGGGTGTGCTTCACAGCAAAAGAATATAAAATAGTGAACTCCACCAAATATAACACTGATGTATTTAAGTTAAACCTGCATCAATTTATTTATTTTGACAGTAATCAATCATTTATTTACACATTTAGCAGACATGGAGCAACATTAGGCTTCATTCTGGCCATTTTTCCTCTCCTAAGAAAGATATATTTTGCTCCACTATGTTGATTATCTAGCCCCTGTCTGTCTGCCATTTGATGCTGGACAGGTAGTGCACAGTCAGTTGATCAGAGCTTTATCGCTGAAAACATCTTCCTGCTGCTTGATGCTGTCATCAAGTGACACTGAATGAAACACCAACGTTGCCGGCTGTGAAAGCAACCAATGAGCTGAAAGACGCTAAGATTACTAAGAGATTTTTTTAAGTGAATTCATAAATGGTCTAATACACTCTTAATACAAATTAGCAGCATTAACCATTATGATGTTTTTAAAAGTATCAACTAATAATAACCAGTGTGATCCTTTTTGTTTTTCTTTAATTTGGCAAAACCATATGGTGACAAAGGGTCATTGTTATTGTGTTTTACCTACAATGAACGTAAAAAAAGACATGTAATAAGACTGTGGCTAACAGATGTTGGGAAAACTAACCATTTTGACTTAAAAAGAGACATCTGCTTTGCTCCTTAAATGTTTTTTATTTCTTAGGAAAAAAGTGTCAGTGTTCTGTCTACAGATCAAAGACTGTTCAAGTGAGTCTGGCATCCATTCTGCATGTAGTGTATGCTACTCATAATATGTCTCTGAATTCTAAATCAGTCAGAGGCAACACACATCCTGAAACCTGGCTTATTGTTGATTATGCAAACAAATCAACCCTAGAATGAATTTCCTTTGGCCTCATTTTATTTGTTTGTTTTCACCCCCATCTCAGCCGTTTCCTCTCCTCCGAAAATTGGTGTTGTTTGTGCATAGATCCTCTGTTATCTCATTAAGCCCTCCAAACACTCAAGCTGCCTGAAGCCTCCATTATTCGTTTTATCTCTGATTAGGGATTCTATTAAAAAAGTAAATGAGGTCTGTGGGGTCCTTGTTTTTGCCTTTTTTTTTTCTAACAAAATGTGTCGTGACCACATGTTTAGACTTCGTAAATGTACATTAATTTAGAGAGGGTCACTTAACTGAATGGATCCACTGGCAGCTGAAGGATATTCATATCAGTTGTCATCTAAAGGTTGGACTAGTGAGTCATCGCAAACAATGATGGCATCAAGTTTTCACAGCCCTTTAACATGCAGTGAGCAGCTGTATCAAAAACTACAATTCAGAACTGGAATATGAATGGGAATAACAGCTTTATTTCAAGCCAATCCCACCAAAAGGTCTGCACAAGTGTGACTTCAACAACAAAACTAAATGTCATTAAATGAGCATATGGTTACATAGATGCAACAACAACGAGCTACAGTGTGAGTGAGATGTGGGGAGTAATATGAAAGGAAACAGGATGTTTGCAACAGATGTAGCACAAGGGTGCCGAATTTTGCAGCAATTTATTTTTCAAAAAAAAAACTGTGATTAAAGTGGTTATGTTATTAGGCGTTTTTTTTGGTTGTTGTTTTTTTTGCAATGAGGTAGATGTTCATTTTTAAACTGTAAAATTATAGTTGAATCATTAAAGCCCCCCTCCAGCCAGTTTTAACTGCCGTTTTTGGTAAACGTTCTGTCTCAATCAGAGAATGGTAGTGTGGTTAATAGTCGGATATAATACATTACCATGACAACCAAATACTGACCGGCTGGAGTGTTCATTAACGATATGCTGTGTTAACTACACTGTAAAGTTTAGTACACTTTACTGTCTGGCAGGAGTAGCCATTACTTACCCATGATAGAAACTAATGTTATCAGCTGTTATCAATCATACAGTCGATGGTCCTGTCACGCACTGCACACGATAACTCCCACTACGTTTTATAGTGCGCTTACTTTACTGCGGGGGTGTGGTGAGTGCCTCCGCCGATGCATTGGTAAAACAGCCGTCAGTAAAATGTGTGTGGCAGACTGTATATAAGACGGTGGCAGGTGAAAGTGCGAGGTGTTTTCTGTCATCTGTTATCCAAAACCGCACGTACAAATGCCATAATGAAAATGAACAGCACACTAAACCAAGAGGAGGAAAACAAAAAATAAAATGAAGACCCTCTTTTAGCCTACTTTCTGCAATAACTATGCTAGCTAACTACACCTGGCTAACTAACTTAGTTAACTTAGCTAACCAAACTAGAAAGACAAACCAACAATCAGACACAGCGAGACATACCTACTGCAAGTTTGCTGCTATAATACAAATAAACAGACTTTATTATATAATTTTACATAAAAATCTTGTAAATGTAATTAATGTTTAATCTAAAAAATTATACAACACCCACAAACACTAGATTTTCCATTTAAAAACGTACTGTGCTTAAACTGGTAATCAGCTTTTAGGATTATGTCCATTGTAATTTTTGACTATTCTTGTAGAAGCGCATCTGTGAGGTCAGGCACAGATGTTGTACGACAATGCCTGGCTCGCAGTTTCCCGAGGTAATTCATCCCAGAAGTGTTCAACCGAACTCGTTCATCCATGTCATTATGGAACTTGCTTTGCGCATTGTGGGGAGTCATGTTGCAATAGGAAGGGGCCATCCCCAAACTGTTTCCACAAAGTTGGGAGCATGAAATAGTCCAAAATGTCTTGGAATGCTGAAGCATTAACAGTTCCTTTCACTGGGACTAAGGGGCCAAGCCCAACCCCTGAAAAACAACCCCACGCCATAATTCTCCCTCCACTAAACTTTACACTTGGCACAATGCAGTCAGGCAAGTACCGTTCTTATTTCTCACACTTGATGGAAGAGCTGGTGGTGGAAGGGGAGTGGTTATCTGCTCTGTCATTTTTGTAGCCAGGTAGCCACCTGAATTGAATTTGTCCCTAATTCTGTGGAGAGGGCTACGGACTAACATATCTCCATAATTTGGTCACCATACCATTATTAAGGGAAACTTACTTACTTAATGTCTTGCAGACCTTCGACAGATATGCTGTTTATTATGTTTGCCGTTGTTTATGTTTTCCAATTGAGCTACCTTGAGAAGCAAAATGCTTTCTTAAGGTCATCCTGAGGCGTTGTCGTGCAAAGTCATCCAAATCTGAAACAACAACTGATGTACTTTTGGCTTGCATACCAAAAACTTGCAAACAAATGGATTCATTAGGACTGCCAAGAAAAACTTGCATATATCTACAGTGAGTGAGCTAAGGCCACCCGGTGCTTGTTGTTTGAATAGGTATTATTCAAACCAATTTAAGAAGATGAGTTTGAATTTCAGGTATATTCTCTACTTGAGTTGTGTTTGTATCACATTCCCACTTGTCTTTCTACTTACACATATTTGCATCTATTTTGAATACCAACTTAATTTAGAGATTGTGGACCCTAACTCAGGTGCACACAGTTGTGCACAGACTTCCAAGGCCAGGTGGATCTAATTCAGCAATCAGCTGTAGGGTAGGGTAGGACTAGAGGACAGAAAAGGAACATACGCACACCACAGGGAAACACATACAGCCGTAACAACATTTACCAGATACAAAAACTGTCATATTGAATCCAGAAAATGATGAAGTATTTGGATTGTGCACAATGTTCACTCTATGTAAAACCACCATTTTGGATGTACCATTATCCCCTCTCCTTTGCCTTTCATATCTCTCTCTCTACAGTCCTATCAAAGCAAAATGCCAGCATTTTAAGAAATACTTTCCAATTACTTTACATTCGTGTTCCACTTTAATCTCGGCGCTGTGTCTGACAGTGTCTGTTATGCTCCTAGAAAATGTGTTCGTCACTGCGTTTCACCAGTTCAGTGTAGTTTGTTTATTTTTGTCACTGTGGCAACCTAGGACCAGTGTATGCTGGGAAACGAAAAGAAAACTGCCATGCGGTGATCTGCTACAGTCATGTGTGAGCTCTCACAGCTTCTGAGTTGATTGCTCTTCATTCTCCCTCTTTGCTTAGGCAACGTCTGTAAGTATTTTTCATTGTGTAACGTTAAGTTATCACCTATTTTGAGTTTCTAAGAATATTGTGATGGCTAAGACGCTAATTAGTTTATGCTAGGCTAAGTTAGGTTTATGTTTTATTGCAGCTAGCTCGGTTGTACTTCTTTTTATAAGCTACACAGCTACGTTAGCTAAGCGGTGCTGCTTACCTTCATACTGTGTGTTTAGCTTCTTTAATGATATAAACATCTCATTGTAATGTTACAGTTTCAGAAGATTCCCAGTAAACTTCATGGAAGTGAATCACCTGTGTCCTGGAGTTTCTTGGGAGTGTTTAAACTGAATGGAAATGTAGCCCATGACAGTGTCCAAAATGTTCTTTATGTCGAACCAATTGTGTTTCTAATGAATAGATCTGAAAATGTCAATCAATAATAAAAACTAAACTACTTTAGCTTCAGGAGAACAGTTCTTTACACTGAAATGTTTGACTTGCATTGTGTGGCTTAATTGTTGTGAGCATGGAACTGAATAAATGGTCAAATAGTATCAGATGTGGGTATTTGTATTGTGGTGGTAATTTAAAAGGTCTGAGTTTCCTCAAATTAAGTTAACTTAAGGAAGTCTGAAACTGTCACAAATAATCCTAGTACAAACTCAAAAGGGGTTTCCGGCCTAAGATAAATGGATATATATTAGTCTAATGTAAAATGTGAACATGTGGTAATTATTAATTAAAAAAACAATTTAAATATGTTGGTTTGAGGTTTTGATAATCCACCTATAGCTAAGACTCTTCAATCGAAGTATTTGTAAAATGGCATTAAAATTCATTTTTAATCACAAACCTATAATTTTACTGGAAGTTTACATTTACTTTTTTAAGCCCATTAAAAGGTGTGGACACCTGTCATTTAACAATAAATTAAATATTACCTTTCTGTAATTTTACCACTTTTGGGCAGTTATTAATATTTTAATCTAACTTCTAAGCATTATGATAAAAGTAAACATCGGTGAAATTATTACAGTAATTATGGCTGTTTTCAATGATCAAAACTGTTTTGACAGTTTAACAATGCTTGTAGACATTATACACTGATTAAAATAACATTTATTCATTGGTGTTTTTTCCAAATATCCACAATTAATGAGCAAATCTATGTCAAATTACAGAACACATGTGTTTTGTTACGGTTAACTGTTACTAATTGTACCAAGTTTAAGGAATGTTTTACAGTATTAAACTTAATTTTAACAGTGTTTTCTTTTAAATAAGAAATAATATTTGTGAAAATATGATAAATTCCTGAATGTATTGGAACAGTTTTCTTAAAAAACAAGTGAAATATTATGGTTATTCACAGCTACAGGTTTTTCATGTTATTTTACATTAGACATGTAAATTCAGTTTATTTTCGCAATTGTTTGATATTTTCATGTATTTCAAAAATACAGTAAAAATCTATGAATATATATATATATATATATAATCTGTGAAATGAAAAGGAATAAAACTGTACAATTACAGTGTAGAGCTGCCTGCCTCGCAGTCCGCAATTAGACAGTCCGAAGAGACGCAATTAATTTTGAGGTGGTTGAGTACGTGCAATAAGCTTGCGTCGCATACTTTTGCTAATCTAGTCTACATTTGGGAATTTCTTGCGTACACAAAATTCACAAGCTATGCAATTGTTATTGTTACAAGCTATCCACTTATTATTTATTCATCATTTTCTATTACAGAGTTCTGTACAAGCTATGCAATTTAATATTGTATATACTATATACCAAATCCACATACTGCATGTACAGAACACCTGCACATAATACTTATTTATTCCAGCACCCTTTGCACTATGCTCCATCACACTGCATACATGAGTGTGTATGTGCACCTGTATATCTCATCCACCTCCGACATGTACATAATAATGATAATAATTTTACCCCTGCATCCTTTGCTCTCTGCTCATTGCACTATTGTCTCAATCTGTCTATATTGTTTTTGTTATAGTGTGTATATATGTGTTCTCTATGCTGTGTGTGAATTTATTATTATACTATTATTGTATTGTAAGTGAGCACAGCGTGAGTAATGTACAATCCTGAGTCAAATCCCTAGTATGTGTACACATACTTGGCAAATAAAGATGATTCTGATTCTGAATTGGAGTGTAGTTCATACTCAATTTAGCCATCAAACCTAGTATGAATAGTACATTAGAATGCAAACAGGACTAGAATTTTTGTAACTCACTAAATTTGACTGTTAAATAAAATACACTTTCATCAGCATAAAAGTGATTGTACGCTATGCTAGGAAAATCAGGGCTAGCGTTTCCTACAATATCCACTCACAGCTACTGAGGCATCATTAATTTATTTATGCTTAAAGGCTCGTGCAGACTACATGACTTTCAAAGTCAGCTGATCGCCGTGCTGTTCACACTATACAACTTGCCATATTGTGACGGGAGTCTTGAAGTCGTTGTAGCGTTCACACGACTGATTGTTTACAGGGGGTCACACACTACACGAGCTGACAATGGGTCTGTCACCCGACGGCTGGTCTCCAAACCACGTTTTGTCAAGAAAACAGACATGAAATGTGAAACGGGAATTGACGCGAACCCATAGACAAAACAGCTGTTTGTTATTATAAAGATAGCAATTATAAAGACAAAGAATATGGGTGAAAGAATGGATCAGCATACGTAGGTAGCAGGGATTGTCCATGCTACAGAGAGAGATGGATGTGAATGCCGAGTTGGCCGACTCCTCCAGATATTTGGCATGCTAAATATCTGGCTGGTGTATGGAATGCGATGCGTTAGGTAGCTGTTTTGATGCGTCATTGAGTAGTTCACTGACTGGCGGCAACCGAGCTCACCAACCGGCAAGTCGGGCTTAAAATCGTGTAGTGTGAATTAGGCTAAAGTTGAAACACATGGTACTTGGTTAAGGTTAGAGAACGATCACAAGCTTGGATAAATACTGACAAAGTCAACAGTGACTCAAGACAGGACTACTTTTTATACTTACTTTTTTTAAAACCAAAACTGCAATCTTTCCCCTACCTTGTCTGGTGTGAAGTCACAAATAAATCTCAAGTCTTAGCATTTAGTCCCAGGTCATGTCCCAAGTGTTAAACGATATGCTTCGAATCGTAAGCTTCACTGAGCTCACTTTAATGATTTATTTCCACTCTGCCAGCCCCAAAGAGCCTACGGTACAGGATCCATGAAGGCCAATTAACTATTTTCTTTATGAGCATGTAACTAGGTAATATGCCAATTGAGTCAAAAAGACATGCACCTTTTAAAAACAAAACTAAATCCAAGGTCCAAGTGAAGCCACTCCTTAAAATCCAAAGTAATCAGATCTGTCAATTCATGTTACACCTCTGAAATGTTCTCATTTACATTGCATTTGATTACATATCTGAATTTCCCAACATTTCAAATCAAACAAACTTTCCAGCTTGGTATAGGACACAGCTCCAGGACTCACAGTGTGTCTTTGAGTTTGAGATGGTTCTCTGTTACAATATCTACAGTATTGTATATGTCCTTTTTTTCAGTTAACTCAAAATGAAGCACTGACACTTCGGACACCCTATTACTGTAACAGTCATCAAAGCTATTGATCGATAAGACCAAAGAAGTTGTGCGGCCTAATTAACAAGAGATAACCACCCACTCGCACACATATACAACACATACAGGTATATACAAGCACACAACACCTTACACTGGGGATCTTTTTCATTCCTTTCTCATTGACACAGCCGCTGCGGCTGTTCTGTGGTTGTTGCCATGGTTTCTTCTCATGTCATGGTTTTACTAATGAAGGGAAGAAACAGTTGGGGTCTGTTCGCCGACATGGATAGCCTGCCTACTAAATTACCCTTTGGAATGACCGAAAGGGCTTTAATAAAAGGTTTAACAAAGGAATCCTGGTTAGTGAACAAAGGAGGAGGTAGAGTTGTGTCTGAGATGTGAAAGAGAGGAGGAGGGTGGCATAGGATGTTGGAGGTGGTGATGAAGATACAGTAAATGGCAAGACTTGAAGAGGAGTCAATGAAAGGGAAACAAGAAGGGAGACATAATGAGAGAAAGTCAGAGTCAACAAATGAGAAAAAAAGGAAACTTAAATGGAGTAAAGAAGCAAAAGTGACCCAATTTTAAATGAAACCTGATTCACATCATATTCATAATACCGGTGTTGCCTCTTGATATTTGAGAAGAATATGCTTTTTTAAATAATGTACAGCTTATCTTTACTATCTTTCAACTAAATTCTGCTTTATACTGGAAGCCGATTCAACAAATTACATTAGAAGGAAGAGAGGGGCAGCCCCCGCACACTAGCTCAGAACACTCACATCTGCTACCCCCCACTAGTCACCCCTGTTTCGAAATGCACTCCAGGATAAAGTTCATTTCAATGAAAGCTCTTTCAAGTCACACTGGTCTATGCGGTAAATGAAGAAAGTGGAGTATTCCATCAAACACATTTTCCCACTTTGATCTTACTGACAGTTTTTGGCAGCAGAAAAAGAGATAGTAGGACGACTGTGCGTCTGAAGTGTATGTGTAATGGTGGTGGTGGTGGGGGGGCACGTGTGTGTGTTCAGAGCAATGTTCAACAACAAAAAGTTCCCTGTGCAATGTCTCTAACCATTTGAGGAAATTATGTTTAAAGAATGATGTCCATGGACAAAATGGACACATGGACAGGCATTTTGGTGCATTTTCTACTTTTTATATTTTTGCTTTTGTTGGTGTCTATCCTTTGCACCTGCAACCCAGAATACTTGTCCACATCCAATATGCTTTATCTTCTCACCTCCCACGGACTTCCCTTCCTCTTCTTCTTCCATGCATCTCTGCCCCTCCTTCATCTCCTCTCCCTCCTGTCTTCTTCTGGTTCATCAAGCGGTGAGCAGTGTAAATTTTTAATGAGGTGCCCTCAGTAGAAAGTGTTGGCTGTAACAGGAAGGGACAGTCTAGATGGACCAAAATGTGTGGTGAACTCTGTAATTCTAAAGGCATGGTCCATAGAGATTCATACTGACACATGTCCTGAAAAGAAGTACACACGCGTTTACTTATGTTTGTACACACAGTCCAACTGTCACATTATACCAGCCTTGCACATGAGAGCACACATTTACCAATTATCTAAGTATTAATGCCCATGCCACATCTATGTATGACTTTTTCATTGAGGCCAATTTTAGGTCGGTAACTGACGCCTCGCATTTTATCCTAGTGGGAAAATCAGTCAGTGGGGGGCCCGGGCCTTGTTGATGATGCTAGCTGCAGACTGGTAGAAGCTGTTTTTGTGGCGAGAGGTTTTGGTCGTGTATTTTTTACATGAAAGGAAACTTAATGGCAGGTGACAATTCAAAATATAAAATAATGGAATATAATGCAATAATCAGTAGTTTTCTTTAGCTTAAGTTTCTTTTTCTGGATTTTGTTCTATATTTAAATAGCATTGCGTGTTCTTAATATGCAAATAAAACTTTCTCAGATCATTTTCATTTGTTATTTAACATTTCTTGTTGCAAGCTGTTTTTCCGAACATTTTTAACAAATGCTTTCAAAAAGTGATAGGGACTTTCTAATTCTGAAATGTCCCCTGGGTCCTCCTGGGCTGTCAACCTTCTTTTAACATCCCGCACCATCCTGTGATTGGTTGGTTCACAAAAAGTGACACTGACTAGCTACGTTATGCACACGGCTGCATGAAAGGCAACTAAGCTTCTCCCTCCTCTGTCTCCGCCGACAGAGATTAGCAGGCAGGCGAGGATGAGGTGAATGTATGTATGAACAGGTGAGCCTCACATCGCGCCCAGAGAACCTGATATGGAGAGGGCAGAGAAGAGTACCGGCAGCCTGTAAAAAGTGCACAAGAAAACACAAGAAAGTTAAATCTACAAGTGCCGGTACCAGTGTGTACCCACCCACTGTATGCACTGAGTATACAGTATAAATAATGGTGAGGAACTTTCTCTTGAACAGCAGTGCAAACAGACCTTTGCTTGAAAGCTACAGTGAACAGCTCAAGCCTGTTTAAAGCTGTGTAAGTGTCTTTGGTATCCCTGCTGGCTCAGCAGCCACCCACAGCCGGCTGCAAATTGAAAGAAATCTCATTAACTTTTAAAACTTGTTTGTGAAAATTTATTTTTTATTACAATAGGGGTTATATCAGTTGTACATTATAGAACTAAGTCAGTTTGTTATTTTATGTTGCCTTTCCCTGTTAGAATGTGCTGCAGTTGTAATGAGAGCCCCAACTATTCACAATACTTGAGATAAAGGCATAAATGAGTTTATCTAAATTGTGTATAGAACAATAAGCAGTATGCCGCTATTTCTAGTTAGTCATAATATCCCATTGTTTTCAAAAGAATATCTCTCAGAAAATATAATGCATTGGGGTTTAATTGATGAGTGTAATCCAGGGTTTCGAATATCATTACTTCAGATTGTATTACATTACAATTTTTGAAGTTGCATTTGTATCCAAAATACTTTACTTGAGCTGGAATCAGAGGACATCATTCAAAGGCTCCAGTGAGTCTTTACAACCAAGCAGTGTCAAAGTAATTAAAAAAGTGAAAAAAGCTTCATTAACTATTGTAATTAGCTGCATAATACACTCATGTTATATGTATACTGCCATACGCATGCTGTTTAAAAGATAGAGAGAGAGAGAGAGAGAGAGAGAGAGAGAGAGATTATAATGTTTGGTAAAGGTAAAGGAAGCTTTTACTGCCAATTATGTGGACTTTCAGTCTGTGCTGTTCACCTGTTTTGCCCGTTAAGGCAATAACCACACGGTGCCATTTATATCTCCTGCAAAGGAGCAAATGGACACACAGCCATATGCATCAAGGGAAATCTTACCGAATTACCCAGAATAATTTTAATTTTCATCCATTCACAAACAAATTATCTGGATTTATTTGGCTGTAATATATATTTTTTCAGATAAATCTCCCCCAGATAACAAACTTTATTTTCTTCTATGTCAGACAAGATCGAAGCACAGGGGTACACAGTTGTGGGATGTGTTAAATATTTCAGATATTTTTATTTAGAGAATGACAATTTTAAAGCAGTGTCAGCAAGCTTACACAGTCCGTGGTCTGTATGTTAATAAATAATCCCTCAAATATCAACAAAATCAGTTCTGTCAACTTGAGATATATCGAATATATACAGAAAGATCAGTGATATCCTTCTCAGAGAGCATTCATACTTGTACTGAAAATGCAATTTCCAGTGCATACTCCTGTCATGGCCTCGGTCGTGACTTCTGAGTTGTGTTTTGTCTGTGGGTGTCTGTGTGCTCTGGGCATGGCGATCTCTCTCTCTCTCTCTCTGCTCCTCTGGATCGTGGTGGATCTTAGCTCCCTCCCAACAAGACACACCTGATTCACATCAGTTCATCATCTCAGCAGTTCTTCTACCCTGGTCTTTCACCCTCTCATCACTAGATCATACAGCCTACTAGTGTGGCAGTACCTCCAGGCCAACTAGTGGAAGTCTAGTCTGTAGTAGGAATCCAAGCAGTGAAACTGCTGGAGCTCTATTGTTTGTGTTCTCGTTATTCTTATTTATTTTTTCTTTCTTTCTTCTTTTTCTTTGCTGAAAGTGTTTATGCAGCAAAAAACTGCCAGACAAAAACTGTGTGGTTTTCAAATTCCACCCACTAGTCAGGGAGAAAAAGTGGGACTCCTTGACCTCAGGGTGGCGCTATAACAATCAACTTTAAGTTTATCGCAAACGGCTTTGTTTAGAGTGAAACTTTTGTGTTTTATTATTTTAATCTTTGTATTAATCTGCATCTTTTGCTTCAATGGTCTACTGCTCTAAAAATTTCAAATTATGCAACTTTTTATAATTTTTCTAAAAAACCTATAATTAACACCTTTTGGCAAATTGACCAGACGTACGGACGTTGCTGATCAAAAGTTATCAAAACAATTTTGATTCGTCAACCTGTTTTTTCCCCATAAATTCTTACTTTTGGACAATTTTCCAAAAAATGCTTGTAAAACAAAATTGGTTTAAGCTATTGCAAGCAAACTTGGAGCGCCTGTTCAAATGCTCGATGTGTGCTTCGCTGAGCAGTCCTGGGATATTCTTCCACTATGGGGCCCTACACGTGAGAAAAGTTTATACCTCGTAATTTGCTGCATGGATTCGTACAAAATTCGTTTGTACGATCGAGGGTCACTACTCAGTTGATGAATAAATTTGGTAATGATTGTTTTTTAGTTTTTGAAGTGGGAGTGGCTTATTACAACAACTGTAAATTTCTAGACATTTATTCCAGACAAAATCACCCGTACGTCCTAGAGAGCTGAATTGTTCTTCAGCACATCCACTGATATGTCACAAAGGTTTGCCTCACTGCAACCTATGGCCAATTCAGAAGACAGTCACTCTATATTTTTCAGAATATACTAAATCAGTTAACATCTATATCTCCACAAGTCTTTCTTCAAACGCTACCAAAATCGACATTCTCTAGATGGCCGATATCAAGTGGTTCAAAGAGTTTTTAGATTGGCCAAACGGTGAATCTCCAGTGATATTCAGTATCTTGCTTTAACTTGTAAAGTATGCAGAACATCTTTTTTGCTCACTGTTGGATCAAACTGTGGTGTCTAATATATGTGCATTTGACTCATAACAGTTCAAAACAGCACTGAAGCAGCAGGACAGAGGGTCAGTGATCTCCTAAGGGGAGAGCAGTGATTGGTAGTTATGTAGCAACTGAACCCTTCTATAGAATTTGACCTCTAACCCCTTGTTTTGTTACTTCAGAATAGTACTGTACCCTTCTATGGGTTGAAGCTTTATTTTGCAGACTCAAACCCTGCTATGGTTCCTAACAGATACCTACACATATCCTATATAAGCTATGTTTGATGTACAGAGAGACAGTGGCCATCGGGCTGGGTCACTCTCCAAGCTGCTGCAGAGCTTGTAATTGATGCTGAACTCCTTGATTTAACAAACTTTTGTGATCAAGAACAGTGTCTAGCGGATTTCTTCTCAACACATCAGCGCAGCATTATTGTTTGGACACCACAAAACACCACCACCTAAATAACTGACAGCACACCCAAAACCGGCAGAATCATGTGACTTTTATTCTGAAATACATTTTGAGTGTTGTAAGCGTTTTACGTTTAAACTGACAAAAATATCGTCTGTGAGTCTGGCACATGTGAGGTCACTGCCTCAACTTGTGAGAAGGTGTGTGGAAACAGCCTTTCAACAGTATCTCAGTCAGTAAGTCTCACTTACTCTGGGGATCTGAAGTTCCAAGGTTCAAATCCTCAGGTGACCAAATCTGACTTGCCAACAATGGGGATGTTCAGATCATAGTGAGTCAGAGTTTTCCTATTGTACTCGGATCCAGTGACACTTTCTTAGTTTCCTCTGCTAAAAAGCGTTTGTGCAGCATAAACCTTAAAACTTGAAATCACAAAATTTGGCAGGTGGGTTGAAAACTTCACCCACTGGTTAGGTACATAAATTTTTCCTCTCTGACCCTCAAGGTAATGTTTTGTAAAAATCAAGTTTGCGTTTATGTGGTTATCTAAAAAAAAATTATTCTTTAATCTCTTAAATCACCTGCATCTGGTCTTCTCCTCTGAAAATGTCAAATGTTGCATTTTTCGCAACCTGCTTGGATCCCGATCATTGCAGCTATATTTATCCTTGTTGTTTTGGATTTGTTTGTAGCTCTCTGCTTTCCCAAACAAGATCGCCTCATCGCTATTCCCCTCACCACCTCCCTCTGTTTGCAATAAATACCCTTTTAGTAGTAGTATAGTACCACCTAGTCTGAGTCTTCTGTGTCCAGAACCTTCAAACCTTCAAACCAGATTTCTTTTCGATTTTGTTATAGATTGTTTGCCAAAAAAACATTATATTGGAAAACTGGAAGCATCACATTAACCAGGTCTTAAAAATACATAAAACACAATATGGAAATACATACAAAACACAGTGATCCAAGAAAAGCAATGCCTAATGTGCATTCCAGAAACTAAGGAACCTGTTTGCAGTTCTGGTCAGAGAAGGTGAAAAGATCTTCAAGATGCCTGGCAGATAATACAAAGCATTATTAATATCTAAGAACTAACAGGCGAGTAGAATAATTATAAGATCCCATGACATTCTTTTAATAACATGAGGACAGGAGATTACAGTAATCGAGGCTCCAAAATAGTCATCACAGTGTAAGTGCACATGGGGGGCAGCAGGGATTTTCTTTTATTTACAATACATGACTGTGCATGTAACGGATGAAAACTCTGTTAGGTTGTGAAATAATAATAATAATAAAATATAATTTTACAATTTGAAAGTTCAGTCATAATCTTGGAAGTAGTACTTGGACAACATCAAACTCAGGTCGATTTACTAGCTTACTCTTGAGCTTTCAAAAGTCAAAAAGCCGAGCGTTTTAGTAGCCTAATCCGAACAGCATGTGTGACGAAGGGTCCTGTGCATAAAGACATCAGAATTTATGGATTGAAACAAACAAACATTGTTAGTGAATGTAATCAAGCCATGTTTCTTAAACTTTTTTTGTCCAAACAAAGTTGCAGTGCATGAAAGTATATTGTTGGAAGATAGGTTTGCTTAACATTCCATGTTGTGACATTGACCTGTCCTTCTTCATGATATTTCATGAAGTTTAAGGGTTTAGAAGGGTGTACTTTCTTGTCACTGTGAAGTGCAGATGTCGTACTCAGACTGACAGGCAGCTTATTAAACAACACAATGCAGACAAGCTTCCCAAATGTCTTCTAAACTTCATGACTACAAACCTGACTCATACCAGATGTAGCTATAGAAGTCTGTACATGCACATGTAACACAGACACACACCCTCACACATTCTCACACAGTCCTTCACAACAGCAGTTGGTCCAGTTGTGATTGGCACTTCATCCAGAGGCAACATAAAGCCTTTCTTCCACCCTCAAACTCAGCTGTCAGTCAACTAGGAACAGGGCAGCACTGCAATGTGGGTGCTGAAAATAGCCTGTCCTCACCTCGGGCCCTTCGGGGGACACAATGGGAACATAATGTTTCAGGCAGCCACAGAAGTGAGAGGCCACATTCACCTGCACAGTCTCTGGTAATGTGGGATAAAGCCACCGGGCTTGTCGCTCCTGCGGTGCAAAGTTTAAAAGCAGCAGGTATGATTTTTGTTGAGACCCTTTTTAAGGACATGATATTCGTGAGAAGAAGCATTTGAATTAAAATTGTACATTATCTTTGTACCAAAAGAAGACATTCAGTTTTAAGTAAAGTAAGTTACTTCACTTACCACTCTGTGGTACACTGTACATGTGTGTGTTGTATTTTTTTTATTGTATTGTAATTATGTGCATGTGTAGTATACAACTGTGGAAAGGTAATACATTTAAAAAATAAGTTTTGTTGTGGTTAAGTGCGGTTGTATGAAATCTTTTATGATATATACCAACACACAGAAACAAGTGATCTTCCATCCTGCTGCACTCCTGCCAGTTTAACCTTTGAAAACCTAGACCTTTTCAAACAATTTACCAGGCTTCTCCAGCAGAAGCCTGCATTCTTGCAGTGTCTTCTTTGCTCAATATGCTAATGATGTATTGATCTAAAATGTAATAATAAAGACAAAGGAGAGCAAAATTAAAAGCAAGAGAGCACAGAAACAACTGCATTGGGAGAAATTTATTGTTTTCCAGCAGCCTTACCAGTAATCTGTCACTTAAAAAGCTGCTTCTGTACTGACTACTGTACCTTTCCCTCAGTCAGAAACATCTCCTTCACACCAAGTGGCCATTCAGGCTGGTAAAGTAGATATTTGAAGGCCCTTATGGTTCCCACTTGTTAACTCTATTGCTTCCTCTTTTCTCTGCCACAGTGACATTTATTTCACTGCTTTGTGTTTCTGAACTAATGCTTAATATTTGTTGTGTCATTTCTTTTCTCCTGCTCACTTTCCTCCTTACATGCACAGCACTGTGTTTATTTCTAGCTCTGATGAAACTCAGTCTGAATGCTGTTCAGGACAACCATGCTGAAAATCTCTTTTGAAGCGCAACAGACTTGAGAATGTACTCTGCTTTCAGCTTTGCAAAAAAAAATACACTTCCAGTTCAAATTAGCACTGCATTACAAGTGCATGTTATTTTAGGTCGGCACTGTCTGCGCTTTACTGGATGTCAACTCTTAACAACTTAACATAACAACAATGAAGTTTGTTGCAGCAAATGAAACTCAGTACACACTGTCCAATAGTCCATAGTCTTCATGCAGATCCACAAACAAATTTTGGGGAGATTTAAATGATGTGTGTCTTTTTATGACCAACTGCTAGGTGTTCTCCACATAGACATACAGGATATCTTGCCATGATGTATCTGTATACTATAAGCTGTACAGACTGTACTAAGATGGCAGAAATATAGCAACTGGTACAGATTTTGGTTCAGGGTAATTATAACCGTTGATGGGTACGGTCCTTTCTCACAGGCATCTCAGTGGTGGTAATAAGGAAGAGTTTTGGTCTTTCCCTTTACTTATGCACCAGGATTTATTCTGCAGATCCATGAATTCAACTGGTGACATTCCAGTCAACCTTTAGCCCACCACTGCCCCAGTACCCCCCCCCCCCCCCCCCCCCCCCCCCAAAAAAAAACAAACCAAATGAATAAATGGAACTGCTTTGTGATAATATTAGATTAGCAGGACGTTTGCATCAGTGTGATCTTTTACCTTGCTTTGTCACAAATTTAATTCACCAGATAAACGAAGAACTGCAGAAGCACATTGATTTCAGAAGAAAAAAATGGAGATCTTATCTCTATCTGTATCTCATAATTATGACTTGGTATCTCATAATTACACAATATTTATCTTATAATTACAGAATACAGATCAGTCAGGTCAGTTAGGAGGGACACACTGAGTGTTAGCCGAATGCTGACAGCTGTGTTTCGTATTCAGTGTAATATTATTATGAGATCCTGAGACATGATTGGCGGCTGTTCCACCAGTGTATGAATGTGTGTGAATGTTAGTTTCTGTTTGAGCACTTAGGCTCATTGTATGAATGTGTCAGTGACTGGTGAATGCAGATGTAGTGTAAAAGCGCTTTGAGTGGTCGAAAAGACTAGAAAGGCGCTATACAAGTACGGAGCATTTACATAATTTAAAAAAGTAACATTTCCATTTCTTTCTCTTAGGTGAATGCAACACATTCCATAATAAACAGACATTCATATCTGGTTATTTATACAAATTGTTTCATTTTCAGGACTTGCAGTATTGTATTCAATGGACTAGTTTAAACTTGAAATTTGATTTCTTACTTCCTTTTAACAAAAAGTTACTGTTTTTGTTTTTTGTTTTATTAAACCATAACTTACCATAATTAAAACTCAAAATGTGCCTGCAGTACCATGACATAATACCCATCAGATGTTCATAGGAAGCTCATAAAAGCTTTGCAAAGCTGAATCGGTTATGACAATGGACCTATAAATTCTGCACAGAATTTCTTTACAATTGCAGTGTTGAGAACAGTTCCACTTGGGCAAGCATTGCTGTAAAAAGTCACTTGAATGATGCATTGCAGAAGAAGACAACATTAGACAATATTCTACTTTAAGTAGGAGGGAAATAGATTGCAACAGGCTGACAATATGGATTGGAAATTGCACTTTTCATATTGCATTAGATACTGGATTTTTAACGAGCATCTGTAAGAAAATACCCCATTAACTATTTGACTTTATAGAATGGGAAAAAAAAACTGCTGATCACCAATATTTAATATTTTAATGCAAAAATGTCTGCAGTGTGATTTCCACTTCATTCATTGTTTGTTTCCCCAGGCAACACCTCCAGCACTACTGGCAGGAACTCTTGCTCTTGTTTTGCAAGAAAGGCTCTTGGCCAGTCTGAAACAATTACACTCTACATGCAGTTAAGCTCTATATGATTTGTTTTCTCTTTAAATTTTGGGTTAGCTTTAGTAAAGGATTGTGCACATGTTGATTTGCATGCTGATTCTTACAAATGGCTTAAGTATTTTCTGCTGTGCTTCAAGTTGCATACATATCAGTTTTCATCACATCCTTTTACCAGATGCAAAAAAGAGCAAGATCTATGTCCAGTTTACATTCTTTGTGCTCTCTCTTTATAGGGACATATTTGACTCTTCTCAAATGTGCGCTTTGTGTTAGTTTAATATTTATTGTTTGCCAACTAGCTTGTATATGTCTATGCAGAGAGAGAGAGAGAGAGAGAGAGATAGAGAGAATATTTCAGAGCATTTGATGTATAACATCATTCTGCTAATCAGAAAGGAGCATGCTCAGTGGCCATTAACTTGGATAACACATCTTTTTAAGTATTACAGCCCTTTTGACTATCCAGATAAAGCTCACTCCAACCCAGACTTCTGTCAGCCTGTCTTTATACGCCAATTCATTCTCTGCATTACAGACATTATTTGACATTAATTTCCACTACAGCAAATTTTACATTAGCATCACCTACCAGTGTAAGTGGACAAATTACCTGATCAGTGGCAGATGGCAGACAGATGGATCCATTCCCCAGGAATTGGTTGATGGTGTCACTGCTTCATGTAGGTTTCTGTTTGTACTTGTGATAACAAGAGAATGACTGTTATTTTTGACACCTAAATTGAAATAATCTCCTCTACAACCTCTTTAGTAGAAGTGTTCATATTAAGTGATAAATGGAAATGGCCTCTACGAGGTAATTTTTTTGAATGTCAGTTCAATACATGAATATGAATGTACAAGCTCTGACTTACTGTTGGAAGAAAATACACTTTGCTGACATTGTTTACATGAATCTGAAATAATGCTAATGACCTAATATCCTCCAAATTCACAATAAATTGAAAATTAGTAGCAAATGCTAGAGTTGTCTTTCACTGTACTGTACCTTTTAGGCTTTGCTCAGGCTGCAGGTCAGACTGTCTGCACTGTTATGTGCAAATGATCTGATCAGATTTGTGTATCCAGACATGCCAACCTATGCACACGGTTTGCTCTCGAAACCCACTGCGTGGATTCTGCCTCTCTAATGCACATCTGCCACTCTGGATTTGGTGTCGTTCTGTGTCATGTTGCGAGTTATACAAAATACACTTTGAAATCCGATTTGAGCAACCAAAGTGTCTGGACTGAGATACATAGAAATCTGATTGGAATTGGATTTCAAACCACCTTCTTGCTGTGAGGCAACAGTGCTAACCACTGCACCACCGCGCCGCCCGTAGCACATTCAACAAATCAATATTCTGCTCTCAAATCTGGTGTAAATAATTTGGTGTGGACCCCAGGGGAGTGTATTCAGCTTTCATTTATTGCTAACAGCTCCACATATGGAAAAACACTTTCTAATCTGAAGACTAAAGACACCCTAAAATGAACTTTTTTTAATCCACCTACCTTAACTTGGCAAGTTTTATGCTTCAAACTAATTTCTTGAAGAAGCCTGGGTGTATATGAGGCAAGGTTCTGTCAAGGATTTTTTGTAGGAAGATGAATCACTTTAATGTCACAAAATGGGAAGAAGCCCTTGCATACTCCATTCTTTCCCAAGTGGATTTTCTCTATGCACAGTTGTGCTCAAACATAAACATATGCCGTGGATAGATGATATAATTATGCACTTGACTAAACTACTGCTGAATGATCTAGTAACATTAACCTAGCTACATAACTTCTGAGCCACATCTATAATCTAGATTCAGTACCTCTGTCTGTAAAAGACACTAAAAAGATCCTGATGCTACCTGAGATAGACGGATACCCAAGTAACTTTAAGCATTTGGCATGGTCTTTAATACTTTTTTTTGCATTAAGCCATACCAAGTTTTTAATACATTGGTGTTGATGAGGTAATTTCCTATTTGTACATGTGATCCATCTTTATGTGTTGTGTGGCTGAAAGTTTTGAGTGTCAAAAAGTATTATTAGTATCATCATTAATGACTACAATATATCATCATCATGTCCATTCAGTTTGAGGTTCGTGGTAGCCAGCTGGCACAAATAGCACAGAGAGATCGGATTAAAGATGCTGAATATTGCTCAGTGTAGGTGTGGCGTAGCCAGCTGACAAGATCACATGCTATGAGATATCAAAGTGGTCAAATGTACCAGACTTAATAATGAATATGCTACTTACGTTCCCATCAGGAAACTTGTTATTTCTACTGCTGCCCTATTTCTAAAATAGATGAGGCTGGTGAATTGCCAAACCACAACCAGCTGTGATACAAGTTGATCTTAGTGATAAAGGAAGGGAGCATAATGTCTCTTAGGCAGCACGTATTATTTTCAGAAAAGAAATATTGCACTGTATCTGGTTCAGAAATGTACTGGTAACATGATGTATTCACTACACCATCAATGATGCAGGTGCAGGAGGCTCCACTGTTTGATGTACAAACAGATTTCACAAAGAGCTTCAACTCTAGACATGGCAAGAAACTGTTAAATTCCTCTTCCTCTTGTATGGTGACAGTTTTCTGAAAGGTGCGCTGAGCAGCCAGATGGGAGACAAGTAAAAGCACTGATTAAAATAATAAATCCCTTCCAGATGAAGTGGAAGTCTCGGGGATTGCATTAACATGCAGTGAAATAATAATCTTATCAGGAATAATTTACTCTTGCTAAAGTAACCCCACATTAATATTTCACAATGAGAAGAACAACAGCACTACAACCAGTCTCATTGAAACTTCAAAGTAAAAGCAAATTTCTTACACATTAATGGTTAATCCAATTCAACAGTGTCATTACTTTTCACTCGAGTAGGATGGGTAATACAAAGCAGCTTGCATGGAAATGTCATCACCGTCTCATGAGATAAGACAGACTTGTTTGAGTCATTTTACATTTAAAGTAGTTGTTTAAGGGTGGCATCATTAAATCTAAAAAGTTCCAGAGACATCAGAAGGGTTTTTCCATTTTATGAGCCATTAAAAACAAAAGGCAAGGAGCTAATCCAGAAGATTGGCAGAGGTAGTGTGAGTCTAATGTGTTGGAAAGTCAAAATAGATGAGTGACTGCCAGCACGCAAATTTTATTTTTGCATATAACGTAAATGTAATACTAAGCATGTAGAATTAAGGTATCCCATGGACTCAACACCAGTCTGAAAACCAGTGTTTCACTGCAAGCATGGTGGAAAGTGAAACTGGATGCCAGCAAAAACAAGACAGTGTTATAGGGTAACCTCTGTAATTTTCAGACTGGGCCCTATGTTTTGTGTCTAAGTGACTAATGGGGACAACATATTTTGAAATTGGTGCAGTATTGAGCGAAGGCGCTGCAGTCGGCAGCAGGCCAGCGACACAGGGCTGCAACATAATCCTTGCAGGCAATTGCACACCTTCAAAGTATGTCCAATAAGATGCTTGTTTTTGCCACTGACAGGCTCAGATCGTCTGACAACACTGTGAAAAGGATCCCTACAGAGATAGACCTTTTTTCAAAGTGCTCTGTTCAAAGACACCAGACTCCATTACCAATTCATCCAAACATAATTTTACGTAATTTTAAAGTCATTCATTTTACCTCCTTGGTGTACTACTGCCTCAGTCGGTTAGTTTATTTGTGTTATTGTGTGACTTTGGCATGTTTAACCCTGTAAAACACTAAAGTCACACAATAACTATTTTAAAGTAGGGTTAGTAGTGGTAAATTGAGTTAAATAAGTATCTCATCCTTTTGGGAAATATACTTTCTTGCTAAGAGAAGTTTGACAACGTCGAGTCTACACCATAGCCTATGGCGTAAGGAATGCAAAAGGCCATGCATTTATACCTGTGCGTTGGTGTCTGGTGTCAATTACACCACAAAAACGCTAGTTGGCGATAGCACTACAGCGTCCACTGTGTTGACTTTTGCTGGCAAGCAAATTCACTTCCTGTTTAGCCCTAGGTTGTTGGGTTGTGATGCTCAAATATATTGATCCACCGTGTTACAGCCGCTGGTCTGGCTGCTAGTAAAATTAACTTCAAAGCATAGAACACTTCATGTCGGCTCGGAGGTATTGTGAGGCTACCCAGCCAACACAGTTCTTGTGATTCAGGTTGTTGCGAAGTGTAGTTACATGTTTGGGGAGGTGCACATCTATCATCTAAAGCTTGATTTATATATCTCTGTCGAATCTACGGCATAGGCTACGGTGTACAGGGCTACGGTGTACAGGGCTATGTGTAGGCTACAACGTAGATTCAACGCAGAAGTATAAATCAAGCTTTAGATGATTAGACTGATACCACTCTCAGGTCCGTATGCCAGAGCCAGCCAGCAAGCAATGAACTTAGCCTAGCATAAAGACTGGAAGTGGGTGGAAACAGCTAGCATGGGAAGTTGGGACAAGGCTTTCTAACCGTAAAAGAATCTGCCATCCAGCACCGCAGGATAATTAATTAACATGTTATAATAGTATTTCAATGTTGTAGATGTAAAAACAACAAGCTGTATTTTTACATAGTTATATTTTGGCACTATTACTCTTGGTCAGTCCAAGACAATAACTTTAACCTTTTGTTCTTTTTTTTCCTGAAGCTATTTTGAGACGCTTTTTCCCCCAACTCTGGGTCATTGTAAACATCATAACTGCTGTAGTGCATCACAAAACACTAATTTGAGTAATCTTTGGAACAGTCATTTTGGAAGATACTGATTAACAACCTGTTTTGTTGCTTAGGTACCAGGATGTGTTTAGTAAAACCTGCATAGTATTGCTTAAAGGTTTCAAAAAGCTTGGTTTCATTCCTTCAACCATAATAAACCATATCAACAAGGGTTCACAGCTGTGTGGAAGGTTAACATGAAGGAGATGGAATTGATGTAGTGGAGGAGGTTTCCATTTAATCTGCTGATTGTGTGAGTCCATTCTTAGTCCTCGTCTCTATTCAGTTCATATGATGAGTGCATTGTGACAGAAAAAGTCACGGTGCCAATATTGACTCTTGCATATCTTCAATTTTATCTCTTTGTTTTTGTCCCATGGGAGACCTGACGGCAAGACTAAGAATGATGGAGAATGAGAAAGAATCAGTCAGCGAACACTACCTGCTCTCCTCGGGGGAAAGAGACCATTCAGTACCACAAACACTTAGGCAGATCAATTTGACGAATAGAGAGGCACATAGTCCCGGCCGGGAATATCACACACATTCACACATACAGTACATACAAACACATCCACATAAACAAATACACAAGCCTTCTTCTACCCACCCACTCTTCCTTGGCAGATTAACAAGCACACCAAGACATAAACAAAACTTCTCAAGTTAGTACAAGAATAGCTATGTTTCTACCAATATAATGAGTGCAGAAATCGTGTCTGTGAGCGAACAGATATGCATGTGAATCTACAGTACACAAGCAGGCATATGTTTGAGAGAGAAATTTTCAAAACACATTGAAGTTAGAGCTAATACTTTAAATGTGTTTATGGTATTCTTATAAAAAATTTAGTCATCAACATATTAGGACTGTTTTTCATGTATGTTGCAAGTATAATGCAAATCTCCCATACTGCCAACCTACATTTCTCCCAGAATTGCATTTACAGGCGTCTTCACACCATTTCATCCTTTCCTCACCTTTTTATGCTTAAGTTTCTTAAATTTACGAGTCAAGACAAAAGATGGATCCCCCGTTGCAGATTTTGTGTTAGTATGCCTGGTCTCCAAGGGAAAAAAGAAAAATCTTCTGTCACACCTGGCTGAAAATGGTGAAGAGCCATTTCTTTAAACAATTTCTCTCAACTGCACCAACCTCCTCTTCTCTTTGCTACTCCAATCTATCAATTAACGTCACAGTCCTTCATAGGGAAGTATGTGGCAGACATCCGTCCTACCAATTATTCACTGGAATTTAATTCAGTTTCATGCAATTGTATCACATAATGGTGTAAAAGTTACAAAGAATTAATTTCCCAGAGTTTTAATTTGGGCTTCCATGACCTGTTCTTTGAGCGATCGTCTGGTCTGTCTCCCTTCACTACTGCTTTGGCTCTTTTTAGATACTTTTTAGGTGAGCCTTGATAAAAGCTGACTGCAAAAGAGCAATTTGTTTTGCTTCATGCACTTTGCATGCCTCAACAACAGCTGAGAGCCAACTCACCACCAACATACATGTATATTTCTGCATCTTTGAGACACAAAATAACTAGTATGGTATAATTTGTATTATGTATTGGTGATTGTGGCTGTTTTCCAAGCACAGATGTGATGCATCATGCTCCAAAATGCATGTGCTGTACTTATCAAGCAGACGCACCCGGCTGAATTTGTAGTTTGCTTGAGTTTCAAAGTTCTGTCATTTGCGTGAGTGTCTGCAAGGTGCGTCTCTCACGGGATTAAGCAAATAGGAGGATATGTTGTTAACAGGGGATGATTATGTATTCCTCTGGATTTATTGCGGTCCCACAATTTGAAAAAATTCTTTGCCACTGAAAAGTAGACATAAACACAGCTCAGATGGGATTAAGCCACAGGAGAGTGGGAAAAATCATGAATTAAATACAGGTTTGTATGTAACTAACGACTGATTATTATAAACAGAAATGACATAAAAGACTTAAGACAATATCTGATTACTGTAACACAATTTTACAGTGGACAGGGAGTTTTGGTTATGTTCATAAATCTTGAATTTAAACTTGACCGTCCATTTAATTCGATTCAATCCTTGTTATATTTTGTACATCTTTGATTTGTCTTATGCTTCATCTCCTTTTTGTTTACCATGTTTACATGTTTATTGACTCCTGATGTACTAATAATTATGTATCTATGGTACAGATTATAATCAATTCACAGAGGTATGACGGCTTTTCTCGGTAGTTGGCCAAAGTAAGTAGAAATCTGACCTTTGAACTGTGTGTACGAGCTCTCATTCGCAGGCAGAATCTGTCTCGAGGTTCAGTACCAGGCGTAGTCCAAGAGCTGACTGCGTAATGAGCTTCTGGCTTAAATGAGGGGCTAAATATACACTGATTGCAGCTGCGAACTCAATAAAAAACACACTGCACATTTGTGCAACTCAATTTTTGAGTAAAGGTGAGCCAGTGAACGATTCTTGACTTTTTTTTCATGGCCCTTTATTCAAGTCAGCATTCACTTCCTTTTCTACATGTGACTGACAGCTGACTGATAGTCCATATCCTGGGAGTTACTAATTTAGCAAACATGCTGTAACACATAGAGATGCAAAAATACCGAACCAAATGTAGACAGGCAAACACACACATGGATGCACATTCATACACAGATGCAATGACACAATTGTCATTTTTAATGCACACTTGAGATTTGAACACAAAATATGCAGATGTAAAAACACGTACAAATAAATGACGTACAAATACATAAAACAATGTCCCCACGTGGCCAAGCCAATATATTATACAATATTGTCTGTGGAGTGTTAAGTATACAGCAAGATGAATGTAATAATAAGGAATCTTCTCTGACATCCATCTGAAGCTGATAGCCTTGAGTCAGTTGAACAAACAAAACACCAACTTTGGATATTGTATCATTTTGAAAGAGATGTGCTATTAACCCAGAGAAGACATTATTAATTAATCAGGCAAATTAATTCAAAGGGTTTTCTTTGGCACATGTTGACTTCCTATTTAAAATATGACTCTGTTGGTTTTCTTTCTTTTTTCTAATATGTATAAATATTATCAAATATTATACAAAACAGTTCTCAAAGTCTACATGGTTCAAAGCTGAGTTTCTAAACATCACTGAGATGAGAGGTGGTTTTGTAATATCAGAGCATCATTGTGTAGTATTTTCCCTGCGGTCACATACTTGGCAACCAGGCTGGTCTGGTGTCAGTGCTGAGAACCAACTATCCAAGGATGCAACAAGAAAGCAGTTATGCTGTCTTTGGCCTAGGTCCTTGCACACCTAGAGTTTAATCCTATTTAATTAATATACAGAAAATGTAGTTAATTTATCTCAGTTCAATTGCCACAGCCCTCACTAAATGGAAATAGAAATCGAAGGTTTGACAGACAGTAACAATGGTTTGGCCTTTTAACGTCAGTCAGTGTGCCTCATGTCATTATATGGCACCAGCTGCCTGTAGACTTGTGACCTTTGACTGTACCATGACAGAATTCTTCAGGGATAAGATTGGCCTCTGGTCTTTGGAGCTGACATGTCAAGACGCTCTATAAGTAATGACGGCTTGCGGATGGGGGTGTGTGTGTCTGTTTTCCCCCTTTTTTGTAGTTTCAGGGGGTATGGTCCTGTAATACTTGTCTGTCATCATGTCCCAGCTTGCTCAGCTAAAAGGCATAATCTGTCAGTAAAGTCTCTCTTGTGAGTTCACGTTTTGCATCAAACACAATATTTTTCAGTTAAGCCCCCACCAGTCAGTACTCAGGATAGCCTATCCTTTCAGAACAAATAAAGTAATACCACTGAGCAATCACACACTGTGGGCCTGAAATTCCATACAAAGTTCTACATCTCTTAAGTGCCACACTGCAGGGGATTTGAAGTGGAGAGCTTTTTCTCTTAAACCACATGTGTACATCCTTCATTTTTTTTTAAATTCCTGTTGGCTAATGGGTTATCACTGGTATACTAGGTAGGTTTGTTGTGTCCACATCCAATTCTATATTTAGACCAGACAACTGACACCGGTGAAGTGTCCCACAAAGTCCTACAAAACAAAATATCTAAGGGAATCACAGTTGGATCCTCAGATTTGGCTTTAGAAATATAAGATCACTGTCCACCAAAACCTTAGTGATAAATTATTTGATTCTTCAGCGTGTTTTGGATACGATTAGTTTATGTGAAGCAAGGCTTAAACTAAATGTTTTCTTACCATTAAATGAAACTTCCCCACCTGGGAGTATTGCCTTAATCTATAAATTTCAACTTAACCTTCAAACCTTGATGAATTCAATTAATTTGAGGCTCTTGTAAGCATCTCCATTATCTAGGTATTACTTTGTCAAGGGTAACAGACCATCATTCCACCTTGTGGTAATTAATGGACCACTTGGTCCTAATTCCCAATTTATATGATATCTTGTTACTCATAGTCACTTAATGGTGCATTTTTAAGCTTAATTTTTAATTATTCATGAATGATTTTATATTTATTTAAATTACTTACATTAATTATTACCAATTTTTCCCTGTTAATAATATTTTTATTTGATCCTGAACTGTGAGGCACACATCTGTTTCAATATGGATGCTATATATTAATTATCGATCATCTTTCTGACATTAAATTTAATAGTGACGATTGAGATATCACTGCAGTGATGGATTATTTGGATGGGCACTATAAATAGCCAAAGCTGTGAGAGAGGGAAAGAGGATACTGAAGGTAATAAGTCAGATGTTAACTTCTCCATCTGGATGTTGAATTCACAAAGGACATCTTCAGGGATGTTTGATAGAAGGATGCATAATTCTTCCAAGAATTTCCTGACAGGACCTGAAAGGGGAGAAGAGCACAAAAATGTTAAATTTCATCAGATAACAGACATATCGTGAAATTCTAAGTAGAAAGTAGTGAAGCATGGAAGCCGGTAGAGAGAAAAATCTCCATTCGGGGGATTTTAGCCACCCCCTCTGCTGGCAGGTCTAAGTGTGTGGGTGAAGGAGAAGGCTAGGGAGAGGGCTGCAGGAGTGGAAATGTTCTCAGGTGGGATCCAGGTCTCAGTGACAGCAAGGACGTCCAGAGATTGTGAGAATCCATAGCCATAGAGTCAGTCTTGCGGGAAGCTGACTGGCAGTTCCACAGGCCTCCTGTGACAAGGTGATGTGGAACGGGTGGGATAGATAAGCTTAGAGAGGTTAGAGAGGTGATGTCGTGAGCAGGCGCGTGGTCTACAACGAGAAGAGTGGTGTACCGGAATGGAAAGTTTACACACTTTCAGATGGAAAAAGCATGCATTTAATTTACCAGCATATTTCTCTCAGTTAATCAGCAACAATAAGCATAAATCTAGATTAATTTTTGACGCTGTAGCCAAACTTTTTCAAAACCAGCCGTATGTTAGCTGCTTCACAGCTCATGATTTTTTTTTTTCTGTGGACAAATAGATGTTGAATCCCAGATAGTCTCTTCTTTTAAAAATATTTAGACATTGTCTCTTGAAACTTTGTCTACACCAACTATCCGCCTCCTCAACCCCTTATTTCTCCATTTCTGGGACCTATAATGCTGAATATTATACAATTATCACTTGTAATTGGTACCGTCCCCATTAGCTTTAAAACTGCTGTGGTTAATTGGTCTACTATCAAAAACACACCTTGATAGGGTCTCTGAATTGTTACTTACCAGTCTCTAACCTTCTATCCTTTTCAAAAGTAGTAGACAGAGTTGAGTCTTGCGACTTCTGGGCCATATTTTTTTTTAGATGTTCAATCTACTTTCAGATCATGTTATTGCACTGAAACTGCACTTACAAAAGCTATGAATGATCTTAGTGTGGCGTTTGACACTACAGATCATTGTATACTCCTAAAGTGACTGAAAAATCAATTTGGCATCTCTGTACTGCTCTTGTAGTGGTGAAGTCTTCCTTATCTGAAAGTACACAGTATGTTTTCTATCATAATACTTCATCAGAATTTTCTGAAATATGGAATACCTCAGGTCTGTGTGCCTACCTCTCTCCTCTCTCCCTTTCTCTGCCTATTTTCTTCTCCTTGTTCTCTCTTTTCACTCAGGCTTCCATCGGCCTCCCTGGGACCTCTCGCTCTCCCCTAGCTGTCGGTGCCTCCTTACAGATTTATTCGATCTGGATATTCATCCTCCAGGAGATTAATCTCTTCTCGTCTGCCTTTAACCTAGTTAAGTTGTCTTTGAGTAAGTTTTTCCATATCTGGATCCACGGTCTGAGGATGTCCCGCAACCATGTACACAGGATAAGCGGTTGACGATGAGTGAGTGTGAATGGGTTTAAGGATCGAGGGTGTTGTATGCTGTACAGACTGTAAAGCCCATTAAGACAAACTTGCGATTTATGATGTTGGGCTTTATAAATTAACTGACATGATTATTATTAACTATTTTCATGGTCCTTGTTCAAGTTTATTGAACAGGGACCATTTTTTTTTGCATTATTGAGAGAGTTGTAATGTGAAGTTTTAATATAGGAGGGGAGGGAGTTCTTTTTTTAATTGCCTTAAAAGAAAAGTTAGACTGAGAATATTTTGTTGATCTTCAGGGGACAACACAGTCACCCATAGCGCGGTTGTTGTTGTTGTTGTTATCAGAGCAGAGCTTAATGAATTTTTTCAATGTATCTCTTTTAGCATTATGATTTCAGTGGAAATCTAACTGTAATTGCCTATTGCATTTGATTTTCTTTTGCCATCCTATCAAATGCTGCAGGCATCTTTCCTGATTTGTTTTTTTTTGTACACTACTATGATCTGATTTAGCTTCTTTCTGACCTTTTTCTTACCCTGCTGTCAGATGAAAAGTGAAGTTTTGAGTAACAACATTTTAGACCAGAGAATTATTTTATAGTCAGTCCACATAATTTGGTGTTTTGCATAGGTCATTTGTCATCTGGAAGCACACACAACCTTGGAGGTTAGAAGAAATCTCTCGAATTTAGAGCCATGTCACGAGTCTGAAAGACCTTTTTCCTGCATAATCCATTAAGAGGATATACAAGAGGAAGAGGAATACTGTAGATGAATGAGTAAGACAACTCTACTTTAGAATATGTTGAAATCTCATCAGGATTTTGCCTTTGCTTTGACTCCACCACTCAGCATTCATCTCATCCTCCTTTGTGTTTCATTGAAAAAATCCTGAAGTACATCCACTGCTAGCCACTCTTTTAAAAGCAAGATGGGATATTATTAGGTATTAAAGGTTTTTAAAGGACAGGTAGACTGTCATTGTCATGTGCTGTTGGAGGATTTGTTGATAACCTTTCCCCTGAAGACTTCCAAATGCACTGATATCACTGTGGAAGAAATAGGGACATGCTTTATCTGGCCTGCAGCTACAGTCACACTCCTCAGACATTTCATTTTTTCAGTCACAGAATGGATTCAAAGCCTGCCCCTGATCCAAAAGAAGGGGTTCCAGTGTTTACACCAGTGTGAATATCATCTTAATAAAATGTAATGCTCTACAGGCATTGTTTGTTTTGATTGATATCCACCTTTTGTCTACTTTTGTGCTGTATCCACCTTGTAGAATATATAGAGACAAAAGGAAAAACACAGCATTGCTGTTTTATTCAAATGTCTAACCTCTTGTTTGTGCAAATAAATAGAAGTAGTAAATGCTTCGTACTTGCATAGGGCCTTTCTAGTCTTTTCGACCACTCAAAGCACGTTTACACTACATCTGCATTCACCATTCACTGAGGCAATTCAGGGTTCAGTATCTTGCCCAAGGATACTTCGACATACAGCCTGGAGGAGCCGGGCATTGAACCGCCGACCTTCCGATTAATGGGACAACACGCTCTATTTCCTGAGCCACAGCCGCCCCTACAAGTGTGTAGTAGTAGTGTGCTGTTGTTGGCATACAAAACATGTGACTTTGACAACCCATTTCCCACGAATGCCAATGTTGGTTTCTTTTAACCATGACAGCAATCTTTAACCTTACTAAGGAGTTTTAGTTGCCTAAACAAAACCTGACCTCAACCATAGAAATGGCTAATGAATCATTTTTGGAACAGTCATTTAGGTTGTTTTAGAAAGCACTATAAAACCATCTAAATCACCTAATTACCACCTAATTAGGTATAAGGGCACAGTGAAACAGGAGTTCATATCATTTTCTGAGTGAAGAGATTATCTTTCCACCTGCAACAAGTTTAATCTGTGTCTGAAGCCCTGTTTCCACCAACGTTTTTTTTATGTGCATTTTGAAGTATCGCATTAGAAAAGGTTGATGGAAACGGCAAAATTCGGCAAAAAAAATCCCCAATTTCACAATAAAGTTTTTACGCTCACTTCAGGTGGTTTGTGCCTTTGTCGATAAAGATTAAGGGCCTGATTTACTTAAGGTTTGCGTGAGTAAAAACGTGTGCAAACTTGATATAACCAGATAATTAACACGTAAGCTGATCTACTAACAGTGTGCACGCAGAATGACGTTATTCAAAAGTGCAAGATAGCACCTGTTGTTCATTTAGTACTTTGCAATTTGGGGCGTTTCAATTTTATTGTGCAAAGTAATGGGAGGGTAACATGCAAATACATTTATTGACTACACGCAATTTGATCTACCAAGCCTAAACGCAATTTTATGTGAGTGCAACAGCATCTGTATTTTATACGTTTGAAAGGAAGGTGCAAAACACCAAGTGCTGCACAGAGATGGCTGCTGTTATTGTTGGCAGAAGGAGACACAGCCATAATGAAAGAAGACGTAGAGAAATTAACACAACCCATTGTAGGTATGACAGACTCACGTTACAGCAAAGCACTACAGTGTTGTGACTGCTCCTAAAATGACTGACTTAAACAGTATACTCTCTCTTGTGGTAAAAGTGGGAAATAACATCTACTTTATATTACAGAAAAATCCATGAAGAAACAACAAAAAAACACTGTTAATAGCAGTATTAACATGAGTTGTGAGGAGTCCTCTGCTGTCTTCTGTCAGCCTGGCAGGAAACACCTCTACTAGTGATGCGCGGATCGATCCTAAAGTATCGATATTTCTGATACCAAAGTTTCCTGCTCTAGGAGCGATACTCCTATAAAAGGATCGATATCTAAACTCAGTAATTTGGAGTGAGTGTGTGTTTTAGTATCTTACTGTCACCAGGATGGTCTAATTATAGGCTACTCGGTTGATAGGAACTACTTTTCCTTCCGCCTGTCAGTCATGATTGCGCTATGGCTCTGTGATGGAGCTTCTTTGAAGTGAGCCGCTGAAGCCCTTTACATTTCCCGCGATTTCATACTGACTATTGCCGACTGTAAAGTCACGTCTGGCTGTATTTTAGATGTGAAGGTAATAATGATGCTGTGTGTGATGTGTGTGCAAAGACAATGAAATACTTTGGCAACACCGCAAACTTAGCTAAACACCTGAGATTAAGTCAAAATAATATGATGATGTTATGAAGCGGCAGTTCTGAGCAGGATATTTTCATTATAATTAAAGAATACGAGTTATATGATATTAAGTTTGATGTCTTGTCATTATGCAGCAATTATTTTGAATTGGTAAGGCTACAGCCTACTCCTTATTTCTCTCATAAATACAGAAACAGGAGGGGGGAGGTCACATTAAACTAGAAATAAAATATGTAAAAAGTATTGGTATCGGCAATACCAGCCTGGGTATTACTTGGTATTGGATCGGATAGGAATTAAGTGGTATCGCTCATCACTAACCTCTGCCGGCCTGTCTGCAGGAAACACTTCCAGTTTAGTCCAATATCATCTCAAGTGTGTAGTTATGATAACAGTTTTGCACTGTTCATAGCTGTAACTGTTACATGCTTTGTAATGCTTTGTAAGGTTTGTAATAGCCTGGGCTTGACACTGCCCAACTGATGTTACAGCTTTCGGGTATAAGCAAGTTAACGTTTTTTGCACGTGCCATGCATCTACATAGGTTACATAGGTTACTGCAGCAAAAGACTGGCAAAGGCGTGTGGGCTTAATATCAATACACGCCAGAAACAGCTTGACGTTACAGTTAGCCACATTAGCTGCAGAACATGCTCAAGTTCAACAGGCAAGTCTTCAAAAACAACAGAAAAGCAACATAAAAATGGCTAAACTTACAGGTTCCAAGTTTGAAGTCTGTATAGATGCATCCTTGAGCTGTTCGGTCGATAGATTTCGTTTTGTTGTGAAGTTACAGCCTAGTGTTGAGTGATGGTAGATGCACAACTGAACCGTAAGAACCTGAAGTGGCCTTCCAACTGAAGAGGAAGTGACATCTTAACTGAGGACCCGCCTTGATAAGAGGACTGACAGATTGCATTTTCATTTGCATTGTGTCCCTTGGAAAGCTGCTTGTAGATGTAAATGCAATGCTGAAAAGGGGGTGCGGTTTCACTCATTGCATTTGAATAAAGTCCACCTTAGAACAGGTAAAGCCTTTGACAATGAAATGTCAAATGGTGTTTCCATTTTCATTTTAATATGGTCCTAGAATGCCCACACAAGTATGTGATTATGAAAATGAAAATTGGATGATTGCATTTTAATTTTTACCTAACTAACACATATATATGTGGAAAAATATAATGTTATTGTGGGATTACATTTTCAAGTTTGCATGATGATTTGAAATTAGTCCCCTATAGGCTTCCATATTGCCCCTCCCACCCCCCACCACCCCACTGTGGGATGTTCTGTTCTCACGCTACACGCCTGTAAAGCACGGGAGTGCTTTTGGTCACATGTGGTGATCAATGTTTTTATCAATATTTCAATGTTATGCTATTTGGAACTTGGTTGAATGGACAGAAATAGTGTTACCAAATTTCCAAATTATGGACATTTGCCTGGTATATTTTATAAATATTGTATGATAACTGTTGTATTTTAGTTTATTTTCATCAAAGTTACAGTTACAATTGCATTGTAGGTGTATTAGAAGATTCAGTTGCATTATAATCTTCCTTATGATGGTTTTGATGCTTTATTGCATTAAAATATAGCTTTTCTTACCAGGCGAGGATGAAAATATATATTTTCTTTATTGCATCTCTATGTAGTCTGTAATGGTAAAATAAATATGTTAATGTACAATGGATTTATATTCCTTAGCTTCTGACCTTTCAAAAGGAGACTATTTTAGGCGTTTTTCCTGGAAAAGGGTGGGTGTCTCCAACAGTATATGGTGTACTATGAAGCAAAAGGGATTTAAAAACTTTATTTCACTCTATAACCTGTTATTTTGTGACAAAATAAATCTAGTTACCTACCTTATTTTCCTCCAGACCCCTCTCCCTTTGCCGATTGTGTCCATACATCAATTAAATTAAATATGATGTTGGAATATGCTGAATTTGTTTTGCAACCATACAAAAAAAACAAGTATACTCTCTGGAATCAAAATAATAAGCTAGTATTGGTGCTGGAATGCTGTGTGCTGCCAAATCACAGGTAATTTTTTCTGTATTATTATGTCAACTGACCCTCATGTCTACACATTTGGCATATGGCAACATGATGGATATGACATGTTAGAGCATGATGGATATGACATGTTAGAGAAATGTCTTTTAATTTTATTCTCATGCTATGGTTGTGTAGCGTGGTTGAAATGTATGTGTTCTCTGTAAATAAAGATCTCAAGCACTTCATGAGGTTGGATTTTTCTCTATAGGGTCAGTGCCTCTGTTACCCAAGTACGATATAAACTAATAAAGACTCATTCTGAAAGTGACCTAGGGCTAATTACACTCATTTCAACCTGAGCCAAAGGACAGTAGAGCAATTAGGTCTGACCCAATTACACCAAATTGTTGTGAATAAGAGAGATAAATGATGAAGGTGTATGAAAAGATAAAGATAATATAAAGCTCTACCTGCTGCTGGGAGAACTGTACCACCTGTCATCAGTAAATTATTACTTAATGTAAGATGATGATGAGTGAATCATATTATCAATTAGACCATTATTTTAATATCACATTAGGAAATTCAGTGACAATACTGCTGTCTGTTCTTTTATATTCCTTTGTGCTGCTATGTCGACCAAAATCTTCCTACAGGGGATTAATAGTTATTTCTTATCTTAAATCTTCAGTATTTAAGTATTCCTTGTAAACGCTAATTTCTGTTTCTTTAGGAAGAAGTTACATAGTTTTTTTCAAAACACATTGTTCTTTCACTTAATCAAAATGATCAATTGTGTTTTAGGGGAAACTAGTAAGCCAACACAAGGACACATTTCTGAGTTAATGTGACTCAACTCTTTTCAGCTGGTGATCTCACTGTACAGAAAGCCCTCATGGAAACCTTTGCCTACTATATTTTGGTGAAATATTATTATATATATTTTTTTTTTTAATTGGAGATTGTGAGGCTACTTGCTCATCACATGCTTGGATAGGTGTTGCTGAAGAAACAGCTGCTTTTTATTCTGGGCATGTGTGCTTGTTTGTGTGATTATTCAAGTGTGCTGTCCATCTACATTGTGGCCAGACTGCAGGATGTAGATTGAGGCCAAACACAAAAGGACCACAACACCTGAGGTGGGAAGTCCATAGTTGTTGCATACCAATTTCAGCCATAAGCAAACATCAAGCTTACCCACCTGAGTGAAATGTGTGGGTGTTGTAGGAACTGACTTTGGCTTATATCTTTGGTACCATGGATGTAGAGGCCTAATTTGATTCAAGACAAATGACTGTAGACCACTCCAATCTCTGTCTACACATATTGTTTGCCATTCTGACAAATTTCAATGTGTAACTGCCACCGCCACTTTTGAAAAATCTATATTATGAACAAAAACAAACATGTGTTTTAACATAAATGGGAACTTGACCCAACCAGTGCACCTAAAGGTACTAATTCACCATTACATAGGATCTAAGAATGCATCATTTGGTCTTAGGTGGAATTCTCAGCAAGCATCATGACAGCCAAAAAAACGTATAAATTTCCTTTGCTCGCTGTTGTGTACACCATCAGTAGGCATCTAGATACAGGTACGCTCAACAACTGAAAAAGGTCTAACAGACCTAGACTGACAACAAAATCAGGCAATGGTGTCTTATCAGAAAGCTGAATGCATCACACATCAATGTTGAATACGTCAACAAAAAACTGAAAGAAAGTGTCCCTTCAAAAGTATAGTGAATGCATCAGAAAACAGAACTACCGTGAGAAGTAGCAGTTCAAAACTGTTGTCATTCTGCAAGCTCCATGATGAGGAATTCTGTGGGTATGTTCCTCCTGATTGCAACTCATTTTCCAAATGCACCACAGCTGTGGTTTGTATTGGCAAAGAAATTACCAAAAGTCACCATGTGTAATTGACTGACAAAAATAGAGTTCAACAGCACACATACACGGGCACACATTTCACTGTGAGATTGTTATAAGCTAACTGTATTTTAGATGAACAAGAATTAATTTTTAGTCATACATACCTGTAAACAAACCACTTGTTCTTACGGAAGCATAGGTTTTCCCTCTTTCTTTCTGTAAAAGAACAGAATGTAGTGCACCTTCTCAAACATTTCACTTGCACAAATCTATCTGTAACCATGCACATTATTTTTAAACAAAATGAAAACAAAAGTGGTGCATGTTCAGTTTTAGCTCAGGGAACTCAAATGTTATCAAGTTGTTTTCACATGTCACAATTTTGTGTCAATCGATCAAAATAATTTAATTAATCTAATTAAATTCATTACATGTTGGATTAGCTCTTACTTTATTCTTACTGTACACATGCATGAGCATACAGTGCAAGTATAAAAATATATCAGTACATTTAAATTCATATAGAGAATATTTAGCCTGGGACAACAAAGAAATAAACAGAAAAATGACTTACCGCTGCTGTATTTTGTTTGTGATGTTTTTAATCACTCTGCCCTGAGAAACAATGCAAATACCAACACGCAGTGGATGTTTTGAATTACTTTAATACACCAGCCTGAACTATGTTGCATCCCATGACAGGTATGAACATGTAAACAACCTCAAACGTTGGTTGGTGTTACCTAAAACATAGTTGAGTGCGGCCCTACACATGGATGGCCCGAACACGAACAGACAGCATTGTGTTTGTGTTTTATTTAAAATATAAATTTATACAGAAAAAACAGTGGTAGGAGAGCAAAAACGTAATTTGGAAAATTTGATAGAAGAAAATTAAGTTAAATTTGTAGACTGTGGATTTTATTAAATTTTTTTGTTTCAGGAGGCAACTGTGGCCATAATAAATGTCTTACCATGGTCATATTTTGTAACTTAAACCATCATTAACCACCATTATTTTTATACATGAACACCATACATGCGCATGGTCATGCACTGCATATTCATTTACAAGTATAAAATATTTGCATACTTATATAACTTGGGGTGCTGATGGTGCAGCGGATAAGACACATGCCTTTGGTGTGACAGACCTGGGTTCAATCACCACTGTGAGACATCCACCAATGTGTCCCTGAGCAAGACACTTAACCCCTAGTTGCTCCAGAGGTGTGCGACCTCTGACATGTATAGCAATTGTAAGTTGCTTTGAAGAAAAGCGTCAGCTAAATGAATAAATGTAAATGTACCTGTATAACTTCAAATACAATACATTTGCATGAATAATTGTTGCAAAGCAGATATGATAATATGAATATATATATAAAAAACTAATTCAGAATTCATTACAATAAATAGAAACATTCAAAATGCTTTGAAACAGAAGTACCTCCCAAGATTTAGCTTGTTGATGCAGCAGATATTGAGTTGACACCAGTCAAAGAATCAGGCTCCAGAGAAGAGAGATCTTCATTCACCTGGTTCTTTATTTTCTCCATTGCTGCACATTGGTATCTTGTAGCCTATTATAGAGACTGGTCATGTTCATTTGGGCGCAGGTAATGTCGTGAGTTTACAGTAAACGTGACACTCTTTTGACAACTATTTGAGCACCTTTTGTTGCATGAATGGATTTTTTGTTTCGTTTGTATTTGGAACACATTTGAGTGTGTTAAATAAATTAATCTCATTGTTGAAGTAACAAGAAGTTCTTACAAGTGAGTCAAAATGACCACTTATTCAGTGCCTGAGGCTTTTAGTGTGTAGGCCAAAAAGGCTAATATTTTGATACGAACACATAAAATCAACATATTCATATTACTGGCCCCTTTACTCACCTGCCAGAGATCAGCAATCTGCACACCTGACACGGATCATCAGTCCCTCCTCTTGAGCCCTGGTCTCGGTCGACACTTTGAGATTTACAGCACATTAAGTGTGATGATCCAGCGCTGTTGCTTGAGAGAATATTTAAAGTTTTGCCCTGTTTGCAAAACTACAAACCAACCAATGCCAGAGCAAGCCCTATGCGGTATGAGGTTTCCCAGGGTAACCAGCTCATTCTTGTGGGTTTGGTGGGAGGAGCTTAGCAAAGTTATTCAAGCAGTGGAGAGAGATGTTCAATTGTTAACTGCAGCTTTAGCATCTTAATTTCTTTTTTTCCCAGAAAGAAATATCATTTTCTGTTCATATTTTGTGTAGAAGTTTGTTTATCGTTTCTCTTCCTTTTTCAATGTTGACAATGATGATTATGTTACTATCGTTTGGGAAGGCAGCAATGTTTTCCTGAGGAACACATTGTTTCTGCTGTGTATGTGCTTATTCTTTCCCTTTCCTTAATCAATCAAGGAGGTGTATGGCTGATTCGGTTTATTCTCAGATGTCCATCCAGTCTCTCTCTCTTGCACTTACTCTCACACACAGAATTGTGCAGAAGTGGGCCAGCTGGAGTGAGGCGGTTGAATGGAAATGACCTCGCTGGAACCTGCTGTTACCCAGGTTCCTTTGGGTCACACCAGCATGCCCTGCGGCAGCAGAGTTAATGGGATAGCAGTAGGACTGCTGATCAAGCACACTGGTGGCACACACTACGCGACACACTCTTACACACACACACACATACATGCGCATACACAGCAGCAAAAGCAGCAGTGCTGGCTTATGCAGCTACACATTCACAGAGACACACCTACACAATCTATACAACCATGATTAAAAAGGCACACAGAAACAACAGAAAGACACACAAACATAGACACACACTAAAAATTCTACACCTCCCTCAGGACCTTTCAGTACAGGTCTGTCTCACAAACTTCTGCAGCACTAGGTTTCCTACACACAGGACACAACACCTGCATCAATGCACTTGAGCAGACATTTCCAACTGAACATACAACCCTAAAGACTGACACTACAATTGTAGCAGCCAAAATCAACAGTGACAGAGTGCTGCACTGTGAAGATAGATGGATCTTGAGGATGAGGATATATCTTCTTGGTTTTTAACCCTTAAATCAGTAATGACCTCAACCATATACTGTCAAGCAAAGAGTTTTCCTCTGTGTTTGAGTAAAAGCTACATGTACTTGGAGGAAAGTTGGAAAGTTGGGTCTTTTTATAGTTACTGTTTTTGTGTTTATTTTTTTCTCAGCAAGAGTGGGCAATTATGAGCGGGCAAATCCTTTAAAGATAAGCAAGTTATAACGCTTTTGAAATGGAAATGCCACTAGTAGAAAGGATAACTATACAGCTTTCAAAAGCACACATCGAAACAAAATAGTCAGAAGCTAATGTTCAATTTGAAAGTCATACTTTGAAAAATCTTATTCCAATAGACGTTCTTGTCTGGTAAAAGCTTGGGTGGAAATTAAGGAGGTAGCTAACAAAATCCAAATACGACGGATACGGATGCTTCTTCCACCCAAAGTTGCTCATTATCATTCATGAAAAAAAAGTCAGCTAGATAAACCATGTGAGGATGGAAATAAAGAAAGGTGTTAAATTAGCAGAGAAGAAGTGTCTGTTCACACGTCTGTCTGTCTGAAGCTGCTGGTGTGTCTGCTGCTGCAGGAGGGCAGAGCTCCAGAGAGCGTCTTTGGCCAAGTGTCAGGGCATGCAGTCTCACCTGGGCCGGGTCTACCAGTTTGTGAACAGTAGCTACAACAATGCACAATAATGGACTAAAATTAAGGATGACGTCATTGTGTGTATCTTTTTGGATAACTGAATCTTGGCAGAGTTAAAAAATGTTGCATCTACCTTATCCACTAATTTAATGCATCACCGCGAACACACTGTGACCCAAATAAAACCAACAGGTGCATGTCTAAAATGCCCATGGTGGATCCTCCAGAGGTGATTTCTACATTTGCTACATTTCTGAGGAACTTTTGCCTTCAGTGAGGTGCCTTTGTGCTGTCCCTTAACCATTTCTGCCACTGTAACTGTGGATCCTCTTTCAGCTCATAATGTCTGAAAACTTTGTAGAGCGCAGTGGGCCAGACAGGTGGACTGGTTATATTAGACAGGCTGAGATGACTGGTTATAATATGAACCGAGAATGGCTAGCAAGAATTTTAACCAAGAGCTGATTGTTGTGGACTTTGCGGTGCACAAAACAGAATAATGTTCAGACAGGGGAATTGCGTAAAAACTATACAGCTCTCTTTGCTTTGATATGTGTGTTTGTGGCTGCAACCACTGTGGAGTTTATATTGTTTATACTTTGCTGTGTTCTCTGCTTTGGTGATGTTTAGGTCTTCTGTTAAAATTGCAGTTATTTAATTTCTGTTGCCTAATCTTGCCTGTTGCACCCATTGCAGAGTCTATAGGCCTAGTTCTTTTTATGCATTGCTTCTCATTTGTGTATAATTGTTTAATTGTATTTTGTCGCTTTTGTGGTTAATTGTAGTGAGACTATACAGAGGAAAGCATTGTATATTTATAATAAATAAGGGGTATGCACGGACACACAATCTGACACAAAATTAATTTATTGTTGGATTGGACATCTGGGCTCAGATGTGTGATGTTGTTGGATTAACATTTAATGCAGTTGTAGCCCATTGGGATTTAAGATTATTCCCATCAACTACAGGATATTTTATTCAATATATCTTTACTGGAAATAGTTTGTCTCCAATGCAAAACATAATATTTGGATTTATTAAACATTTATTGCTTAATGTTCCCCAGTTAAAGTTGGATGGAGGGTGGTTTGAGACAGTTTGAGAGGGGGGGGGGGAAGTACAGTTTTCATTTTATTAAAAATACATTTGCCTGACTTTCTGTATAAACCACACCCACTTCCGGTATTCTATCTAAGTAATTTAGTTTATTGAAGAGACAGATAATGATTTCACTGTACACCTCTAATGGACATACTATTGGTCTAGTGAACAGTACTTTACTGAGTACAGTTACTTTAAACAGCTTAGAGATCTTTTTGTGTAGAAAATGTTGTTATATCTGGTTGTCTGCCTTTGCATGGTAATTATATTACTGCTTAATAATACGAACTTGAGTATAGTGCTTTGGACAAAGTTTTGGGATTTGTAGTTCAGCATCAGATTTCATTGTGTATGTGATCAGACCGTATAATGTTTTGCTTAAATTCTCCACATTAATTCTGTTATCCACACTGTGATACAGAGCAACACTGACAACAGAAAACTACTGAGTCTTCACTGTCAACAAACTTGAAGGAGAAAACACTTGCAGCCCATGCATATCAGTTACGTATGTGGTATCTCCATTGCCCTGATCAGTAGTTACATTTTTGAGGAGGCACACATCAGCTATGGCTTAGCTGCGGAGCCTATGCACATAATTACGCCATAACTCTTTAGCTAGCACAACCATAAATCAACCTTTACAGTTATCACATCAGCACTGTTACAAACACAGTGACACTGTTTCACTGTTGCTTGTGACCATGATGCAAGGTACACATCACATGTATATCACTACAGATCTTCCAGGGAAAAAACATTTTCTACCACTAATGTACTTAACTTATTTAGCAGGCTTACTTATTGGCCATAAAAATGCATGAAGCCATTAGGTGCAGTCTGGTATATTCAGGGGTTCAGACCATGCAGCACCTCTGACAAGTGCTACAGTGAAAATGAGCTGCTGTTTTTACAGCAGAGTCTGTTCACACTTCACAGATTGGATGTTATTCCTGAAAGAAGTGCTTCGTTATTATGCAGTAGGCATGTATGCATGTTGGTGCTTTATGTTTCTGGAACATTTGTACTTCTGCTTGAGTATATTGTGTCAGTACTCTGTTATCAGTGGCTTGTGTATAGCGGAATAAAACAGCATCTTATGAGGGAAAAAAAAAAAAAAATCTGTGCTTTCTATTTGTCCAGAGCTGGAGAAGCTCTGTTAATAATCTCAAACAAATAATTTCTGGCACATTTTCTGTGCCACTCTCACGTCTATTTATCTCACTTCCTTTCTAAATGTCTCGGTGTACGCAAGCATATTTCTTTCTGTATGTATAAATTCATAGAAATACAGTATGTAAATACACTCTTTATATAGTGGCGGATGATACAATACCTTGTTTTGATAATTATTTTTTCATTCTACTTTTTTTCTTCATTGGGGACAGTCTGGCTGATGTAATGAGGCTTTTTTAAATCTCTGAGTTGCTATTGAAGTGTATTTAGAAATTCCAATTTTCTCTTGTGCTTTCTTAGCCCTGGGTTTTTGCAATTCCCTGCTTGAAGAGCTTAAGATGGTAAAATCACTTTAATCTTTTGAATCACTTCTTAAAGCTCGTTTTTACAGTGTGGCTTTGAAAATGTGAGTTTACTCATTCCTATTTTCCTGCGTTATTAGTATGTGTACCCTCTTTCATGTCTAGAATTTGTGTTGCTTTAATTACAGTAAAGTCACCCATGTGAATTTTCCATAAATTACTCCTATCCACCTGTCATCAGCGAGTTTCCCGCCTTGCCAAAAATCTGACCCTTCTTACACTACTCATCCCCTCATGTAGCAACCCCAGTCCCTTGTCAGTCCCCAGTGTACATATACTAACTCCTGTCCTACTCCAGGTAGCCCGATTGTCAGTTCTAGGCTTTTGCCATACATGTTCAGCCATTCCTGCCTGTATTTGTACTTGGGAATCGTCTTTTCTGTTACCAGATACCTGGACTATTACAGTTTGAGTTACCACCAAGTATGACTATGGTTTGAAAAATAAATTGCCTTCATGGTCAAAAGAAAGACAGAGTCACTGTCGGTAAAGGCTTGTGCAGGGGGTCACACACTACACGAGCTGACAGCGGCTGTGTCACCTGACGCTGGTCTCCAAAGCATGTGAAATATGAAACGGGAAATGGCTCGAACCTACAGACGAAACAGCTGTTGTTTTTTATTATAAAGATAGAAATTATAAAGACAAAGAATATGGGTGAAAGAATAGATTAGCAAAACGCAGGTAGCAGGGATTGTCTGAGCTACAGACAGAGCTGGAGGTGAGTAAAAAGTGTTCTGCGGTGAAAAAGTAGCTGCCTGCTCCGCCAGCTGCCTGCTCTCATTGGCTGGATGTTGATGTCGAGTTGGCCGACTTCTCCAGATATTTGGCATGCTGGGTATCTGGCAGACGTCAGCGATGTGGCAGTGATGTGTCAGGGAGCCGTTTTGATGCGTCGTTGAGTAGTTCACACATAATGACTGGCGACCGCTGATCAACCCCTGATTTACTCCAGATCACAGCCGGATGGTCGCCGAGCTCGCCGAGCGGCAAATCGGGCTGAAAATTGTGTAGTGTGAACTAGGCTTAAGGCAACAACAGTCAGACACACTCAGTACATATAACCCTGGATCCTGATGCTCATCCTGAGAGGTTTAAGAACATCCTACTACAAGGGGGTGTCATTAAATAACCATCTCAACAAAAGAAAAAAAAACACTTTGTCCTCACTAGTGAATTGGAGATAAATGATATAGCTAGGGCTGCAACTAACAATTAGTGTTCCACCATCATAAATCATCTTCTTTAAGCTAACAGTGGACAGTTGGAGACAAGAAATTAGAAATTATTGAGATTTCATGGTCAGCGTATCAAATACCTATTCCACCTATACACCCCATTAATCTTTAATCTTTGTTTTGATCAATTAATCACTTAGTCTATAGGGAAAAAGTGGAAGAGTCCAAAGTTATGATATAAAATAGTTTGTCTCTGACTAGGAGTAAGTTCTTCCATAAAGATATTCCATTTATATGTTTAAAAATTCTCAGGTGTTAAGTAATTTTCTGTTTATCAACTTATCAAGTATTATTCCTGCCAAAATCATCATGTTTTAAGGCAGTTTGGATACCATTGTTTGTCAAATAGTTGATTCTAGGGCAAAGTGGGAGAGTTTAAAGCGGTTGTCTCCTGCTAATCGTTTGCTTCCCTGTGTGCCTTACAGCTCTCTTCCCGGTTTTATTATTAAGATGCCAAAGGTACCACTAAATGAACATTTAACATTTATTTCTGATTTTAAAAATCGCTAATTCCTCCCTTAAGTCTGCTTAAGCTCATCTTACTGCAGTGTGTGGTTTCTGAAGGTGGTAAATAAAACTGCTTGCCAAGCTCAGTGCAGATACTTAGGAACCACGGCACAGTGGAAATGTGTTTTCATACAATTTGCTCTTGAAGACAGTGAAGTCAGACTCATTCACATCTCATCACATCACTGTTTACTAATCAAATTCCAAAGGAGGTGATGTTTTTGATGTTTCAATATGGAAAGTATTTCACCTCAAACTTGCATTATATAAACTCTGTAAAACTGTTTGTAGAGCTTGTAGGAATGAAAAAGGCAGACATCCAAAGTACAATATAATGTTATATTTAAGGCAGAGCAACAACAGGCTCATGGCCACTGTCAAATCTGCCACATAACAGCAGTTAACATGCTCTCTCTTACTGGGGCAAACATTAAAATTCTGCTCCAGATTTAAAAGTGTCCTGACATTTGGAACCAAGCTATGTTGCGTGAAATACAAATCAATTTAAGAAAAAACAGCAGCGGTGCAAACCAAAATGAAAAAAAATATAACATCTGGCAGTTTCTATGGATTTACATTGTTATTTTCTGAAGGTCTTCCTTAGAAGCTGTGTGCCAATAGGATAGAAACTGAACAACTAAACTACCCCTGCAGCTCACAGTCCCCATTGTCATTAGCCAAAGAGTAAGCATCTATCACGCAGGTGAAGAGAAACACTATTAGGCCCTCTCTTCTCACTTGCTGTCATCACTGCCCGTATCACTTCACACATCCATGTTGGTCTTATATTATCTAGCCCTCAATTCCCCAAGTCCCCCAGAAAAAGATAGGGGATCACAAAAAAGGTCTGATTAACTGAAAAAAATTAACTGAAAAATGGACACTAAACAGGATTTGGACCAATTGTTGATAACGCTGCTTCAATTTAAGGAACTGGTGTCCTTCTACCAAACCTCCATAGAGAGCATGTTGACATACTGCATGTGTGTGTGGTACACCAGCTGCACAGTGGCTCACAGGAAAGAGCTCCAGAGGGTCATCAACACCGCACAGAAGATTGTTGGCTGCACAGTTCCCGCTGTCCAAAAAAATCCAGAAAATTCTAAAGGACACCTCTCATCCAGGCCACCCCTTGTTCGAACTGTTACCGTCAGGCAGATGGTACAGATCCATCAGGGCAAAAACAAATACACTCAAAAACAGCTTTTACCCATCTGCAATAACTGTAATCAACGCTGCTAAAGTGATCTGAACTGATTGAGGGATTGGTGTGTGACTGTGTATGCGTATATGAATGCCTGTTCATGCTGCTTTTTAGATACTATTTATTTACTATCTTTAAGTTATATTTTAGGAATGATGTACTGGCTGGTCAGCACTTTGACATTTTCGTTGTACATGTGACAATGGCAAAGTTTTCTATTCTATTCTAAAACAGTTGTATAATATCTCCCTGTGGCTCTGGAAAAGCTTTGTATTGTCAATGAAAATAATGGCGATGTCATCAGGGGTGATCAATCTTTTATAACAGAAAACTTGTGTTACAAAGTGGATGTGTGAAGTTTGAAAGATATGGATGTTTACCAAACAGATAGAGTCAGACAAAAAAATGCTATGGAATGGGGATGATCCAGCATGTTTGAAGTTTAACTTATCTTGGCTTTTAGTTGCTAGTTTATCTTCAAGACTCTGCTGCTTCAATTTTGACCATTATATTTTTCTGCCTTTTGATTGGCTATATAGGATGGCAATTTGAACTCTAATACTGTTATGCTATATATTTCTTAAGTTAATGCTACGAATCAAGCAAACACTCAAACACTCATCAAAGCAAACCTCATTAAGGTTTGCAAAACCGTCAAAGGTTTGTCAAAACAACATGCATCAAACAAGGCAAAAGGAAGCCAGCTGCAGTCACACTATCTACTAAGTGATTTGGTTTGTTGAAACAGCGGCAACACAAAGCTGTCTCCGAGCTACACTTTCCCACTGCAAAGTACTTCACGACAAATTGGGGAAACAGCTTGTGATTTACTAATTGCCACTTGATCAGCGGGAATTTTTGAATCATTGCCTTAATCTGCCTTTGCACGTGTACCATGTTTAAGTGAGTCTGCCAGATCCCATGTACCCCCACCTCTCTGTCAGTGTGATACACAGGATGTAATGTGATTTGGATGTGACCCTGAACAGTATGTAATGACATTAGTGGATGGCAGAGGATACAGCACAGGTGGGTTTGACAGGTATTCTTGGAGTAGTGTGATGTGTGTTCAGATTATGCCTGGATGTTGGAGGCGTAACAGTTGATTTGCTCCTTATTTGTGATGTGGTACACCTTCAAAAGACTTTGTGAAGTCGGCCTTTGGCCGTGTGGTTTTTGAATTTGAATGTGCCCTCTTGTAATTGAATTTCTCACAATTCCTTTATCTCATGAAAGACTGTCGTCATTAATACAGGTCAGCAGCAGTACAACTTGTCTCTGTTAGATAAGCCTTTCAAACCATCTGCCTTTGTCCAAACATTTGACCCCTTTGATGGTTGAAAGGTCAGGTGCAATTGCTACTTAACCAATTCTAATTGACCATGGTATGTAACTATGAATTGAAATAATGTTGTTAGAAAAAACTATGAGCAGCGATATTAGTTTCAGACCGTAGAGCTTTTGGATTTGTTCTGAGGAAAAATGAATAGATCTAGTTTTATGAAGAACATTAAGCATTTTATGTATTGATCATGTTGACTAAAAAGTATTAGAGTGGGCCTTACAGTTACAGAAATGGAAAAAGACTATACCTAAATTGTTTTTATTATAAAATTCCCTTCCAAAATATGTTTTTGCCCTCTTATACCTCAGTTTTAGTGAGGCCAATGGAAGTCTTAGGACATTTTTGGGAAGTGAGGACAATTGGCCAGTCCTCACTACTTTTAGAGTCGAGTTAAGAGTTACAGTAGGTTAAATTAAATTACGTTAAGGTAAGGGTTGGTTTTAGGCACATAGTTGTCACAGTTAAGGTTAGGTCTAGGAAAGACATTATACCAATGAAGGTCCTCCCAAGTATAGTATAGAAATACGTGTGTGTGTGTGTGTGTGTGTGTGTGTGTGTGTATGCATGTATATAGCTGATCTAATCTAACCTTTTAACTTGTGTCATCTTGTGTGTAAATGGCATATTGTATGTAAATGTATCTTTGCTCTGGAGTCTTGCACAAATTTACCCTTTGGGGGACAATAATACAAAGTTAGGCAACAGTCTTAAATCTGCAGTTGGTGACAATTGAAAACACAATGCAAAACCTTCCACGTCTCTCTATGCTGCTCGTATCACTCCGCTAAGCCCCTTCCACCAAACCCACAATTTCATAAGGCAGCAGAAGGAGCTGGTCGCCCTCTAAAACCTCATCCCTCATAGGGCTCACTGTCCAAGGTGAGAGCCTTGCCAGAACCCCGGCCCCTCTTCCTCAAAACCTACTAACCCTTTAAAATGGGACTATGGAAAGAGAGAGAGTTATTGAGGTAGATCTCATCAAATATTTATTGGGTTTTTCTAATCATTTTTTAATTTATCATTTGTCTCAATTTTTCCAAATAAGAATTAATTATTATACTTATGTAGACCTTGAAAAAGCTGCTTTGGCAATATAATTCAGTCTTGCAAATAAAGCAATTTTGAGTTAGGGATGGATTTACTGTGTCCTGTAGCTACAGCATGTGTACTGTACTGTGTGTGTGTGTGTGTGTGTGTGTGTGTGTGTGTGTGCGCATCCATGAGGGCTCATTTACACAGAGACCTTCCAACAGTTGACTGGCTCATGGAAAAACCCAGCTGAACTGCCATGTCATCAATTAAGTCTACGCTGAGTCTTTGTCCCTGAACACACAGACGGTAATAACATACATTAAGAGCAGCCTGTCTGGGATGAGAGTATTAGCTTCCCTGCCCGGCTCATTGGCATTAGCATTAGCATAGTTGGGAGGGCTCGGTTCCACCGAGCAGACCCTGCAACAAGAAGATAAGGATTGTACAGACAGCACCCAGCAAAGGTCTACTCATTCCTCTCTCCACACATGGTAATATTTCTGCCTTCTCCCCTCCCGCTGACTCTGAAATATCCAGCCGGCCCGGGGAGAGGAAGCATTAAAAATATCTCTACCATTACAAGCAATATAAAACATGCACATGGGGACACTTGCACAAATACAGTTTTTCAGTGTGTGTCTGCGTACACACTCTCTCTCCCAAACACCAATACTCTGAATAATGACTGCCTGATTGTATGAAAAGAATCTGCAGAAATCTGTCTTAACATGGCTTATTCCTGTGACTTTGATACCTGTAAGGGGCATATATTTTACAGTTCTGGCATCATATCTTCGTTGGGTTACCTTCTATTATAAGAAACCCACACTGTATTGTTAATTGTTTGTTTAATCACAGGTCTTTCTAATTGCCTTGTTTATATGCAAGTATTTTGCATTGAATACATTATGTTCTCCCGCAACCCTGTATGCAGGATAAGCGGTTGACGATGGATGGATAGACATTATGTTCTTTGTGATGAAAATCTGAATGCAGAAAATACAAAATTAGTACATGTCTTTTAAGAAAACAGAACAAAATAATTTAATTATTAATTGAAATATTTTGGCAACACTCATTGTGAACTTAAATTTAAGTTGATTCACTGTCATCTGCACCTCCATGTGGGACCATTAGCACAGACATTTTCACAGCTAAAATTTGACTTAGTCTTGGAGAGTTTAACTAATATCAAAAATTATGGATCCATTCCAATTATGTGTTGCAGTAAACAATGCCAAAGGGACAGCAAATACAGCACCAAGGTCGGGGAAAAAGAACACCTAAATAGACCGGGGCCATAATGACTGTTACTCAGCACCTGTGATGATTGCAAGTCAAAATGCTGTAATAAAAGGTTTATTTGACAATTAACCTCATCAGGATGGATGCAACTATGCATATAAGAGAGATGTATTATGAAGCAATTTCAACATATCCAGGATATATTTTTGTATCTGGCTTCACAAACCCTAGCAACTGCGAGCACTCCGAGCTGTCACATGATGCTGTTATCAACTTGGTTTCCCAATCCAGCCATGACCGTGTTCACACAAAGGGGTGGTGTTTTCAGACAATCACCACTTGCAAACATGGACAAGACTATTGGAAGCAGAGCGGCATGTTTTACAAACGAAGAGCAAACTATAATATTAGACAAACAAAGAAGTTAAAAACATACTCAAGCTAAAAGTAACACAGTTGCAGCTGCCAAATGCAGGAGAGACAGCTGGCAAAAAATAGTCTTAACAGTCACTGCCCTATAATTAGGGCACGAGTGTATGTGAATATAATTAAATTTGTGTGTTAACCTTTAACTTAATATGTTGCTTAAATGTATTCTTATAGCGTGTATGACAATTTTAGACTTTCAGCTGCAGCGGTTGTGTGTTGGCTTTTCGACATTAAAAGCCACAGGTACTGAATAAGTGGTTGCAACACTCACTTTCAAGAATTTATTTAAGACCCTCAGAAATGTACTGAACATTGTTCTAAATTAACTTAACATTACCTGCGCCCACATAGCAGAAGTTGGTGTACAATATGACCAGTAGCCAAACAAACAAGCTAAATTGTAATATACCAATTAATATTAAAGAGGTGGTATTATGCTAATTTTCAGGGTCAAAATCCTGTTTAGGGGTTGTACTAGAACAAGTTTACATGGCTTAATAAAAAAAAATTCTGTCATACTGCACATTGCTGCAGCTCCTCTTTTTACCCTATGTGGAAGGCTGCGTTTTAGCTGTGGAGTGATACATCTTGTCTCTAAATGATCTTTGTTGAGAAGGAGTTGCACATGCAGTTCAATCAGAAGCGCGAGTAAGTGAGAAGCCGGTAAACAGCTTTGATTCAGCTATAGGCTACATGTTGCCGACCAGCTTGGCAACATAGACTGGAGCAAGAGTTTCAGAGTGGTGAGTTATTAATCTGTAACAAAAGTATTTTTCATCCATAAAGTTTTAACTGAGCTCTGTCTCTACATCACAGTAACAACCTTATGTCCATTGACTGCCTGGAGGGTAGCTGGTGTTTGGAAGGGAGAGGAGGTGTGTGCTGAAGCTCAGTGTTTTTCCACCGGTGTCGGACTACCTTAGTCTAACATAAAAATCTTTCTCAAAGTATTATAAACCGCTGTGCTGTGCAGTTTTGTGGTGTCTAATAAACCTTCTGACTCATATGTAACTCAAAGTGGGCTTCCTGGATCTCATTTCATGGTCTCAGATACCTGAAGCAACATGCTCACACCAATGCAGCCCTTGAGTTTTTGGTCTGAACGCTGGACTGTATAAAATCTACGGAAAAGACATATTGCAACATTTTCTGGTTAAATTATGAAACGTTATGAAATTATGAAATGTTTTTTACCTGCTGTGTGATTTACACAACCAGAAATAGCCAAATTGGCATGACAGGCGTCCATCTGAGTGCAGCCATGAGATTTCTATATTTACTAAAAACACCTAAATTACACTTTTTATCCATCTGCCTGACACTATGATCATCTGGCTCATTTATTTGACAATTTGACTGACATGAAGAATGGTTCCTGCCCAACATATTTGACTCAAAGAAAAGCACCGTTGAAAGAGTTTCTGTTTCTCTCTTGGAAGTCCCTGTGAGGAGTTACACTCATCTTCTTCCTGCAACTCCCTCTGAGCCTGAACGTCACTTTAATTCTAGAAACCCAACAAATTAGAACATCTCATCTCATTGCCTTATTTCACTTAAATTGTGCAGCTTTCTTCTTAATAATGAGAGGATTTTATTTAATGTATGCATTAAATAACAAAAGTGTAATGGTGGTAGTTGGACCGAAAAACATTTTAAAAGTTTGAAGTGGTCATATTATGCTCATTTTCAGAATAGGTTTACATGGTTTAATGTTCAAAAAACACGAGATTGGTCATGTCGTGTGTTTCACCTTGTGTGCTGAATGCTCCTTTTTATTTACGAAAATGAGGTATCTCATGTATATTCAATCTTTGTTTGGAGTTGCACATGCGCAGTACCTAGTGAAGTCCTCTAGCCAATCAGAAGCAGAATAGGGCGGGTCCTGACAAGTTGTGTGATTTGTTGCTTCAGCTGGTAAGCACGGCTTCTGCTCTGCTGTACATATTCCCGAACCGGCTTCGCCACCTAGACTGCAGCAAGAGTTTCAGAGTGGTAAGTTATCCATTTGTAACAAATGTATGCGTAACGTTTTATCTGTGCACTGTCTCTATATCATAGTAACAACTTCATCTCCACTGACTGCCTGGAGGGTATCTAATGTTCAGTAGGGAGGGTGAGGGGATGCAACGGGCGGACGTCTTGTTACGCGTGTTTCTCCTCCAGTGTTTTTGAGGGCGTGCCACACTAGCCGCTCGGCGAGCATTATGAAGCATGTCACATTGATAGTTTATGTAAGTAAACACTGGACTACAATCGAGCTGTTTTCAGGCAGTTCAGAGCAGTGTTTTCTGTGGGAGATGGGAACTCCCTTTGGGGTGGACTTTGGACGTTTTTACTTTGCAAACACGTTACATGCACAAAAAATGATATAACACAATAAAGGAAAGGGAAAAGCTAAAAAGCATAATGACCCTTTAGCTTTATCTTTATTATCACCTAGAATATTGGAGCGACCACAGACATATCTGAAACCTCTCTTCAGTCAAAATAAACCACTCTTTCCCACTCTGTTTTAATGTGCCATTTTTGATGTGTAGTTTATTTGGCTTTGATCCAGTGTTTGTGTTTAGTCAGACTACAGACAGATCCTGCTGTGGTCAGATAGGGGTGTTAAGGGGTTGTCTATGCCCTGAAGTGTGCTTAATCTGTGTCTGTTACATTGTAATTTGTGCTCCTGTCAAATGTGCAAATGTGATCTCTCTTAACGTAAATCTCCCAGATGAGTCCCATCGTGGCCTTCTGCTACCACATCGAATACCACTACATGCTGTGTTAAAACAAGTCGGCGCAAATTAAATACTTTGTAGTCAAGGTACAACAATGGCAGGCATCCTGCCAGTATTGAGTTGAGACCCTGTGAGAACACAGTTCTCACATGTGCCACCACTAAAACCGTAATGGATTTCTAACAGTAAACAACCATTGTTCATTTTTGCTACAGTTTGCATGAAAAAGGCAAACAGCAAAAAAGCCAACTTAAGGTTAAATGATGATTACACAGTATTTGGCAACAAGACCTTTAAACTCTACAGGGAGTTGGACAAGGGAGTTAAGAGTGAAGTAAAATAATTCTTACCTATTTATCTGCAGTAGAACACTGACAACCTTGATAATAAAATAATATAACACGCTCTGATGGCCCACTGCACTAATTCTCTAATTTGTTTGCTGTATCTGGTCAGTTTGTTTTAATTACTGTCTCTCATGTTCACACCTGTGACAACATTCATTGATTAAAATCATATGTAAAACAATCTTTATGGAAATTACTTGACAGTGACAGATGGCAAAAATATCAAATTCTTAAAAGGCATAATGAAATAGCACCTAAACAAAAGATGGTGTTTGTCTTTGCCCTCCATAATGTACGGAATCTCTGAGTGGGAGGTGAGGAAAAAAAATCTTTCTCTCTCTCTCCTTTTCCAGAATGTGTCTGCTTGCTACAGAACTAATTTCCAGTAGTTATGTGTTAGTTGGTAGTATGATACAGAACTTTCCTTGCATAAAAATTACTTTTCTTCTTTCAACTCTTGACAGGAGAATAATTATTTTATTGCCTTTACTACCCTTTTTAGGCTTGTGTCTTGCTGTAAGTAAGCTTTGAAAGCCTCACTCACTTAAACTTGTTGCAACACTTCCTGAAACATTAAGAGGTAAGGGCAGTGGTGACCAGTCTGTCTGACCCTTATTCCATTTGTGCTGCCCCATAATCTCCCAGCATCCACATCCACGATGAACTTAATATACAGTCTGTATAATACACCACAAACAATTTCACTGTGTGGTGTATTATACTGTAGCAGATGCCTCACTTGAGTAAGAGAATTGTCAGACCAAAAACATCTTGCATGTTGCTTCAGGTAACTGTGAAATACAATAAAGTAAAACACTACACAGTGTATTACAATGCAAGGAGAAAATACTGTATTGCATTGTGCTTATAGGACAACATATACAATTGTTGTTTTTAAGCATATGAACAAACAACCAATGTTGCTATTTTTCTTGTAAAATTAAACGGTGACCAATTAGCCAATATGTGGAACATGACTAAAGGGAAGTGTAGATGCTGAGGCAAGACCAGTTGTTCTGTTCAGTGCCGTTTGGCAGTGGTTTCCGTGAATACATGGCAGCACCTTAGAATTACAGTAGCAAAGGAAAGAGTCTGTCCTGCATGATGTAAAGCAGTAGTGTACCGTCGTTAATGTGCCCCAGTAGGACAGCTGGATAAAAAGCAAAAACTGTTGAGGGCTTATGAGGAAAAATGAGAAGAATGCATCCCAAATGGCTGATTAAACTTCAAACAGAGGCACAAGGATGAGCCTGAGTGCTGACAGCCAGAGGAAGAGAACAGTGGCTATCCAGTAAACATCAAAGGCATGAAAATCTCCTGATGTGTGTAAGAGTGTGGCTACATGTGTGGGCATGTGCGGTGTGAAGTGTGGGCACTGGTTTGTATGAACATGTAGACCGGCGCAGTGTATCATTTGTTAATTAGCAGAACACAGACCTCAAATTGACCTTACCTTACTGTGGCACTACATATACTCATGTTCATAAAAAAAAATACACATAGATTTGTTGTGATACATACTGTGATTTGCTTTCTTCTAAAGCTCACAGCATTTCTCTCCATTTCTGGTGTCCAAAGATAAGTAGTGAACCTTCATGGTCCGGTGGATATCCGGATGCAAAAAGCAGGAAGCGTTCGGAGTGGTTCCTGTCCCCTCTCTGACCCTTTGGTTACATGGAAATGATGGGTTTTGCCTAATGTCCTGTGACAATAGATCACTCTTATGCAGCCCAGTATATATATATGTGTGTGTGTGTGTGTGTGTGTGTTTATTCAAGGTTAATACTCCATTAATCTATCTTTTAATAAGAATCAAATCATTCTGGCTCTGCTGGGCTTTTTAAGCCGCGTTTCGACCAAAAGTACCAGGGAACTTTAAGTCCTCGGATCTCTTTTCAAGGAACTAAAAGGTTCCTTCAGCCCACTGTTGTGTGCATTTCCACCATGGTCTAAAGACTTGCGAAGATTAGGCAAATTAACCAGCTTACGTAGGCTGTGGGCCTATATGAAGTACAAAGCAATGCTTAGGCATCATTATTTGTAACCACTATCCATGAGAAAAATTTATAAATGAACATCAGATTTCATTGGAATATAATGAAAAACTATAGGCTATGCTTGACCATTAAAACAGTTTTGTTTGTGTGGGAGTATAATGAAGAGACATGCGATGAAGTTTGTTACACATTTAAGAACAAAAGTTTCTAGATTTTACAGAACTGGTTCAGCGGCCCAGAATCATCCCACATGACGCTACTCAGCCGATCACATCTGTGCATTGCGACTCGACTCAGTGAGTGAGATACACACAGCCTGTGTGACATGGGAGATGAGATGAGAGGCAGTTAGAGAAATAAGCGAGTCAAGTAATTTCACATCATATGCACAAAAGGAGAAAAGTAGAAGTTGAAAAGAAAGCTTTTAATCAAGAATGGACAGACTTTCATTCCTTCTATGAGCAAAACATAGTGATTATTAAAAGCGGCAATGTGAAGCACCACTACGACATTACGAGACAAGATTATTACAGATTATCTTGTGAGCAAACATGCCCACTTCCAAACTGAGGGCAGAGAAAATAAAGTAAATAAAATTTTTAAGTGTTTATTTCGAATACATGTAAAACTGAAACATCCAACAAGAAATAGCAATTAAAACAAATTAAATGATTAAATAACAAAATAATAAATTAATTAATAATAATTACAGCCAATGAACTTTGATATTTATATAGGGGATGTTTTTATCATATGTATCCTCCTACAACATGCTAATTTAAATGAGGACACTCCACCCCATGATAGAGCACACCAGTGTCCTATTCTCTATTTAATGTATATTTATCTGTTTGTCCTTTTAATATCATGAAGAAGATTGCCGTCTCAAAATATTGGTAAATTATTAAGTGTGCAACTATCTTTTTCACACCACGATTGGAAGCAAAGCAAATATTTCATCTGCACATATTGGATGACTGGACGGTTTGTGTCGTCCGTGTTTATTTGCAGCAAACAGCCAATCTACCAACTACTGTATAGATATGTTAGCTGTTAGCTAGCTAGCAATGGATGCACCATGTATGTGGGAGTATGTCTGTGGGTATTTGTGTCTCTCCGTTTTCCTCTCACAACACTTTTACAAAGTAGATTCCCCAGGAATAAAAGAAAAAGACATTTTTTGCTTATGTTGAAATGTTTTCACCTCGTGCAGACACAATCTTCGCATCATTCCTAGAGGAACTGATCAGTATTTTACATTTGCAGCAGCAACAGCACTGTGGCAGCTCTTGGCTATCTCTTCTCTGCTGGTGAAAATATGTATGATTCAGGGAACTCTGATATCCGTAAAATCAGCCCCTGTATTGTTTCCCTCGCTGTTGTTTTTGTGGTTGCCATGGTCACACAGTGAGCCGCTGAAGCAAGTGGAAAAAGTTGAACAGTTGAACAATAAACTCCAAATGCAGCGGCAAAAAGCTGTGTGTGTTTCCTCTCCTTGCCACTGGCAGCCTGAAAGCACCTTGGGAGCTCTTGTTTTGATGTCTGGCTAAATAGCTAATAATCTTCTAACTACAGAGAGACAATTCTTTCTTCACATTTTTGGTAATTGGTCTAAGAATAATTACTAATGCTGTAATATGGAGACTTAATGATTGCATCCAGTAGCAAGTTAAAAAAAAACATAAGCCTGATGCAGACATATGGCAATATGATTGAATGTTGAGGTAATTATTTAATTTCAAACTATTGTTGGAGTGCAATGCCAAATACATATATACAAAACAAAATAGATAAATTGTAACACATGCTAAAAACATTGTTTAAAAACCTTTTAACAGTTGATAAGTGGTTGGTTTAAACATTCCACTGATGCACCCATGTGTGGTGGTAACACCTAATTATCATCCCCAGCCAATGGGGGGGGGGGTAATAAAACAAGCAAGCAATTGCCAGCACTGGGAGATGGAAGTGCTAACAATGGAGACCATTGATATTCAAATTTATAATAAAAGTGACCTACGCAACCCACGAAAGGGGCTTGAAAAGACCTGCACTTGTGGCAGGGAAGATAGGAGAACCTTTTCACACTGCTATAACTCTACCATCATTGAATGGCTATTTTTCATCGTTTGTGGGCTTTACTTTGACTAGACATTTATCACTGTACTGTAGTGTGTAAAATGTTGTTCTGATGGGCTAGTAATAAGACCCTGCTTAGTATATAGGATCAGGAGCTGAAGGCCTTTTCACATCTAGAACAAAACTATACATTATAACTAGACACTAAGCAACAATGCATTACCAGAAGGCCACAAAAAGGCTTCCCTTCCCTATGGGTTACTTGGACTGTGCTTTTAGAGGTTATTTACATTCTGTACAGATCAGGATATTAACACAGCAGCATCACACAACACAATGTGGATATATATTGCAATTGCATGCTGCTTTGGATAAAAGTGTCAAATGAATGTAATGTAGTAGTGGGGAGCCAGGAAAAAGGAGTCTCAACTGCATCGGCTGGTGCCATTTTAAAATGGGCAATCAGTCTCCAGTCCAATCAGCAGCCACCGCATACCGGGAAAGCATAGAACAAGGCTTGGCATAGGAATAGCCTAGCGAGTAAATCAAAATCAAGAATCAAAATAATCTAGTTTATATATCATTTTTGTGGGACTGGAGAAAACGTGGATGACATGGTATGGGATGTCTATTGTGCCTGATATAGCAAATATTTAAAATACAGTACAAGCAGATATGTGTAACATGCAAATCTCTAATAGCAAAAATTTTTTTCAGCAGCAGATAAAACATCTGCTAATATCCATGTGTGCAAAATGGCAGAGGTCAGCTTCTGCCGTTGTTTAAATTATGCATGTCCTGATTCAACCACTGGCTCAAACAAAGCAATGTGATTATTTCCAGACAGAATAATCTTCTGAAGTATAATAATCAGGAAAAATAAATAAGCCCCATTCGCTTCACACTACTGCAACAAACAGCCTTCTGGTTGGTAAAACCGGGTTATTTAGTCTCATCACTGGCGCAATGAACATGATGCATCGCAGAGACATCTGTCTTGGCATGCTCTTCAAAACCTGTGAGGTCAGAACTGTCCGTCGTCGTGACAACCCACCCTCTGATGCACTTATATTAGCTGCCCCCTCCTTTCTCCGCCTTCCTCTGCATCTCTGTGTCGCTCACCTATTCACCAGCCTGCCTGGGTGAAGAGCCGCATCGGCTGCTGAGTGAAATGATAATGAAGACAGTCTAAGAGTCCCCTCTCTACCCTATACGCTCTCACTCTTACACTCATTCTCTTTCTCTCTCCCCTACTACCCCCATTCTCCCCACCTTTTCTCAGTAAATCTGTCCAAACACTCCGGCTGTAACCTTCGAACGCTCAAGAACACTGACTCAATCTGTATACATGAATCCCTTATTGTTTTGAAGAAATCAAATCATTCTGCTGGCTGCTGACAGGAAAATTGCCACCTTGAATGGCGCGCACACACACACACACACACACACACACACACACACACACACACACACACACACACACAGTGCATTTTCATTTGCAAAACCCTCCTCCACAATGCTTTCACTCCGTTAATTCTTCTTCTTTGAAGCCATTCAGATAGTAATTTTTAATGAAGGCTTAATCAAAGAAGAGATAGTATACTGTAATGTAGCCCACTCACCTGCCTTTGTCTCACATTAAAATGTTTGAATTTGCCAAGGTCAAATGACTCAGCCAACTGACAAACGGACAAACACGCCAGCATACTGAAAAGCAACCATGATGACTCATAATCCCAAATAGTATCCAATTTGTTTTCCAAATGGAAAATGATCTCAATTCAGCTAACATTTCATGGATACTATAATGCTTTTACAAGGACATAATGCATCAACCTGTTCTCACTCCCTGAGTTGTTACATATGGACGCATGGTCAATAGCCATCGTCGTCAGTTTGTAATGCACTGGGGATCCCTTTATATAGTCGTAGTTCAACGCATTGGGGGAAGCCCAACGTATAGGTAGGTATATGATATTTAACAGAGTAAGGAGGTGGTTGGGGCGGATGGAGGGCCAGAACCCGACTTTGAACCAGTAGACCGGGTTGTTGTCCTGTGTGAAACAAAAAGTCAACATTAAATATTTTTATTTAAGTTACGCAAATTACGTAAAAAACTGCGACGTTTCATGACTTTAATACACCCCGTTTCAAAATGGCAATGTTTTAAATTGCTGTTTTTTGTTTTTTTTTTAAATTCTAACCGGAAGTTGCATGTTTGTTGTTGCTAAGCTTTGCTAGTCAGGAGTGAGAATGTGTTGATTGCATTTAGAATAAGTTATGTAGCTTTAGAGTAGGAAATACACCAAAACACAGATTTAGAGAGTTTAGTATACAAAGAAAACACTTTTTGAATGGGGATAAATATAAACCACATTTGGTGGAAGATGAGCTGGAAATGTGGAAATATTCTGGGTAAACCACAGCACCCTCGATCAAGCGCTTTACACACTGTAAATATGCTGGCAGTTTTACATGTTGGTCTCATATTGAATAAATGGCTGACAACGTCTTTATGGCAATCTAGCTAGGACTAGTGACATTTAGTAGTAATACCTAGTAGTAGGTAGTTTTTTGATACATCATGAGAACATACTGTATGTCATGAAGTAGCAAGGGAGGTGTTATTTCTAAGGTCCAGGATTCCAGAAGTCTTGTTTATTTTCTCTCATTTATTTTCAGTATAGACAACTGCTTTGGGGGAAATATCTGCTTCTTTTATTAAAAGCAGTACAAGCTTGTTTATGAAAAAACATATTCCAGTTAAGTCTCAAATTTGGTGCAAGAACATAGCATTTTTAGAAGAAAAAAGAAATCTAGTCAATTAGCTTGTGAGCTCCACTAATGGTGATATGAAGCTAAATGAACTGCAATGAACTGAAGGAAAACTTAATCATTGCGGTATAACGTCAAGTTAATTAAACTTCAGAAAGATCAATCTATCCCGTTAGGAAGTGTAACACAGATGAAATGATCTAGGTTTAAAAATAGGAAAAGCCTATAAAAATCTGAATGAGTGATTTTATTTTTGAAATGCAACTTGAGAGATTATCTAAGGATTTTAAAGGGTTAAAATTCAGTTACCAGGGCAAAATAGACCGACAGGTTAGTTTGGCCAATCAGCTGACAGCAGGTAGGCCCGCCCACCTGCTCCCGCGTCTCTGGGAGCGAGCGAAAGTTTTTTTCCCCCGCTGCTGTGTGTGGAGAGACAGAAGTGCTGCTGTAGAGGGTGAAAACGGAGAAACCTGGAGAAAATACAGCTAAAAACGAACTACACTGAGGCTAACTTCAACACTACAAACGTGGTAGTTAACTGCTGTGAGAGTTTAGTTGTAAGTTCAGTGTTTAGATATAGCGCTTGAGACGACTACTAGTAGCGTCGGTAGCTTTGATGTCCGTAGGATTTCCCGCGACGCGCAGTCTTTGCTGATTCAAGAGCGAGGTAATTCATTTAAAACTGCTTTTGTTCATTCTTTATCACCTTACTGTGAAAGCTAATTTATTTTGCACTGAGAGAAAGTACTGAAAGTCGCATACGGTCTCGTATGTTTCGGTTTTAGAAGACCTTGTGGCTTTACTGGGCGCCGCCATTTTGGGTGTGTGTCCAGCCGCTCTGGTGAAATCGGTGAGAATGTTCACTTACTTTGCACCTTAAATTATTTATGTGCACTTAGTGAATATGAAGCTACAGTTTTAGTTGAACAAGCTGGTTTACTGTGTTGTTTAATGTGTAAACTCAGCTTACTTTATTTTGCACTTGCATCAAAACTTTAATTGTTCTAATGTGCAGCTTATCTGGTTGTGTGCAGCCAAGTTATTTATGTTTATATGCTGAATTTTGAGAGAGAGGCACAGAAAGTAAACACCCACAGTATGTATGTCATTGTGTATTGTGAATTTCATGTAGTGTATATTATTGCATGAGACTTAAGCAGTGAATATTTCTCTGACCCTGTCTGTTGACAGGTCAGGTTTTTTTTGTGTGCGTGCTTCTTTTTCCATTGTCTGGATTGGATCTGCGGATGAAAATTGATGGCGAGCCGTCCCTCTTGAATGATCGTGGGAGCCATTCCCTCTTCAGGATCACTGGACCTGTCCCGCTACTACTGCACTTTGCGGTGTGGTAGGCCCCACTACAACACAAAACCCCTTCACTCACCTTCACACTCCTTCCCCCACACACATCCATACACCAACCCTATGGAACTCTGAACTCTGACTTACCTTCGACAAATCCATTTTTTGTTTGGACTTTGGACTCACTTAAACAAACTCACCTGTTCACACCTTGGGACTGAGAATTTGGAGCTGAGTAGTAGGAATCATTCCTGCAATTAAGGGTTACTGTTGTACTGTGTGAATTCCATTGGATTGTATTATTGAACTGGATCTGAACAAACTTGAATGTGGTGTTATTAACAGAAATTCAGGTTAAAGGGTGCACCCGGGAATTTAATTATAGAACTACTTCAAAGAGTGAAATACTCACTTTAAATTTGGAAAGCAAGCATTTCATGCTGATGTCATAGCCTGATTGTGATATCAATAATTGCCTTATTCATTGCTTGTTTTATTATTGTACTTTTTCATTTTTGGTACCAACAAATATTTTTATTTTTATACATATCTTCAAATATAAGAAGCCGGCATTATCCTACATCTAATCCTTGGTCTCTGAGTCTCATTTTAAACACCTCACTTTTGCTCCAGCAGCCGAACCAACCGACTTAACCAACCAATCAGATCACGGCCCTACCCATAATCCTTCCTGTGTGCTACAGAAGCATAAGCTATTGTGAATCCATGTCACCTGTTTTGGTGCAAATGAAAGTGACAACAGGTGCACTGGAGAAGCAAGAGCAAGACAACCTCCTGGTTTTGCAGGGAATGGTTTTGCAGGTGATGGTCACTTAAGTCAAGGGATTCAGCAATTACCGGATTTTCAAAAACAAAGTTACACGAGCAGTGAACCATCTTGAAGTGCCATGCTTATCAGAGACATGGAGGTTACTACTGTACACTGGCAGAGGGACCAAACTGTGAAGCTTTATTTCCACCAAAGAAATGTCTGAAGTCGGCGGTGTGGGAGCATTTCACATACACCAACACTGACTAGGGCGTTATTTAAGAGGTGACGGATCACCTGTTCAAAAACTTGCCATTAAAAGGTTGCTGCTAAAGGAGCGAATACCTACACCAAATTTGATGCAGCACCTGTGGGATCATCACCCAGCTTTGCACACCTAAGTAAAGGCAGTTCATAATAACTGAGTTAAATAACGTGGCAAGTTGGTAGGGAAAAAATATAATAATATAAACGTGTCACTTATAATTGATGCCATAGCGGTGACAGTTGGGCTTTCAGTGCAATGTAAACAAACAAAGCAGCATGTAACCTTTCAGACCAACAGCAAAAACAGCACTGCTGCGCCATGAAGCCCATTATTGTTAATGGCTTGTGCCACGCAGTGGAGGTTTGTTTCTCCATCGAGCAAAACGCATCGCATCGCTTGGTGAGCTCGCGTGCACGGCGCTGTCAGAGTAGTTGAACTTTTGCACTGAACCCAGCTTCCAGCACAGCACAAATCGCTTTGTAGTCCTCTCGAGACCTTCAGTTACTGAACATATAAACATTACATCCTGTTGCCTTCTCCTGTCTGTCTTGAGAAAATGTTGCCGGCTGTAAAACACTAACAGAACATCAGGAGCTTATAAACTTCCAGGACTACCAATTACCTGCATTTCAGTTATTAATACAGTCTTATATTAATAATAATACTTAAATATTATAGGCATTGTTAATGTAATTAAATATTAAAAATCAACTTAAGTAATTACTAGTGTTGTTGAATTAATTAATGCAGAATAATCGTGATAATCATGAAACTGTAATTATTCCCCTCACTAGAATCGTACCAACAAAATCTACAATTGATGCATCGCTACTCAAGTCTCAAGAGTGTGGAGGTGATTCCAGTAGATGGGCTGTAATACGAGGATAGCCGGAGAGAGCCATAGAAGAGCAACCCAGCAGCAGGACCGGTATCTGCTCCTTTGTGCAAGGAGGAACAAAACGGGGGCAGAACGCAATTTTTGCACAAAATGTAGATTGAGAAATTCATGTCTGAAACTAGTATTGCATCACCCCATCCATGCTACACTAGTATAACTAGTACAATAGTGTTTTAAAGATAATTCCCAATAAAAGTCAACATTTAAACAGTAAATATGGACATTCGCCTGGTATATTTAAAAAAAAATTGTATGATAACTGTTGCATTTTACTTTATTTTCATCAAATTTACAGTTACAGTTGCATTCCAGGTGTATTAAAAGATATTCAGTTGCATCATAATTCATTTGATGATGGGTTTGATGGTTTATTACATTTAAAATATAGCTTTTTTACCAGGCATGGATGGAAAATATTTTCTTTGTGGCATCTCCATTTAGTCTGTAACTCAGCAACCACCTATTGGCAACAGGGTTATTGTATCATGATTGTTTCTGTGAATTTTGCCGTCATTAAGTAAGCTTTAACCAGGAAGTAACATGCTGTCACCACTGAAGAAAGATCCAGCAATTGATTCAGTCACTCACACTTATGATTCAATACTCAATAACTTAAGGAGTTAAAGATGTGTTAAAGATTTGTTCATTCACACACTGAACACCTTTTTTTTTATCCAGGAGGTGTCTGTGTTTCTTCGCTGGTAAAACTGAGGATGTCATTAAAAGAAGCCTTTCAAATGCTTAATAACAGTGAGACATACTTCTGAAACTAGCAGCTCCTCTCATTGTATTCAAAAGCAATATGCGAATATGACCCATATTTGCATCAGTGTTTGCAGTAGTGACTTGACTTTTTCAAAAAGCATTCTTAATAAAATGTTTGTTACGAGCAAGAGTAGTTCCTGAGGCACTGCCGTAACCTGAAGGGTCCACAGAAATGGTCACCGTTAAGCCATCATCCCTCTTACAGTGTTGTAGCCTGCGCAACACAAGGAAGAGCAAATGTCACGTATAAAAGTCACAACAAAATGTTGAGCTACTGGATATGCTTCTTTGCTCCCTTTGACAAACCCAGAGTGGTCGCAGCTGTGGCGCTCCTGCAGGGCTGAGCTGGGGTCAGGTGCAGACATCTCCCTGTCATGTGATCTGTGTTCATGTTGTGCTGCTCTGACAGATGATCGCTGTCCATGGTCATATAGGGTGTTCGCACTGTCACCTCACAAAGTTCAGGAGCTGCACCTATACAGCAGAGGACAACTTTAATTACACTGATTAATTATACTTATATTATTGCTTATTGTGCTGGAAAATATTAAATACACTTGTGATGTGTTTTCTTCAGTACAACATTAAACAATTAATTCTGATAAGAGATTTGCAATATCTGTCACTATAGTAGTATAAAAGCAAGTTGGCTTAATGGTAAATTTAAAATTGTGTTGTGTTGTTTTAGTATTTTAAATAATACACATATTAAGATGCACAGGCATATTGGTTTGAGTCAAAGAGTTCTGATTGCAAAAGTTTAGTTGTTGTCTTTTGTCTACACCTCCAGACCTGTAAAGAGACTGTTATGACGATAGTTTTGATGTTAGAGGTTCCAAAAATAAGTTCTTTGTCAATAAGTGAAGTCTGGAAACTAATTTCAATTTTAAAACTTTAAAATACAACTGAGAGCCATGCAGACTATCATATCAAAGTAAGAAAATAACGTAATAAAAGATTAACTGTAGAAACTGCCTTTTATGGGCAGTATTTGACAACAAGATAACACCTTCTAAAGCAAGAGAATATTTTCAATTTAATATTTAATGTCTGATGAGTTTTATTGAATGTTCATTCTTAAAATCTTCATTTACAGTCTGATGAAATCTGTCATTTGACTGAAAAATGTGAAGATGTTATATTTAACTGAGTAGCAGATCTCTAGAGTGCCAGGACACTGGTATGGTCATCTAGTGGATAAAACAATGTATGAAAAGAAAACGGAAAGGAAGAATGAGAGTTTATGGAAGAGTAAGTAAAAGATTGGAGGGATGCTTCTGGGCAGTTGTGAAGTAACTTGCAGTATACAGGCTGTACATTTGTCTAATGGCTGGAACTGTGACTCTGTATAAATGGCTGGAGGTGTCTGACAGCTGATTTAGAGGCTGGGCTGTAGTAAATGAAGCATGGCACTGATGGTCTTTCCCACCACAGCTTTAATGGACATACCTGCAGAGCAGTGGGCACAGAGCACAAGCCTGCCAACATTCGGGGGGTAGGAGGTTGGAGGGGGTGAGGAGAGGTGGTGGGGAAGAAAAGGAAAAAAATAGGGGGAAAGGTTGAGAAGAGGTGATTTGGAGAACAGAAAAGTGTGGTGAGTACTGCAGTTTCTAGCCATCGTCCTTTGTGCAGAAGGTGCAAACACATGGACTGAAGTTCATCTCCTCCATCCACCATCAACCACTTATCCTGCATACAGGGTCGCAGGGGGGCTGGAGCAAATCCCAGCTGACATTGGGCACAAGGTGTACCCCACCCTGGACAGGTTGCCAGTCCATCGCAGAGCCACACATAAACGAACAACCACTCACACCTAAGGACAATTTAGGGTAACCAATCAACCTAGCCTGCATGTCTTTGGATGGTGGGAGGAAGCCGGAGCACCTGGAGAGAACCCACGTAGACACGGGAAGAACATGCAAACTCCACACAGAAAGGGTTTGAACCCACGACCTTCTTGCTGTGAGGCGACAGTGCTAACCACCGCACCACCGTGCCGCCCAAGTTCGTCTCCTTTGACAAAAACAATAATGTCAAAGATAAGTATTACCCCCAGTCACCCCCCCACTCCTCCTCCCCTCCTTTCTTTCTCCCCGATCACCAGTGACCTCTACATTTTCAGCACCCAGAAGGATTTTCTTTTGACAGAAACCATTAATCCTCACTCAGAATTTAATTCAAGTCAATTCTCTGAGTCTTACCTTCAGCAGTTGGTGGCTCTCCCAAATGGTTTTAATTAATGATTACAAATTAAAGTTTGATTGGTCCTGATTGCACGAGGTGGTCTAGTTTTCTTACAAGCTCTGAATGCTTCTCTTTTAGTAGTTTAGATTGGAGATCTTTATTTAAAACTGTTATACACATATAAACATAAAATCTACAAAATTATGACTAGTTGAACAAAATCATCTTATGTTGAGCCAAATTATTACATCTAATATTCAGCACTGCTTGCTAATGAAAAAATGAAGCTTCATTATGGACTTTGGAAATACCAATTTTAAAAAGGCTCCGCTGACTAGAAATTTCTGCTTTCACACTTTTAACTAATAAGTGGACCTTAGCTAAAAATAATCTGTCAAACTGTATTTTTAATGATTATTCTTAGTGCTTTGAACTTTTTTGTTTGTCTTTTGTGTAATTTTTTTACTAAACTTATTTTTTAACATCTTGCCATCTGAGAGGGCAAAAACAGCAGAAGTTTTGACAGGTCTAAGCTGCAGGCTAGCTGACTACAGCTCCATTTCCATCCTTGTTAACACATGTGTAGAAGTTGCTAATGATGCCCAGCGTTTGTTTGTCTGTAGCTATGTTTTGTAGCCCAAAGTACAACATTCAAAGGATTCAGTGGACGTTCTGCTTCTGCTTTAATGCCTCTGAGGCATGTTGGACTGTTTGGGTGACTTGTGCTAATTACAATTCAAAAGCTGTCTCCCTGCTTGTCTGCTTCATGTATGACTTGTTTGTGTGTGTGTGTGTGTGTGCCATTGTGCCCTGAGAGGACCCTGACCCACCTCCGATGGTCCCATCAATCATCTTCAGTTTGCAGCCAGGAGCCAGTGACTTTCCTGATGGGAGTTTGGAGATTAGAATTCATGAGATATGTGACATGGATTCCCATCACCACACTCATCCTGCAATGAAATAACTTTCACTGAAGTCCCCCTACATGTAATTTATTCCAACAATGTCAAGCTCAAAGTTATTAAATTAACAGAATGTTACAGTACTCAAACAGTATCACCATATTCCACTCCTTTGTGCCTCCCTACTAGTTTGAACAGAAAGGACATGAGTAATATCATCATATCATCAATTATACAGAGTCTCAAGTCTTAAGTTAGACACAACAGAGATGTTTACCTTTAGTTTCACTTTGGTACAGATATTCCTGATGTCCGTTCAATGAATCCTAATGACTTAGTGATTGCCTGACTTGTCATCTAGCATCAACATCAGACCAAAATTTTAATTATGTTCAGTACTTTGGTTTATGACCAAATATCTGTTAAACTAATGACATACCCATCAGCCTCAGCTGTTGTTTGTGATTAGTGCTAATTAGCAAATGCTAGCATGCTAATACACTGAACTACAATGGTGAATATAATAAACATTATTCCTACTAAACATCAGCATACTGACAGACTAACATTCAGGTCAAAGCACCACAGTGGCTACAGTAGGCTACAGTTTTACAGAGCTGCTAGTAGAGTCTTGTTTATAAACTGCACGCACAATTATCAGGCAAATTGCTTTCCTCAGGATTAATTTTATTGTTGAACAAACGCAATGCTCTGTCAATCCAAAATATAACTGAACCTGAATGTTTAACTAAGAAAAAGTGAGTTTTGTGTTGCTCAGAATTATTAGGCATGTAAATTAGAAAATCATTTCTATCAAATTACTTGTTAACTCTCAATTTTTATACTTAGTGGAACAACACAAAATGACAAATAACATTTTTTGGCTTTCAAAAATATTTAATAACCAATATAGCCAGCCTTATTTTCAATAACTGCCATGAGCCTTAAATCCATGGAGTCTGTCAGTTTCTTGATGTATTCAAGATCAACTTTCACTTAAGCAGCAAAAACAGCATCCCAAATGCTTTTCAAAGAGGTGTACCGTCTTCCCTGACTGTGACATTTTTAGAGGCTATAAGGACTTTACTGTAAATCTCACGTTTGAGATGGGCCCACAAGTTCTCAATGGGATTCAAGTCAAGTGAGGAAGGGGTCCAGGCCTTTACTTGGGCATGTTTGAGGCCCTTGCTGGCTAGCCAAGCAGCGAAGTACTTGGATGCATGTGATGGAACATTGTCCTGCATAAAGATCATGGCTTTCTTGAATGCAGAGTACTTCTTCCTGTATCACTGCTTGAAGAAAGTATCTTCCAGAAACTGGAAGTAGGTTTGGGAGTTGAGTTTCGGTCCTTCTTCAACCTGAAAAGGTCCAGCTATCTCATCCTTAATGATAGCTGCCCATAACACCCCTCCTCCACCTTGCTGGTGCCACAGTCAAAGTGGTGCCCTACGTACATCAGTGATCCAGCCACGGGCCATAACTCTTCCACTAGTGAATCTTATTCAGTAGTGGTCGTGTTTCAGCCTTCCTGACCTTGACATGTCTTTGAGTACTTTGCACCTTGTACTTCTGGACACTCCAGGTAGGTTGCAGCTCTGGAATATGGTGGCACTGGAGGATAATAGGTTCCTGGTTGCTTTATTCTTAATTCTACTCAAGTCTTTTGAAGTTAATTTGCGCCTTTTCTTCTCAATGCACTTTTTGTGCCCCAGTTGAATATTCGCAACAAAACGTTTGATTGTCCTGTGGCCACGTGTCAAAAGTTTATATTTTATTTTTTATTTAACCTTTATTTGACCAGGTAAGCCAATTGAAAACAAATTCTCATTTAGAACGGCGATCTGGTCAAGATAGGCAAAGTAGTGCAGTATAACATGTAGTTTCACCAAAAACACAAATACAAGTACAATGTGGTATAAAGAGGTCAGAAGTTAATGAAACGATATATTTCATTTCAGAGCGAATGACATACGAATAATTCTTGCGCCTAACTACACAGATTAATAACAGTTAAATAAGCTGTGATAAGATAAGTGGGCCTATGCAGAATAAATGCTAATACACCAAATTGGCAAACAAAAATATAAAGGGCAAAGGTTATAAACAATACAGTAAAATAGAGCATATGTTTTAAAATGATGTGCAATGATCAGTTAATATCACTGTTACAACCCTATGGGTCGTGTGTTTGGGTTGGGGTCTCTCTCTCTCTCTCTAGTGGGTTGAACACTAGCTTAGAGCTTCCGTGAGTCCAGAACAGTGTCTGGTTTTAACCTCCTCAGTGGAGAGAGGACTTTTCAGCTGTTCATTTAGTGTTGAACCTCTCTCCCTCAGTTACTTAACCTGTGTTTATTGTTGCCTTACTTTATTGGCTCGCTGTCTCCTTTTGAGAGAGTAGTTTTGTGTTTGTTTTCATTTGTCAATATTGAATAAATACACTTTAGTTTGCCCATAACCCTGACTTCCTGTCCTCTTTTGGCACAGTTTTATTTCAAATATTGTAGCTCCTCCTCCCATCTGGAGGAACGTAACAATTTGGGGGCTCGTCCGGGGTCTAAAAGAGACTGGAAGTCAGATTTACTGTGCTAGTTTGTATTGTGTGGTTGTGGTAACTGTTTGACATCTCCTCCTTCAGACACCATTAGATGTTTTGCCTTTTTTTTAATGTTCTGAGTAATCCTGGGCTGAGATTAGTTCCCTGGCGGGGGTAGGCGTTTTGGGGTTTCGGCCACCGAAGTTGCTGCCTTTAAAGTTGCCCCAAGCCCGGCACGCTCCAGAAGATAGACTAGGTAAAGTTTTTTTTAAATTGATAAGCAGGATCTGGGGAAGTTGTGGTTTTGCACAAAGCGCTGGATGGGGTGTGTGTGTGTGTGTGTGTGTGTGTGTGTGTGTGTGTTACACTTGCATTTAGCTTAGCTTACTGGCTAGTGTGGTTAATAGCAGTGCTAGTGGGTGGCTAGCATGGCTGTCGTTAACCGGGAGGAGTTCATAGCGAATCCCACATTAAATCAGCTTGACTTGTGTAGGAAAGTTGATTTTATATTTTGTTGCTGATCACTTTGGTATTTCTGTCAGTAGAACTCTTGTGAAAAGAGAGCTGAAGGATGCTGTGGTGAGTGGCTTAGTGCAGAAGGGAGTTCTTAGCTTGGTTGCAGGTGAGACCTCCTCAGATTTCCAGGTAGAGGTGACAGACACATCAGAGCAGGCTGATGTTGGAACGGCAACAGTTCACTTTACCTCGTTTTGTACCACACTCTGTAGAGTCCTCGTCACGAGATGACGCCAGACTGAAAGTCCGATTAGCTCGCTTACAGTTGGACAGGGGGGAGCATGAGTTCCAGCTGCGTAGAGAGTTGAGTTGAAACGCTTGGAGGCAGAAACTGCTCTCAAGATGCTTGACCTACAAGCTAGTGCTGCGCATTGCTCGGCTCCCCCTGAGACTCAGTCGTCATCCAACATTTCTTTTGATGTGAGTAAAAATAGCACTAGTGCCTTCGTTCAGAGTCAGAAGTAGGTTATTTTAGCGCTTTCAAACTAATCGCAGTAGCTCTTAAATGGCCAAGGGACGTTTGGGCAATTTTGCTTCAGGGCATGTTGACTGGCAAGGCTCAGGAGGCTTGTGCTGCACTGTCAGTGGAAGACAGCTTGTGTTTTGATAAAGTTAAGAGCGCAGTGTTGCGTGTCTATCAGCTAGTGCCTGAGGCGTATAGACAGCGGTTTAGGGGCCTCTGTAAAGCTGCTGATGCTAGCTGATGAGTTTGTGTTAACGCATAAGGGTGTCTTCAGTAATCCGATCTCGTCCTCTGTCTCTCCACCACATCTTAGTGCTAGCAAGAAGTCTAGTGACAGTTAAACCAGCTTGGGGTACCTGTCTAACTCAACTGCAGGTGCTAAAACAGAGACTGTCATAAACCTGGTCACCTCATAGCAGATTGTATAACTATGAAACAAAAGCAGCAGGGTTCAGTTACCAAGCAGCTGAAGTGGGAGGGAGTGGGATTAATTAAAACTGTAACTTTTGGTAGTGAGCCTACCTCTTTGCAAGAGCCAGATGAATGTTTTAAACCATTCATCCTTCCTGGTTCTGTATCACTCACAGGGCAGGTTGAAGATCAGCGTCAGGTCACCATACTACGTGATACTGGTGGTTCGGAGTCTTTTATCCTTTCTAGTGTCTTGCATTTAGATGCTAAGTCAGCCTGTGATGTCAGTACAGTTGTCCGAGGTATTGGTATGTGTTATGTGCCAGCCCCACTTCATCGTATCCACATCCAATCTAAGTTTGTTTCTGGTTGGTTCCCTGTAGCTGTAAGGTCATTTTTTCCTGTTGATGGGGTACACTTCATCATAGGTAACGACATTGCGGGAAATAAAGTGTACCCTGACCCTGAAGTTGGGGATCTACCCATTTCTGAGAGTGAGCCAGACGAGCTGGTTCAAAAACACCATTGGAGGACTCATTGGAGCACAGAAAAGCAACCGCTCGCTGGCAAAGTGTTTTGCCACAGTTGTTGCTGACCCAAGTGAGTGTAGGAAAGGTCAGTGCTATCTTGTGGAAAACGGAGTGCTGATGCAAAAGTAGTCATTGCATACAGGTGCAGCAACTGAGACAGGTGAGGTTTTCGACACAGTGCATCAGATAGTAGTTCCGTTTAGTTGGCGTAAGCATGTGTTAGGATTAGCTCATGAACACCCGTGGTCCAGTGTGTGACTGTCCCTCTGCAGGGTTCATACTGCTGTTGGTGTGCTTTCAGGTCTCCAGGGCTGCAGTCCTGATTGGCAGGGTAATCAGCGGCCGTGTGTGTATATAAGTCAGAGCAGCAGTTAGTCTGGAGTTGGACCTCCTTCATCTCACAGCTTCTGTTTGTTTGGTTTCTTGTCTTTGCTTTACAGCACAACATCCATACAGCACATTTTCACTCATCCACTCCTTACACTGACTTTAGAGACTCTTCCCACTCATTGGTTTTGCTTATTTTCTTATTAATAAATCACTTTATTTAGTTTACCTGTGTCTCCCATTTTTGTCCAGTCGATGAGCCGGGCTGTGACAAGTGCTTACCATCCAGAGTCAAAGGGAGCATTAGAGCACTGGCACCAAACCCTGAAATCGATGCTGAAAAAGTACTGTTAAGACACCGGGAAAGACTGGGACAAAGGTGTGCCATTTGTATTGTTTGCCATACGGGATGCCAAACAAGTCCCTGAGGTTCGTGTTTGGCCACAATGTGCGAGGGCCATTGAAAGTGCTAAAGGAGCAGTTAGTGGCTGGCTCCTCCTCTAAGTCTAATGTGTTACACTTTGTTTCAGTGTAGGGAACGTTTGCACCACTTCCTTGGCTAAGGAAGCCCTCTCCTCTTAGGTTCGCCTGGATCAGATGTATAACCACAACCAGCGTCTGATGCGTTGGGCCCTGATGGTCCAGGGATTTCAACTTAACATCAAGCACAAGAGAGGGTCGGAAAATGTGGTTGCCGACGCTCTGTCTCGTGGGTGAGATGTATCTTAACTTGTTATAAGTAGTACACAAGTGGTACATCATTGCTAAGTATAACTGTTAGGGCAGTTATTATACACTGCTCAAAAAATAAAGGGAACACTTAAACAACACAATGTAACTCCAAGTCAGTCACACTCCTGTGAAATCAAACTGTCCACTTAGGAAGCAACACTGAATGACAATCAATTTCACATGCTGTTGTGCAAATGGAATAGACAACAGGTGGAAATTATAGGCAATTAGCAAGACACCCCCAATAATATAGGAGTTCTGGTGGTGACCACAGACCACTTCTCAGTTCCTGTGCTTCCTGGCTGATTTTTTGGTCACTTTTGAATGCTGGCAGTGCTTTCACTCTAGTGGTAGCATGAGACGGAGTCTACAACCCACACAAGTTGCTCAGGTAGTGCAGCTCATCCAGGATGGCACATCAATGCGAGCTGTGGCAAGAAGGTTTGCTGTGTCTGTCAGCGTAGAGTCCAGAGCATGGAGGCGCTACCAGGAGACAGGCCAGTACATCAGGAGACGTGGAGGAAGCCGTAGGAGGGCAACAACCCAGCAGCAGGACCGCTACCTCCGCCTTTGTGCAAGAAGGAGCAGGAGGAGCACTGCCAAAGCCGTGCAAAATGACCTCCAGCAGGCCACAAATGTGCATGCGTCTGCTCAAACGCCGTGCAGGACGTTTGGCATTTGCCAGAGAAGACAAAGATTGGCAAATTTGCCACTGGCGCCGTGTGCTCTTCACAGATGAAAGCAGGTTCTCACTGAGCACGTGACAGAGTCTGGAGACGCCGTGGAGAACATTCTGCTGCCTGCAACATCCTCCAGCATGACCGGTTTGGGTGGGTCAGTAATGGTGTGGGGTGGCATTTTTTTGGGGTGGCATTTCTTTGGGGGGCCGCACAGCCCTCCATGTGCTCGCCAGAGTTAGCCTGACTGCCATTAGGTACCGAGATGAGATCCTCAGACCCCTTGTGAGACCACATGCTGGTGCGGTTGGCCCTGGGTTCCTCCTAATGCAAGACAATGCTAGACCTCATGTGGCTGGAGTGTGTCAGCAGTTCCTGCAAGAGGAAGGCATTGATGCTATGGACCGGCCCGCCCGTTCCCAAGACCTGAATCCAATTGAGCACATCTGGGACATCATGTCTCGCTCCATCCACCAACGCCACGTTGCACCACAGACTGTCCAGGAGTTGTCGGATACTTTAGTCCAGGTCTGGGAGGAGATCCCTCAGGAGACCATCCGCCACCTCAGCAGGAGCATGCCCAGGCGTTGTAGGGAGGTTATACAGGCACGTGGAGGCCACACACATTACTGAGCCTCATTTTGACTTGTTTTAAGGACATTACATCAAAGTTGGATCGGCCTGTAGTGTGGTTTTTCCACACTACATTGATTTATTTCATTTAAAATAGCTTTTTTTTTTTTTTACCATACGAGAATGAAAATATATTTTCTATTTTGCATCTCCATGTAGTCTGCAATGGTAAAATAAATATTAATGTACAATGGATTCATTTTGAATTTTTGACCTTTTTAGTGTCAGTTAAATCTCTTTTTTGGCCCATTTTACCTGAGGTAATGACGCTGCCTAATCATGCACACCTTGACATAAGTTGGGATTCACTTTTGCTACACCCTCACTCATTGCACAAATACATATCTCAAAGTGATGATTCCCAATGAGCATTCAAGTTTATTTGGTTTGGAGTTGGACATTGAATCACTATTTCTATGCACAATCAGAATACTACCTTGCCTAATAATTGTTTATTAGTCTAGGGAGGCAAGCACATGGGTGGCAGCAGTGTTTTGTAGCAGCTGGAGATGTTGGAGGGAGCCCTGTTTGATACCTGAATAAAGTGCATGGCAGTAATCAAACCGTGAGTAAATCACACATTAGCATTTGATAAATAATAGCTGATTATCCTCAGCTGGATGAAACATTTTCTTACTTGGTCAGGATCAAATATAACCCCAATACTCCTGGCAACTATGCTATGCTCAATTTGATAGCATTGCACAGCAGTTTTAGACTAGTAGATACATTAATGCCACGTCACACAATCTACAGAGAAGGGTAATAATTACTGAAGTCTTACTTTGAATTTGTTTTCAGTAGAGCATGGTAACAAGGCTCAGTTCAGTGTCAGCAGCATTACATATGGACAGACATCATACAGACAAAGATATCTAGATCTCTCCCTACACACACTCACTCACTCTAATAATTAAAATATTTCTACTACCCACAGACAAATGAAATTAAAAAACTCTTTTACATTTACCTTTTATTTACATGTTCCTTATAATGAATAAGGACTTATTTAAACTAGCATTTGTTTTAGAGGCAAGAGAATCTGAAGCTGTCGTATTATTTAAACTTCCATTTAGCTTTGCCGAGACACATTAAAGTCTTTGAAAACGTTTGTTCGCTCCATTTTTCCCATGTGGTGTCAGAGTGCTTGCTCATGTGTGAACACATGGGTGTGTGTGATGTTTTTCTGTCTCCGTGTGGTTGTAGTGTGCTGACAACTTTAGCATCCATAAATTATGCATTCAGCCAACCTGACTAATTAATGTTCTGCAATGTGCTCTTCTCCTTGCTTCTTTTAGTACTGCTGTATGCTAACACAGTACAGTTTCTGGTCAAGAGTTAAGATTTTATCTATTAAAGCCTTTTTAACAAAAACAAGGTAAATAAACAGTCAATATGTCATGATGATAGCGGCAGGCAGCTCAGCAGGAATGCAGATGGAAAGGGGTGGGAAAGAATTATTTCTGTAGAAGGGTACTCAGAGCACATCACTAACCTTGTTTTATTCAGTTAAGAAGATCTGTCTCATGCATTCTACTATCCACATTTGGTGTCCTGCACTTGCTGAATATGTTAATTAATTTTGTAGCAGGTCTAAAGCTACGTATAATTTTAATACAGTTATAAAAATTAATATTTCCGGGAATATTAATTCATGCCTCAAAACAAGGAGCACCACCTAAAGATTTGCTTGTCCGCCCAAGGCTTTAGGTCCTTGAGTATAGACTGAGAATTACACGAATTTCTGGTAATTCATTAGTTATTAATGGTTCAATTATTCTGAAATCGTAAACTCTAGTCAATCAGTCAATCTCAAATCTGAGGGTGAGTACTATGTACAGGGACTCTGGATCCTTAACAATACACACACAATATCACTGTGCTCAAGGTGAAATTTATTAACTAACAAAAGAGAGTACAACAGTGGGAGTGACTGTGGTAATATTACAGGGACAACAGTCAACATGAAAACCAGAAGGTAATGAACAGAGTATGTTAGGCTCGATGGAATTTCAGTTTATATTGTAGAGGGAGAGGATTCTACGAGGATGAGGGAACGACTGGTCGGAAATTACGTTGCAGATTTAGTTTGAATAACCTAGGGGTTTATTAACTGTAGATGAGGGCCAACTAGAGAACACCAACGAGTAACAGTGTGGTTTGTTTTGCCTTACTTTTGCCGCAATTCCCCGTTGCAAAGGCTCGACTGCCGGTTGGCTTGTGGAGTTGGTTCTGGCCCGACCCCAGTGGCGTTTCGAGTTGAGTTCGAACCGGTGGATTTGTTCCGGAGTCCTTTGCGGGAAACGCTTGCAGCAACGGACCGTCAGCCCAGGCTTGCACTCTGAGTTCGTTTGGTGTTGCTATAGCTCAGCGGAACACACTCCAGGCTCTGTCGTTAGATCCGTGGCTTCGTTCATTCAAGGCAAGAAATGAATGGCTTCTGAGTTTCTTGTCCACAGTTGTTCAAAACGATGTAAATGTAAACGATAAAAAAACAAAATCAAATAAACTCACACATTCGCTGTAGGTTCGCGAGGCCCCGGGAATATAGGCTATTTATTGTTGCTGAAATTAAACAAGTCTGGGGAAAGTTTCACCACAGGCAGCTCGAAACAAAAATTAAATCTCCCGCTAAGAAAATTGGGGATTCAAGGGCAGTAGCTTCAGCTCGTCTGAAGAAAATTTAAGTATGAAACGGAAAAAAAATCGGAATTTCAAAAGTAAAGGAAGTTAACAAGAGCGTATACGTTTAGTTTCAAGAGGTTTGTGTTTTTTTAGTTTTTTTTTAGAAGAGCGTGAGACAAAAGACACCAAGGACTTTTATCTACCTACTTTTACCTTTTAGGACGTTGTGACGTCAGTTTGGGAGTGAGTATCTCTGGGGGGAGTCACCCCAAAAGTGTTAACTTTCTAGTGGGATAAAGAAAAACAGAAAAAATAAATAAATAAAATATATATATACATACACACATTGCACGTATTTTCATTTAATCTCTCTCTCCACAATATCGACATTTGAAAAATACTCAGTTCTAAACATTGGGATAAAGACAAGCAAAACAAGACTAAACACTAGGGGTTAAAGGTTATAATCGTTATATAAAAACGTAACAAAGCTTAACTACATGTTCTCAGTTTAAACTTGATGGTTACCGGTTTTAACTCGAGACCATTTAGATGTAAGCGTGGCAGCAAAAATTTCGTTTAAACAATTACATGGTGATAGGTACTTGGCGCTCATTGTCAGTGTACGCCGAGTTTTAAACACTTATGTATTATACCTTTCCTGTCCCCTTGGTGGCGCTCGGGTCACACGAGAAAACAGTAGACATTCCACTGTGAGATTCACCACTTTAACTGAGAGGCTGGTGATACACACACAGGCGTATTGGCATTTTAGTAGGAAATTGTATATGAAACATTTAACTAAAGCATTGGTTAATACTAAACAGGGAGGAATTAAGACAAAACAGAGAGGTTAGGGAACTCTTCAAGATTACTTTCTTATGGTGCTGCTAGTTTTCAAACATCACAAAGGATAACAACGGGGTCATTTCTTACTAAATTCAGAGGCAAATGCTACTCCACTACTCACTTATCAAGGTTATTATTTAAACAGAACAAACACAGTTTATAATGGAACCTTTGTTGGTTCGAGAAAAACAGGGGTTGTTAGGGTCTTCTCTGTTGCAGCCCTGGCTTATCACATTTGCACATCGGCTAAGAGATACGGGAAAAGTGGTTTATGGCTCAGCCGTTCTGTGGAAAAGAGTCAGGTTGAGGCCGGAGGTGACCTGCGGGGAGAAAGAAAGGGGTCAGATAGCCCCTTTTGCTGTCCTGTTAAATGTCTCTAGTGACACCTTTACAGCTAGGGAGGTTCACTAAGGCTCTTTGAATACACAATCCTTAAGCAGTGCATTGTCTGAGTCTCTGCCGATCCCTACCAAACACCAGGCGATGTCTCTGGTTTTTGCACGTGAAAAGGTCAACTCTAGGGGAGGAAAACATCCCCCCTCTTTTAACAGAATCTGACCTTCTTTCCCTTTTTGAGTCTGGTTGATTTCACAACAATTTAGTCTTCATTCATATTTACTTTCACCCAACACTTAATTCCCTCATTCAGCAATACTCTGGTCCCAGTGTGGAGACTGACAGGGAAAGAGGAAGGGAGATGATTAGTGGTGGAGGTTCCACCGCTATTACCAGGAACACTGAGAATTAAAGCTAGTGCAGACTTTTATAATCTCAGAATTGCTGTACTGCTCACACTGAAAGATATTTTTTGTCACAAGGCTGTTGAAATGTTTACATGCAAATCTGTCCCCTAGAAATGTTTATATTACCAAACCGTTTCCCCATTATATTGTGGCTACATATGTAATTGCTTTCTGGGTTACTTTCAGAAGCAATATGTTGTTTTTTTTGAGTGAATGAAGGCACTACATGAATGTATCACATGACAGTCTCCGGGAGGTGGTTGGGACAGATGGTGGCAGGACCTTGAAACCAGGGTTAGCGTCCAGACTCTAGTGTGTGGGTAGGTTTAGGCAATAAAACTACTTTGGTTAAGGTCAGGAAAGATTGCGGTTTCAGTTAAATGTAAAGAAACACATTGTGTCTTAATTCACTGTGGGCCTTTTCCGTTTAAAATCAGACCATGATTATTTTCCTAACCTTAACCAAGCACTGTGAGTGCCTAAACATAACCACACTTAAGTGTGACCATAAGCTGCAAAGTGTAATAATTCTGTAGTCAACACAAGCAGATATTATATGCAAGATTGGATATTTTGTCAGAAAACCCTTGAAAATGATGTCAATGTTTTACTTATGTTCATTATCAACAGTTTCACGACTTGCCAGATGCATTAATTTTACTTATTCTCATTAAGTTAATAGAAAATGTAAAACACACATTTCCTTCAAAATAAATTTGCTGTTGCAAATTTGAATGAAACGTTTCACCTGCATAAGGCGAAAAGTGATATTTGAAAAGGGGAACGTGAGCCGCTGTTGGAAGTCAAGATAAAAAAGGAAACGGATGCTATATAGACCACTTAAAAAGCAAGGCAAGGGAACTATTTATGGGATTTATGTTCCTTTTCTTTATTCAAGATCATGATTTTTCAATTTGAGAACAGGCTTATTGATTTCTCGTTCAGATTTTGTGATGCTTTCTCTCAAATCTCTGCCCTCCCGATCAAACAGTCCCTGCTTCTGCTCAAACCACATGCTTGCACTCAGACATATTTTTGCTTGCCCAGATTTCCTGCGCTCCGGTTTCAGTCCCCACTTTGCTCAGGCTGTTTCTGTGCGCTCGTGACCAGGTGTAGTGGTGACCCCATGATATGACCCCTGCCTTATTTGGGGGCGCACTCTTTACTTCTTAGAGCGTCCTGTATGGACGGTTACTCTTTAATGGGGTGTTATGACCCTGGGGTCATATTTTTGTTATTTATTTATTTCTCCCTGCACTGTCAGCTGTTCTCCTCCCTTTTAGTGTGTGTGTGTGTGTGTGTGTGTGTGTGTGTGTGTGTGTGAGTATTCAGTATATGGAGAACAGGTGGGCACACTGGATTGGTCCTGTAGAGTTGATTGGAGTCTCCTGATTGGTCACCTGGATGACAGCAGCCATCTTAAGCCCCACTGACAGGAACTCTTCTCTCTCTCTGCCATTCCCAACCTGAGCCTGTGTACTGTGTATTATGTTTGTGTTCATTGTACGTAAAGAACTGTTGTGAGTATATTAGACTTAGATTGTAAGTGAACCTGTGTAGTGAACACGTTAGAGTAAGTTTAAACTACTTACTCTAGTCATTCTGATTATTGTCTTATGACAACCTTTTTTTTGTTGGCTTTGCCATTTTGTAGCCATTTCCTTTGTAGCTATATTGTGTCAGCTACTAGCAGTGAGTAGGAGTGAGAAGCCCTTTTTGTTTGCACCATTTTCTCATGTTTTTGGAATTAGAAGCCTAGTTTAGAGCTTTGTCTTTTCTTTACTTTTTGGGTTTAGGAAAGTTTTAGGTTTTCTAGTTTCTTAGTGTTTTGGTTGTTTAGGGCACTGCTCATCTCCAAAGTTAATAATAAAACTGCTAAATTGTATTTACTGCGTTCTGGCCTTGTTTGGGAATGGGAAGACTGGAAAGCCACACATTTATTTATTTAGTTACATCCCCTAGACCCTGGGATGTAACATCAACTCCTGCACTCCACTGCTTTATCATATCCTTCCCTTGATTTTTATTTTTTTTTTTTACAACTTTTGGAATAAAAGGACAGTTATAACAAATACCAGTGCCTGTACTTTTTACTATAATGGCTACATACCATTTTAATAGCCCTATAGCACACTGGCCTCCCGTCAATGTGCTAAAACGATGTCACCTTCCTGACTCAGAGTTCAAACATACAGGTTCTGACTCCAGCTATAACCAGTTAACTGCTACCTAAATATAATATGGCCCCACTGGGTTTATGTTCTTCAAGACAATCAAATATGTATTTTGGCCTGAGATAATTTTTATACGTAACTGGAAGCCAGTGTAAAGATTTAAGAACAGAAGTAATCTGCTCAGTTATCTTTGTTCTTGTTAGCATTCTGAATGACCTGAAGTTGTTAAACAGTCTTTTTTGGGAAGACCAAATAAGACACCATTACAATAGTTCACCCCGCTCAAACTGAAGTCAGGAATGAGTTTCTCTAAATCTTGTCTGGACACGAGACCTCCAATTCTTCATCTTGTTTGAGATGATTAAATACTGATTTAGTTATTGCCTGTGACTGCCAAGGATCTATTAAGAGTCTATTTAAACACCAACATTTCTAACTTGGGATTCTGTCTTTATAGCACTGGAATCATGATGACCAACTTTCATTCTCTCCCTTGTTGCCAAATACAATGATTACTTTCTTGTCTTTTATTTAACTGAAGGAAATGTAATTGCATCCAGCTAATGCTCTAAGCATTGATAGTGAGTCTAAGGCTACGTTCAGACTGCAGACCTTAATGTTCAATTCTTATTTTTTTCCCAGATCCGATTTCACATTACTTTTTAAATGTGGCCCATATCAGACTCCACTGTGAACTGTCCGTGGCCAGAAAGTGACCCGCATGCGCAAAAGAATTACACGACGTCACACGCAGCACACTGTTACAGGCTACAGAAGTAAACAAAAAGCCACAGAGGTTAGCTCCAGTTAGCTCACGGGAGACTCAGGTTTTTCATTGTCCTCTCACTGGGCGCATTTCATTCTGGTCAAAGAGCTAAGTAAATCCGTGTGTTGTCTGCATAGCTGTGATAAGAAGTGTTACTGTCATGTATGGTTTGACCGAGAGGGAGCATGTACTGGTTGAATAATTGCCAATGCCCAAGAATCAAACCCTGAGGGACTCCATAAGGCATGGCAATCTGCTCAGATATATGATCACCACTGCTTCTGCCTCTGCCTTTGTGATTTGATCAGAACCAACTGAATGGACTGTGCCAGATAATCGCACCTACCTTTCCAGTCTGTCAAGACGATATATAAGTATATAAAAGACAGTCAGTTTGGCAGTGGAAGCATTCAAAGCTCTCTGGTGTGTTCATGATTCAACTAATAGCAGCTGCTTGGAAAGGTAATTGTCAGGTGATTGAGAAGCAGAGGCCGTAGCCACATATCACACTCTTTAATGTTCAAGCTTAACATCTATCATTATGTGTTTGTTTAAAAGAAACTGAAGAGGGGGAACTGTGAGAGAAAATAAATTCCTGAACAAACTGCCATTCATGATGCAAGAATGGAAGGGAAGGAAACAGAAATGTCCTGAAATTACTGTAATAGGGACTCAGAATGCAGAGAGCACTTTAGCGCAGTTTATCCCAGCCAAGCTGATTGTTAGTCCACCCAGGGATGTGCCAAAAACTCAGAGCAGGGACGGACCATATTTATCGATGCCAGTTGGAGCATCCCATTAAAATGTGTAGCCAGGGGACTTGGAACACTCAACAGTTGTCCTTAATATAAAGCTGAATGCGTTCCATTTAAAATATTGTTATTATATCCATCTGTATGTTCAAATTGTAAAAAAACAACACTTTAATGACTTTATTTATAAAAGCGTGTTACAAAGTGCATCACAAAAAATGACATGAAAGTAAAATAATTCAATAAGCCTTTTAATTTGGTTTGGCGTAAGTGAATGAAAAGATTTATAGGTGTCATGATTTGGCCTTGCCATCTCCTCTTTCCTTAAGTTTCCTCCGTTTTTCCTTCCCTGCCATCTCTGTCTGTTTGGTCGCGTTTCCGGCACTGACTCGTCACCACCTGTGGCTCATCCAGTAATCAACCTTTGCAGTGAAATACTCATCTTCCACTCCTCGCTAGTTCGTCAGTTTACCTTCCGTGGTATGATTGCAACTTTGCTTTTTTGTGAATAATCCGCCATTGGTTCCTAACGTTCTGTTTCTGCCTGCTTGTAGTAACCTCCTGTGTGTCGAGACCCTGCCTCCCTGTCAACCTGTCCGCCTGCTCTGAACCGTGTTCTTTGGACCCACCATCTATCCTATGCGGAGTCCGGAATTCCCCCCACTTCCTCCCCAACCACCATGTTTTCATTGTGCACTTTATTTGTGAATAAAGCTGCCTGAGTACTGTTCGTTTGAATCCTTCTAGTGAGAACCTAACAATAGGTAAATATAACATTAAATTGGGAAAGATTAAAATTAATCAGGGAAGATGGTTTTAAATTTTGATCTGAAATGTAACTAAAATAAAATAAGGGAAACCACTTAAGTAAAATTAAGTGAAAGCTAATTCATGTTCCAGATGGTTGGTCAATTTCAAATTTTAACAACAACAAGATGAAAGATGCCTGTGTGTTGCTATGGGTCCTGCATGTGTGTATTTCAGACCTGTGTGTAAATACTAGCAGTAATAACAGAATGAAAACATTGAATTTCCCCTTGTGGGATTAATAAAGTATATCTTCTTCTTTATTCTATGAGACACACAATGTCCTGAGTACAAACAGATTATGATTGTACAAAGTGGGGCTACAGCACATAATTCTTCCCTTCCGCTACTTTTTGCAATGGAATCAATGAATTATTTCACTTTGTCAATGTAGCGATACAATTTGTATTGACAGGACCTCTCAGTCCAGAGAAGCAGTGCTTGGCCCACTTTTCAAAAATCAATACCTGGCAGCAGGATAATCACCAAGCTAGACTGCAGCCAAAAAACTGAGAGCTGGTGCAACCTACTGTCTGTGGATAGGAGTGTATCCCATGTGTCTATTTGTACATATCACACATGCAGTGTGGTGCATGTGTTCTGCATGTGTTAATTACACATTAGCTGCTTTCACACAGAGATCCTGCAATAAATGCCGCATTCATTCATAATGAACAAAATATTGCGGCATAATCCTGCAACAGTGTGCGTACTTTCACAAAGCAACTCGGCTTTCCAGATTAGACTGTGGAAAAAAAAAAAAGACCACATCTTGTAACACAGCTGTGGCTTTTCACAGAGACATTCTGACCGCACTTTCATTCAGCGTAGTGAGCCAGCATATTCGCATGTGAAAGTGCCTATTGATACCCAAAACACCACTTATTGCTCACATTGTATACAACTAAATTACAATATAAATTACATTGAAATTGAAGGCTTTTCAGGAACTTCTTTTTTTGAGAATGACCCAAATCTCCACACATGAAAATGGCCCAAATCTGATACAGATCAAATAAAAAATAAATCAACATTGATGCGACTTTGATGTCACTCTAGAGCAGCTGTTCCCCAGCCAGATGGTGCCGTGATAAAAGATAAAGCCATTATTATACATGTGGCTCTCTTCTTTGTCTACCTTGCGCTATCATATGCTTACAAATTCCCTGTCTTGCACCTGAATCTGAGTTATGTGCATGCTACTTTTGTCTGTGCCGACATATTGGAGAGAGAGAGAGAGAGCGAGAGAGAGAGAGAGTGTTGAGGGGCATATGGATTGTTCAGCGTCAAACTAATCAATGTCATGTAAAGGAAAGAAAGTTGTGAACATTTGTCATAGTTCGGGAGAGATGTGACCCCAGGAGTAAACCGGTAGAGTGCAATGAAATCTGTGTCTCCTGTGAAAATCTGGAGGGTTAGCAAGTAGGAGCTAACCAGAGCTAACCTCTGTTGCTCCTTTTTAACCTCTGTACACCAGTGTGACATTGTTTTATTCTTCTGTGCAAGCGGATCACTTTCAGTCCGTGGACAGTTCACACTGGTGTCTGATATGGATATAAACAATGTGAACTGTCAAACCAAAACAAATTGGAATTAACGTCTGCAGTGCAAGTTTTCCTCCTGCCACTACACACATACACGCTACGCCTACACAAGCACACTGACGACCCAGGGGGTGAGGGTTACAATTTTGGATTCATTTATTGGAAGGTTTTTTTCTTTTTACATGTTTATTTACAGCATTAAATGTTGAAATGTTTATTGTAATAGGCTGTATATTAACTTATTGGGAGAAAACTGGTAGTTCTATGTAAAATCAGATGTTGAGCACCCCCATATTGCATAAACGGCATGATCTTTGTTTCGCTGCGTAGCTTAGACTGTGAGATTGACAGTCAAATCAGGCTCCGCCCACCGAAGCATCGAACCTTCGACTATTTGGGGTCAGCCCCAGAAAATTCATTAGTAATGGATATGCATATGAGCATGCACATCCTAGTGTTTGCGAGATACAAACAAACAGGGGTCCACTCGTTAAAATAGAGCACACAGGATGTGTTAAAGAGGTGGTATTATGCTCATTTTCAGGTTCAAAATCTTATTTAGGGGTTGTACTAGAAAGGGTTTACATGGTTTAATTTTCAAAAAACACCATATTTTTCTCATACTGCACATTGCTGCAGCTCTTCTTTTCACCCTATGTGTTGTACGCTCCGCTCTTGAGCTGTACATGCGCAGTTCCCAGGTAAGGACTACTAGCCAATCAGAAGCAGAGAAGGGCGGGTCGTAAGAAACAAGGTAGTGTGATCCAAATCAAAGCCGCTTTAGACTGCGACCGTAACCTAGCAGATGGTATAAGTTACTCACAAGTCCACAACCTCACAACATCAATGTTCCACATCTTACCATAAACCACTACAAAAATCACCATATTTCAACTCAATTTTACATAAAAATTGGCCAAATATTTGAACGTTTGCTCAGTAGCTTTCACATCGGTTGTAACATTAACATTATAGTTATAACTTTAGCTGTGTTAGCCAACATTTACAACAACTCCGCACTTGAACATATTGTGAAGTTACATTGCCGTGTTTATTTTAAATATAATTCACAACAAATAAAGCCTACTTACAGATTGTGATTGTGAATTTCCAGGCCCAAACAGAGTCGGAGTTGCATCGTCTTTTAGGACTAAACATTGAACTGTTGCCGGTGTTCTGACGATCTATGCTGCCTTGCCGAAAAATGCTACCATAGCGCAAATCGATAGACTCGACTCTACTCGGCCCTGCTCCGTTTTCCATTGGAGATAGTACCCAGAGATAGTACGTAGCTTGTCGTCATGGCAACGCCACACACATCTGCCGAGATGTTCAATGCGACACACACACCAGCGATCCACACAGCTTTCTCTTTTTTAAGTTAAAACATTTCAACATTGCTCAGAATGTAAAGACAGATAAGCGGCATGAAAACCTTCCAGCTGTGTTTTCCTCTGCCGTTGTTGCTGCAGCGGTCTGTGAGACAGCGGGAGCAGAGGGCTCTGTGAGCGGGCGTTTGGCCGGCCTCACACGCTCCTCCTGTGGGTTGGCACAGGCTTCCCCCGCAGCCACTTGCGGAGCTCAACAACTCCGAAAATATTTATGCACTTTTTTAAGCATTTTTGTTCTGCTATCACTTCTCGTAAAACTGTCAATATATTCGAAATCTACATAGGTAATTTCTCACCTCAAAACTTTTAGTGATGAAATTCTATACAAAAACTGTAAAATATAAAACTTTATGTTTCTGGCCTCTGTCTGGTGCACGCAATGATGATGCAGTGAATAGTGACGATTCTCTCTGACCAGTCAGCAGTCTGTCATGTTTTCACGTTACAGTTTAGTATCCCTCAGCTCACTGGGAACCTCGATGGAGGTGATATGAAAAAAAGTACCTGGAAGCAGGTACAGGTCCAACATTTCTACAATGGAAAACCAAACAAAGGCGAGTTGAGTCAAAGGGCCTCCACTCAGACTAGCTTGGTTTGAGGGCGTGCCTGACCCCGCTAGCCGCTTGGCAAGGTTAATGACGCGTTTTCATTGTGATGTCACAAGTAAAGGAAGTGAAGGGCTGGACTACAAACGACCTGTTTTCAAGCAGTTCAGAGCAGAGTTTTCTGTGGGAGATGGGAACTCCCTTTGGGATGGACTTTGTGCTTTTTCACTTTGCAAACCTGTTACATGCACAAAAAAGATATATAGCTCAATAAAGGAGAGGGAAAAGGCAAAAAGCATAATACCACCTCTTTAAATTAATAAAAAAGCAACTCCTGAATGAAATCAAATGCAAACTGTTACAGTACCTCAATCTACAGCCTCAAAACTGAGTTGAATTGAGTCAGCATTTAGCAAGCACAAGACTACCCTGCTTTGTAGCAGATTTTCTATGTTTCCGGTCCCTCTGTGTAATCCTGTTTGTCTTTTCTAAACAAACACTGAGACACAGATACATAAGTAACACTTATACAAATATAGCTGACAAATACAGCTGTTGTGTTACAGAATAACTCAAGGCAAACCACTGAATGGCCTGTCCAGTCCTTAAAACTCAGCTCCCCCAAACATTTCGTTAGATGAACGATTCCCTTGCACCGCTTTAGAGGAGCAGTTTGTAGCACCTGGCCAAGGTGAGAGCAGGCTCTGGATTTATAGTGGAATGCGCATAACCTCAAGGTGAACTAGCTAGTAATGACACTATCTCTGCGCTCAGAGTCCCTCTCTCTCATCTTCACACAGCCTATAAAACCGAAATGTGTCTAGAATCAAGGATCCTGCCAGCTCCTGCCACTATTTCCTACCGACATTTTCCATTCCAATAAGGCTCTTTCTTTTTCAGAGATATCCCCCTTTCACATTGAAGAGCCTGTGATGTTGTTGAATGATCCTACGAGTCTTTCAGACGTCTCTTACAGATGCCTTTAAATCTCACAGGGAAGAAGGGAGCCTGGGGCATTTGGGTGGTAATGAGGATGAGTTATTGATAAGACAGAATCACATAAAATGGACAGATGACTAGTCGTCAAAAGTGTGCTGAAAGATAAAGGAGAGCATAAAATAGATTTTGTGGATTACAGGACACAAGCTATGTAGTTGTTTGTAAAGTTGTGTGTTTGTGTGTTGGTGTGCATGGATACATGTGGCTGTGTGCCATTAGATGGCGGGTGATTTACTGTAGATTTTTTAAAGTGAAGAGGATGTTATATAGCCATCATAAGATGTTGATCATCGTGTCCTTTCTTACCTTTACTATTAGACAGTCATGTAGGAGCACATACTAATAAACATTTTAAAGTTATACTTCAAGTATAGTTATTAATTACAGCCACAAGTTTCATTCTCTGATGGATTTTTCTTGGACCAAGAATGGTCTGAGGCCAGCTTCACTATTAAAGTCTGCTTTAATCTTTGTATATACATACTGTGCATATTGCTCTCGGGAACACACAAAAAGCCTTTATCGGAGTTTCAACCAACACCTTGTTTTGAATATGAAACAACTCCTGTAGGCTAAAAAGGTGGCGTGTAAAGGTTTGTTGCATGCTTCTTTGTGGTAGAGCAAGCACAAAGTAGTCAGCTTGGATTCAATGCAGACATAACTGCTTCAAAACGGATATGACAAAGTCCAGTGTCGATGGGGAAAAAAACGTATCCAAATGTCCACCAAAGCTCCACTTGTGGGAACATAACTAGTCACATGACACTTAAGCTTGTCCATCTAGGGTGTTTAGGCAAAATATTCTGAATACATCATTAAATACTACCTGCAGATTTTTCATTTTAGCTATACTGAAACTGCACCACAGGTGGGCTATATAGAGTGGAGTACAGTAGGATTTAAAAAGAGCTATTTTAACATCACCTGTACACATATGAAATTCGCATGCCGGCATATTGGCTTGTGCACACAGTTTGCAACACTGGCCCTGCATATCATCATCACATAAATCATCCCTGATTATATGATCAAAAAATCTTACTTTATTCACCACATTTAACACTTGGTCTGCAATAAAATAAGGGAAATTTTTGTTTTCGATCCTCCTTGATTTTAGCTATCAAAACACACTATTTAGTGTTCAGTTTGATGTCATGCTGCAAACCATTACTTGAGCAGACTCTCAGCAGTTACTGTAAACCAGCACTATAAGAAGACAGGACGATTATATCATCAGCGTATATTAGATGGTTAATAAGATTATTTCCCACAATAAAACCACTCTACATTTTTTAGAAAGATCGTCCACATAAACATTTAACAGAACAGGTGACATTATTTCCCCTTGTCGGAACCCACTGGTTCCTAGGAAGGGTGGAGATAAATAATGCTGTTACCCCATCCAAAGAAGCAAGATCCTTGTCAAGTATAAGGGGACCCCTCGCTTTTGTAATTGAACAAACAATTTACTCTGATTAAGTCAGTCAAATGCTTTGAACGCATCAAGAAAACACATACTATTGTAGTGGTTTCTATACTATCCTCGGTGCATAAATACACACATATGTTCTGTGTTTACTTTTAAAACCAAATTAATTTATCAGCGGTTATTATGTATTTTTGAAGCCTATCAAAGACAATTCTTTCTAGTACTTTGGAAAGTCTGCTAGCCAGGGCAATTGGTCTGTAAATATCTATGCTGGAGATGCTACCAGTTTGGCAAACTGGCAACTGCCACTAATAAGACAGACAAGATAGGGTCAGGTAGTTTGCCATGTATTAACAATACAGAAAAACACACCACAAGACAAAACAAAAACACACAAAACACACAACGCACCCAGCACGCAAACCATAGACAAAGAACAAACACACACAAACGCCTAAACAGTCATCATGGCCGAGGATTCGAGACAACAAGAGCTTCCAACGCATTATCATGTCTCTGTTATTGCTAATTAAGATAATGTTCCTTATAAATACTGCTTCACTTTATTGTAAACTCTGATCTTACTGCCTGTCTGTGGTCTTCACTCTTTGACTGCATCTGTGATCCTCACTCACCACAGGAAGCAGCCAGGCATGGAGTTCAAACAGCAAACGCTTGATATGATCAGAGTGGCTTATCTGTCAGCGAGTCTATCACTGTGGTTAGATTACGCTTAGAAACACTTTCCCATTACCAGAGAATCTGTGCAGGCTATCAGTCCAGACCAAGATCAAGATCAGGAGACTTCCTGTCAGTTGTCATGATGTCCAAATATGCAGCTAGACTGTCCTATCTACCCTAACACATAATGCACACAATGCAGAGCACTTGGTTTTGTAACAACATGGTCTGTGTGTTTGGATGTGTGTTGCACATCCCAGTAAGCATCTACATCTGACACGATCATGTTGGGTGGCATGCAACCAAAACAGAATTGCGAGAGGCAGCTAAGAAGATGAGACTGATGTATTTGTGGAATGGAAACTAACTAATCAGCTTTTGGAGGACACGTATTGGAGCATTGAAAACTAATCAAATTGAAGAATGGGGCCATTTAGGTCCAGGAACAAAGCATTTGGTCTCCCAGAGAAAATAAAATTAGACATATTAAAGAATTCGAGTTACTGCAATAGCCACACCCCTTATTTCTGTTATTGTATTTACTACTGAACCCACAAAATGTTGTCACCGTAACGCTGTTTACTTTATGAAACTTTTAGTACACAGACATGTCTTTAAATTCATCACAGTACCAATTAGTTCAATTTACATCCTCAACACAATATCAAACTTCAGCAGGCTGTGAATTATTTATAATTGAACCAACATAACAACAAGACATAACTACTTCTAAGTACATTATGTTGCAAGGTGTAGGCCTATTAGCTGTTTTCAAATCAAGTGTGTGTTTGTTCGAAAACGTGACATCCACCAGATGACATTAAATGCATAATTTCACAGAGGGAATACAAGACGAGATATCTGGCATTAACTACAGCCTGTATTATATATTTTTTGTGGTCTTGACTCCAAGGGACAACTGGAAAATCTTTGAAATCAGAACAGTAAGAAATCATATTTTTTTGGTCTCAGACAGAAAATCCCTCTGGGTTTTTACTTTCGAGCATGAGAAGTGTTGATCCTTGACCTCACACATTTCTAGTCAAATCAATTTAGTATATCTTAGTATCACATAAAATGTCTCAGTGGACCACAAAAGCAGAAGTTTCCAAGTCAGGCCAATCTCTGAGAAAACAAGGTAAACTCCCCCCAACCATAACACTCTAAAATGGAAGAAATCTCAAGAGAAAATATTCAAAGAGTGCTCTCTCTTCATTTTCTCTTGGCTGAGGCAATTAGCTCTAAACAGCAGATTTTGTTTTGTAGAAATACAAAGCACAATTGTTTGACTCTAATTCAAAATATGTACAATATAACCCAGTCAAAGGTCAAATACATTTTCCATTTTAAAATGAATCAATAAACTGTAGGCTACAACAAACAAACAACAAAACAATTTACACATATAGATAATTAAATTATTGTGGAAGAAGAACATTAAGTAAAAGTTCAAAATTAATTTGAATAAAATCATTTTGTTACACCACTGCGAATAAAGAGACGGAGCACATTCTGGATATTTTAGCAGTTTTGCAATACTGGCAACTGGCACTAAACTGACAGACAAGATGGAGTCAGGTAGTACACCATGCATTAACAATCCAGAAAACACACAATATGAACATTTCGGTACAGCGTTGGCTGGGGACACCTGGTTAGTGCAGTCTTAAGAAGAACTAAAGCTGAGATACTGGAAAGAGAAGAGCTCCCAACTCATTATCCTTTCCTTGTTATTGTTAAATAGCAAATTGCTGCTGCTATCAAGCTTTGTATCTAACCTTTGGTAAGAAAGTGAATAAGTTAGTTTAACATAATCCTAAACATTTGAGGATTTCCATACCATAAATGGTGCACCAAGCTGGTTGTATCCATTGACAATCGATCTTGTTAGCGAGTGGTCTTGTTAGTTTGCTAGTAGTGGAAGGTAACATAACTAATGATGGATAGAGGGAACTAATATGACATAACATAAATCATGCTGAAATAATTTAAGCTACTTAACCTCTGGGAAACAGACACCTATTTCCAGGAAAAATGCCTAAAATGACATACCCAAAATGAATCAGTAATAACTCTTCAACCATTAGGCCTAGATGCACAATTTTCTCCTTTTATAGAGAAGAAACCAAGTAATATGAATCTATATAGAGTATAGAATAGAGTGCAATAAATATGATATTTTCATCCTCGGCTGGTATAAAATCTGTATTTTAATAGCAATATCACTTTCAAAACCATCATCCTGTAGATTATAATGCAACTGAATATCTTCTAATACACCTAGAATACAACTGTATATGGCCATATTGACTGTGATATAAGTTAATTTAGATGCTTGATGTTTGATGTCTGTTTGGTGTGGATAGAAATGGTTGTTTTGACGCTGAGCCTCCGAGCTTCACAGAGGTGTGTGACATGCATAAGGTGACATAATACTGGAATCAGACATGATTTCTCATTTGCATTTTACAAATTCATTGTCTGTCCGTGTTTAACTTTATGACTTAGAAATGGCAACTCTGTGGGGATTGCCAGTCAAAACAATTAACTTTCCCATAATAATTACAGCTGTATTGTGCAGCTAGTGCAGCACATGCTAATAGCAGTCAGTGGGAAATTTTCATCTTAACTTTTAAATGGCATCATGCTGTTTTAATGTTTCACTGTTTGCTCTTTTACATATTGTAATAGTTCAGGTATTTAAGCATTGATAAATTATGAGCATGTGAGTTCAAAGTCAAACCTACTTTCTACACAATTACAGTCAATGCACATAACTTCCAATCAATGCACATAACTTCCAATCAGAGGCTTAGCACAGCATGAAGCAGAATGGCGTCCTCCCTCCCACACATGCTGAGAACATCTGTGAGACATTTTTAAGCTTTTCTCTCATACTATTGAATTCCATTATAAATAAAAGCAACTGCGGCATCTTCTTCAGAATGAACCAACTGTCAGCTTCTATAATCTATTTTAACAGTCTGCCATGGAGGGCTCCTGACTGTATTCCCCAAGCAGCACAATGACAGCAGTAATAAATGGTCTTTTTATATTCTGGCTCTTTAATATGTATATAAAGCCCCCCCCCCCTTCCAGATTTGATTCAGTGTGTGAGTGCGAGTATGGGCCACTGCTGCCAAAAGAACAAACATAAACATTTCTGAGTGACTTGATAAAAGCGAGATAGCGGTAGGTAATGAGTGGAGAAATTCATTAAATCTGAGGCATTTTTCACCCAAATGGAAAAGGAAAACAACCGTTCCATTCTTATCATCAAATAACATCAAAAGAAAAAGCTTTTTGTGCTTTAGCAACTGATTTGCTGTTTGCATTTCTCTTCTATTTCTAAACACTGTTGACACTTTGCACAACTCCTACAATGGTGATGAGAGGCAAACAATTACAATGCCTCCACTTTCCCTAAAGGCACACACATACAAAAGCAATTTCTGCAGTTTCTATAAACAACCTTACAGCTCAGTCGAAGATGTATGAGTTATGAGATGGGTATACAGAACAAAATGGTCATATTTGGATTTATGGATTGTTTGCGTTTTGATAAGAGGAGAATTAGAAAGGAGGTGGAAAAGAGGGTGAAAGGTGTATGTGTGTGAGTGTGTTGTGTCTCCAGCAATGGTGTAGCAGAGCAGAGTGACAACGAAGGGGAGAAAAAGAGAACATGATTGAGTGGGACATTTTGTCAGCCGCAGACGTGAGCTGGAATCTAGATTGGGTTTGTGTGTGTGTGTGTGTGTGTGTGTGTGTGTGTGTCCATTGGGGTATACCAAAGTCTAAGTCACCCTAGACCTATTCTTTACTTCTTTATTAGGATTCTAAAGCAGCCTCCAACCTGAGCAGTGCCACGGTTGTTGATAGTGCTGCCAGTGCCCATGTCGCTGCTGATTGTGTGTGTGGTTGTATGTGTGTTTGTGTCTAAACTTCACCACATTTCGGGACATATTTTTTTTATTTAAACCAGCTGATAAGGGCCAGAGAGTCCATTTCTGCACATTGATATCTTGAGTTTGGTTTCATTGCATTAAGTATAGTTCTTCATAATGAGATTTGATTTTACAGCTTGGGAAAGTTGTCATGGCAATGTCATGTATGTAAAAGGAAAAATTGTGTTCATGTTACAAAGTAATGAGGAATGTGCTCTTCACATTGTATTTCAGCGAAAGTTAGGTTTACCTACCTCTCACATTTAGGCTAGAGCCCTCTGTATCAGCATCCCTGTGGTCCCAGCAGAGTGATGTTATAGAAATGACAGCTTGGATGTGGTATTATATTTTAATGCAGTGCTGAAGTTGATTGTTGATCATTGTCTTAATATGGCTTTTGTGTTGGTTATTACAATAACTTAACTCAATGGACAGTCCTCACAATAATATAAATAAACAATACAAATTAAATAATAAAAATACACATGTATGTGTGTGTGCTAGATAGTTTGTAATAGTAGCTTTCAAAGAGATGTGGACATGAACCAATGGTTTATTTAATAGTGTTTGTGGGAGACAAAGCCGATTTTTATTCTAAATGGTGCCACTTAGGCACCAGAATCAAAAGGATTACACTGAGAAAGGGATTAAAGGCCTTTTGTGACAACAAATTAAACATCATGCATGAATATTGGAGCACAACTTTTCATGTGTATGTACACACACGCACGCGCACACACACACACACACACACACATACACACACACACACACACACACATTCAAGGCCTCAGGAGTGAACTGCACAGCTCCACGACAGAGTCAGAGAAACAGACTGGTTTCCTTTCAGAACAGATGGCTGTCAGTAATACACACTCATATATATATATTTTAATAATTTGGTGGCAAGTACTGTACACTTGGTTGTGACTTTGACTCTGAACCTGATGAGTGTTAACAATGAAAGTCCCTTAGCATGAATGTCACCTGTAATTTAAGCTGCATTAATTGTTTTTGGCCACTGCATAACTCTAAAACAAGCTGACAGATGCACACCCCCTTACAAATAATTAAGTTCCTTATGTGTCATAAATAATTACTAGTAACCATACAAGTACTTGTCTAACAACAAACCCCATGCAACATTAGCAGTTTGTGTCGATCTGGTGAATGTAAGTCTATTATATATATATATATAAAAACAAACAATGAACTAAAAGAGGTCAAAATGCTACTTTCAAAAGGAAATGTGTGGTTATGTTTTAAACTAAGTACCACTATAATCATACCTTGTAAATTCTATAAGTAGTAAGCAGCACTGTTCTGGTGACAATAAAATTTTTTTTTGTTGTTGTTGCATTTCAATGCCATGCCACGAGCAAGAAAGGGGCAGATAACCATTATAACCACTATAGAAGTCAGAGCTTTCTGAAAATGTCAAATTGATTGTGAAGAGATCGTATTACATATTCACAATTAAGCATGTGCAGGAGTGTGTGCATCCAGGCGAGTGGTCCACATCAACCTATGGACGCTTATTTTTATTTCCCCTGTATCTCCAGGCAGAGGAAATTCCTGCTTTTCTCATTCAGGGGAATCCAATCTCATGTTTTCTGACAGCCTTTTCAGATCTGTGTCAAGCAAGCGAGAGACTCTTTTGAATTTCCTTCAGAACTTTTCAAAGTAAAAGCTCTCAATTAAACACGACAAAGTACTGCTACGATGGGCACAATCACTTGAGGAACTAATTATCTGAGTAACGTTTGCTGTCATGATTGAGATCTCTTTTCAGCACCAGCCCCAATATAAATAGCCGCTATCAAAGTAATCTGGCCACAGGCTTTTGCTTTCGGGCCGGCTTTGGCCACTGACTGCTGGTATAGAGCTTCACATAGTATGGTAGGTAATGAAGCAATTCTTCTGTTTAAATAAACAATATTTTGTTTGAATTGTATTAAAACATAGGTATAGTATTTTGGAGGATTTTTCACCTTTTTATACTAAGTAAAAGCTCATGCACATGGTTGGGGTTTCTGTGCGAGAGGATATTACAGGGTTGAACAAGAGAGCTCGGAGCCATTCACTGGATGTGTTGAAATCCAACTAGACAAGCGTATGTGGCCTTGTTTCCTCTCCTCACTCCCTTTCTCTCTTTGTCTCTGAGCATCTGTTTGCATCCCCTCTCCCAGGCTTCCTGTCTCTCCCTCTATCTCTTTTTTGTTCTGTTCCCTGGTTACCATGTGGGCACAGTGTGAGATGTGTTTGTTTGTCTCCTTCGGCAATATCTTTCCCACACAGAGAAAGAAACTGGAAACAGACGGCACATGCAAAGCAGCACGCGTGAACACACTCATGCACACATCTCCAGATACACATTTCCATGTGCACAAACACTTGCAAACACTTTTGGGCAGACAAAAACATGCACTGATGAGAGTGTAGAGATTCTGAGAGAAGACTAATATGATAAAGTCAGATTTGGAACAGAATAGAAATAGGGTAGTCAAAGAGTATGCCGCTTGCAGCCTTACACATCATGTGCACACAAATATGTCGGCTCTCTGTTGTAAGCACACCTCTCAGTAAATATACAGGCAACTTAGCACATCTGATGTGGGAAAATGTGAAATATTTTAATGTCACAGTCATGTGCACAGCTAGCATATATTTCACATCATACATACAACATACATACAGTGTCTGTTTCAAAAGACGAAGTCTGAACTAGTTCAACATCTTTATTATCTGCGGCGGAGAATCATGTTTGCTTTGAGATATGGAGCTGAGCATTTACACCAGGCAAATCAGTGGAACACTAACTTCACTTTCATAAAGCATACTAAAATGCCTGTCTCTGTAGCGTAAAGGAGCAGTTAAATTGCACATTTATGCTGACAGCGCATCAAACCAGCCATTTTCGAATTGTTTTAGGCTGATTCACAGACTGTAACCTTCCCATTTAAACTATATCTGTATCAAAAATGAAAATGAGTATTGGATTTGTTAATGATAATAAAGTTTTTTTTTCATGTGTCATCAAGTCAATTTAATGTTTTATTTAATATAGATCCAACAATTCACAAATAACACATTTGTGTCAAAAGTGTGTGATCTGTAAATGCCTGCACTTAGTGGACTCCCAAGCATTCAGACTAAACAGCACTGTATTAACGGATGAAATGCTTGATCGCTGGTTTGAGTTGTGAGTTGCTTCTCTGATATTTGTCTTGAAATCATTTCAAAAGCAATCTGATACAAAAAGTAAAAACCAAGGCGAGTTGTTGTTCAGGTGTAGTGACAGATGTGTCTTAAAAATATTAAAGTAATCATAGCGAATTACCTTAACTGGGTAAGAGGAAGTAGCGGATTCGCACTCACTTCTGGTTAGCATAAATAGTCATGTACATTGTAATAATTAATTATCTAGTAATTTAAATGTAATTACTTAAGTCTCAATCTAAAAGTCGCTACAGAGTTTCTGAGTCGGTGTACAGTGACTGTTTACTATTCCACACACAAACCACAGAACCAAGCTCTTCATAAAAGAAAGATTTATTATAGTACTAAACTGGAGACACAAAAACTACAAAATACACACATAACTAACAGCTATTAAGTATAAAAATGGAAGTTGGGACCTCTAAGTGTAATCTAAAAAGGGACATTTAAGTTCAAGCACCGGTCAGCAGCTGAGAGGTTTTTGGGAATCATGAGTGAAATAATTTACAACTTCTTATCATTATTTGGCCTGAAGCTAGTACTTAGGAATTAGTCATTTGTAGCATCCACCCCAATTTCACAGAAAAGTACTTTTACTACACCTGAGTTTCAATTGATCAGGAGAGAAGTTGCTCTGGAGGAGGGGCAGTGTCAGTGCCCTGTAGGCTTTCGGAGGCCGGCTCTGTTGTGTTCGGAAAGATTTTCTTTACTACTATGTGGCTCGGTTGTGATGGCAACGCATGTATAGCGTCTGCAATGTGCTGACTTGGTTCTACGTTCGTTTGGGGTATCGTTAGCGTGCAGGTGTTGCAGCAGAGTGGAGCAGCAGTTAAGGAGCGTTAACAGCCGGCCTTCGTTGTAGTTCATTAACACACTGGATCAAAACAATAGAAACAGAGAAGAAAGAACAGTAGGAGGAGCAGTGTCTTTCACAAGGCACTTCTGCATTTCCGAATTCTGACTTACATTTATTTTCAGACCCGGAGGTCCCCACTTGTTTGTGACTAGCACACTACAAACACGTCATCATGGTAAACAACTTTACCTTGCTGTGCGGTGCAGTGGGAAAATAATTGCAACGTTCCAGCGCAGCTCGACTGCTCACGGCCTTTCACACCATGGCACGGGCTGACTAACCCACCCACTATGGAAATATTCTATTACTGCTCCAACTTCACATATGCGTCCACTGCTTACACACACACACACAATGTGATGAGTGATTGATTACAGCTCTAATCAGCAGATGAGTCACAGCTGCTTCCCTGGTTTTAGGAGCAAGCAGACAGATGTTAAAAGACCGATAGGGTATTAGGCTCTAAAACTCTCTCCATCCATCCCTCCTAACCTGTTCTTTTGTCCTCCCTCTTCTCTTTTTTCCTCCCTACAGTTGCCTCACCTTCATGTAACCCTCCTTAATACGATTCCCACTTCTATTCAGAAACAAGGTGATTCTCTTGAACATTTTCCTGTAGGGTGCTCTATTCATACTCTGCATGAAACATGGCCTTTCTATTCAAGCTGTCTGGTCCGCTTCATTTCAGTATGTTATCTCAGCAAGGCCAACTCTTGCTGTCAGATTCTCTGTACAACAATCCAGGAAAAATGAGGATTTTTGCATTGTTCAAAATATATTTTAAAGGGGCTATATGAAGTTTCAGTGGCCACTAGCGGTGCAGTTTTCAGATTGCACCTGATGTGTAGTTAAATGGTAGTATTTTACTGTATTTTGCACCGGATAACGTTAGCAAGTGCTCGGCCATAGCCGAGCTAACGTTATCTAACCTGAGCTAGCTTAAGCACAAAATAACAATATATTTCACATGCTTTGCCGAAATGTTACTTTTTCCTTCTTACGTGGAGTTTGTGTTGGAGTCTGTGTTGTGCTGGGAGCCGGTTGTTTTTTGGTTTTAGCTGACTCCATCTTGTTAGCTGCAGTGTTGTTGCTGTGTTTACGGTCTAAAATCAGAAGGCAAGAGGCTCGGGAGCGCGCATGCAGCACAGCCAATGGATTTAACAGAAAATCCGACCCAGAGTCTTCACATAGGATTAGACATACTGGCCATCAGAGGTAACAGAAAAACCCGGAAAGTGGATTATTTTTAAGTTTAAAGTAAAAAGGTTCTTGTAATTGTGTGTTTTATGCTAAAAAGAACACACAAAATACCAAACATTTGCTGGTTTAGCCTCTCAAATGTGAGGATTTTCAGATTTCCTCTAATGGACGTGATTGTAAATCTAATGTTTTAGAGTTTTGGACTGTTGGAGTAAAAAACATTCACCAAAGGTTAATTATCATCTGCTCTTGCTTTTTGGCCATGTGGATGAGCTTATTAGCCACACAGAGCCACATTGTACATGTGCTTGCTGCCAAAGCAAAACATTTTTAAATATTAGGTGTATTTCAAATGCCAAGTAATATTCAAGATTAAAAAAACATTGTGGTAGTGAAATAGCTTTCGAAGGTTCCAGACTGCACAGTTTGTCATTCTAACTAATCACTATACCAGTAATTTCACTGATTAGTTTCTCCTCCCTGGTAAAATGTGTTCTAATCAATGAACTCATCTTACCTGAGCCTTTGATTGGAAAGAGAACCTCTGTAGCTTGACAGCACAAGATTAAGAATATCTGTCTTAAAACCCTTTCATACAAGTCTTACAATAAAACACAAGGGATTTTTTGTTATGTAAAAATATAAATGTTTGTACATTTTCTTTACTCCAGATTACTTACTTTGCTCAGTCTTGCTCAGAGTGGTCTGGAAGTGTCTCAGCAGCTATTCCACAGATTTGTAAAGTCTGGACATTTGACTTTCAGATTGATGTTGAAACCATCTGTGGATTTAGCTGTACGCTTCAGGCTACTCTCCAATTTTAATAACTTGACTGAAACAGGTTCTCCATGTTGGCAGTAACATTCCTCTAACTTTACAAATGTTCCACTCCCTCCTGCTAAAAACTGTAAAATGCTACCATCACCATGAGTCCCAGTGAAGGTGACGTTAGATATACCCTCCATTGCTAACTGATTGTCCCAACACTCACAACAGAGGCATTACTGTCCATCCTTTCTGACTTCTGTGGCAATTTTATGAATTTTTAACTGAAGTTTCAGCTTTGACAAGAAATATCCTTTGTGTGGCCTATTGCAATATATACTTCATAAATCATGATAATTGCACTGGCCACAAGTAGAGTCACATGCAAAATATGGATGCTGGATAACTCAGCTTGTCATCTAAAAGTGTTTGAATACTTATTTTCTGATTTTATTTTTTATTTATTCTGAATTCATTTCGGCATTCAAGGTTACCAGTGATGTTAGGAACCAAACATTGTAACAGCATATAATATGAATTCCACATTGGTTTGAATGCTTTCTGGATACACTTTATGTGCAGTTGCCAGGACAACACAAGAGGTGGTAAGCAACTTAACTCTGACTTTATTGACAATCCTTTCATCAAATTGGTTCAATCAATAAGGAACGTCCCAGGGGTTCATCTGATCTCCATCAACAGTATATAAGTGTGTATTCTCAGTATGTTAAAATTTCACACCTCTGCATACATTTCAGCTTGCCTGGAAATTAAACCTGTGTGGAAAACAGGGTACGTGCTTTCTGTGCCCTCCGGCTTTGTGTCTCAATATGTTTACATTTTTTCAAGAAAACATACCTTCTCGTAAGTCCTCTGTTTTCTGTATCTACCTCTCTGGGTTCAGTTCAAGCTAGCAGAGCAGTGCGAAAAGCTGTTGTGGCGCGGCGCAAGCACCATGAAAAATCGTAGTTTAAAAATGTTTGTAATGCACCGTTACTTCAACACTAAGGGCATCAAAGGGCAATATTTAATTGAGCGGGTTATTGTCTTGTGTTGAATACAGTGGGTACATGATGATTCACTTTGGGTTCAGTAGGGTCAGAAGATGTGAACAAAGTGTATTTTGGTATTGAAATTTTCAGTGTAAACTGTAATTTAGAATAAAAAGCTAAGATGCATGACACTGTTTTATACCATGCAGTGTATACTACTGTACCTTTTTAGATTCTCAAATGCCAGCTGAGAGTCATAATAAATCTCCCAAAATACCTATTCAACGCTATGATTGAAGTCAGATTTACAAAATGTTACTGCTTTATGACGCCTCAGTCACAGATATATTTACTCACATTATTATGCTGTGAGAAGAAACTGAAAGCACCAATAATATACCTCTTACAGGGCTGTGCAACTAATTGTCATTTAGATTGTCTGTTATTGTACACAGTGAAAGAATTTTTCAGATTTTTTCCCCATTCAAAGATTGCATTATGAGTAATGAGGAAATAGTTAAAATGCCATCAAAAGGTAATTTAATCTATACCTGGATCCTGTTCCAAACCAAGAACTTTCCACCAAATTTCACTGAAATATTAAATGAGATATTCTGCCAACCAAAAAAAATGACAGTCCAACGTGCACATTTAATACATGACATACCACACGACATTTTACTCTAATACACTCTGGCAGCTGTTCAGTGTCAGTGGTGGGCGGCTGCCAACAAGCAGAACGAGACAATGGCACCTGATTCATTTCACGAGGGGGGGGCAAACAGCTTACAAACCCATAATAAAATATAGGTGCTGTCAAGAAAAGTTACAGCCACCTCACTTATGGTTAAAACTATGAACCAGCATGTTCTGAACAGACACGTCACAAAGACTAGCAAAAAGTAACATTTGCAATTCAGAACATGAAACAGTAACTTAAACTTCTCAGCCCATGTGTTCAGTGCCTTATTTGGCATCAGCTTTGTGTTTGTATGCATATTGTCAGTAGCCTGGCTGGAAGCATTTTTTTCCACGATGATCAACAAATAATTCTGTTCTTCTGCTCTTTTCTAATCACACATAGAGCTGATCAATATAATAACCTAATTAAATAAGCTTGTTATGTGTTCCTGTTCCTACTACAACTTTTACACTTCAATATTGGCAACATCCTGTGATTTAGCTGATTTGCATTTAAAGATGCAGAACAGAATAACAAAATAAAGCATTAGGCAATTAAGCAACATCTAATGGGAAATGTTAGCAAATGACACTGCTGCAGGAGGGACCAACTTTTTATTCATCACACTCCATGCTGAAAACACCAAATTTAGCTGTTTCACCATGAACAACAAGAAGCGTATTGACTTTTCACTTTTATTTTATGTTTTTATTGTCGAATGGAGGCTACACCCAATTCAGCTGCTATAATCACGACAAGTGCAAACAGCTGTTAACATCAAATTATTACGTCAACAACATTGTCATTCAGCACTAATTTGCTGTATTTCATGTTATATTGTAGTCGATATAACCACACATATATACACACACACACACACACACACACACACACACACACACACACACACACACATTATTTATATATATATGCTATCTATTACATTTTTTCACTGTATTTAAACCACAGATGGATTTAACAACTTATTAACACCTAGCTTGTTGTCAGAGTGAACTGAGCATGATACATTCACACTGTCTCTACATGCTTGTATGTATGTGTAGGTGGATGTTGTGTATATGTGTGTCACTATTTTTGGAGCAAAGGATTTTTTTTACTTGTCATCACCTTGTGCTCTGATGGAAAAATCACCATGCATGGCTCCCATAGCAACTTCTTCAATTGTGTTGTTTTGACTTTGTCTTGCAAAGCCTGAAACAGCCTGGAAAATAGGCAAACAAACATGCATTATCAATATGTTGCAACAGTTTGAGGTGCCATTATTTTCTCAAACATCACAAAGCATACAAAGAAAATTAAGAATAAATACAGGTGTAAAATTGTAAACCATTTTGGAGAGAACCGCAGCAAATCAAATCACATATCCAATGTTTTCTGCCTCTATTTTTCACAGTAGGTGAGAAAACAGTTCCTGTTATTGTAATCACAACAAAAGTAAAAAGCCCACAAAACATTATTTCCCCAAAAACTGAAGGAAAGAAGTTGATTCTTGAGTTTATCTGCCAAATCCTTATTTTTTTTTTGGTTTATTGTTTAAGTCATTGAAGAGGCTGCATTCAAATACTGATGAACACATTTGATGAACAGACATGAGGGCAGTATCTGCCAGGGTCTTCTCTCTTGTGGCCGAGATACAAAGCATGACAGACGCCATGTGCCACCTTAAAGGGCTCAAGCAGGTACTTCACATGATGGAGGAAGACTGTTCTGAGCTGGGGGCGGATGATAACGTGTGCACTCGCACAGACCATTGCGTCAAAATCACAAATCAATGCCTTCAATCACAAATTCCCACACATTCGTCAACACACTTTCTTCACCTGTTCATCTGTTAGAGTTTTCTAGAGAGTAATGTCTTCATAATACAGAGCCTTTTGACTCGAACGGGATCAGATTTCTTGTGACAGACCGCTACTGCTTGTCAGGCAAAGGTCAGCTCAATTCCTTCGCCCTGTCCTCCCTCATAACATCCACGGCTCTAGTCTTGGACAAAGAGATGCACCCTAACTGGGGTAGTGTGTATATTAAAAAAAACATAGCCAGTGTTGTCCATTGCATTGCATTAGCATTTTGATAACTCAAGGCTAGTTCCCCTATGTCACCTAGTTCCCTTGTGTGTGCATGTGATGGATAGGGGGTTGGTGTGTTGTGTGGTTAACCTCATTCTGTCTCTGACTTTCTGTCTCTTTGTCCCTCTTCCTTTCTCTTCTTTGTGTAAACCAAAGATTGACAGAAATGAAGCAGACAGAATTTTTTCCCTTCTTTAAGCCTCCGTTAATGAGACACACTGCCTGAAAAGTTTTTCTGAAAGTTCATGTAGGAATTCTTTGCAGCTTCTCACTTCCTGAGGTCTGCAACTAGACTTTCAACTCCTCAAAGTGAAATGCCGTAACATGGGCAAAGACTCACTGTTAGTGGTATTGAAACATGGAAACGTAATTGGAGAGTTGGTGGCTTGCCAAACAAAATTTAACAGTAGCAAACTGGGTCAAGCAAAGAAAAATAATAGAAACCACAATGCAACAGCAAAAGTTCAAACCATTTGCATTAGAGGAAGACATTTTATGCTTTCCTGATTTGGTGATTCGGATTCTAGGTTAAAACCGGAAAAATCTGGTTAACCTGTGAAACTTCTTTAAGTTTCTAGTCATATATGTTCACATGAAATGTTTAAACAATGGAGGAATTAAAAGGCTACATTAGAAATGATTCTGTATCCAATCTGCCTAAAAAGGGAACTTAATAAATATTGTTTTTATATAATAAAGAACATGATGACAAGAAAGAAAGGTTCTTTCTCTGTTTTGGACAGAATGTCCTCCTTTACTTTCATTTATCATTGATCAATTGGTCAAAGTATTTACATTACTATTGGTAACTTAAACACAGCTCATGCTGTAAGGCCAGTTAATTATTTTTTTTCCCTGCTTCAATTTTCCGCATGCTGATGTGTCTATGAGCAGGATACTCAACCCCAAATTGTTCCCAAAGAGCAGAGCAACACATACAGGTGTTTGACTGTGAGACAATGCACACACACAGCTGTGTACCTGTATCCCAGATACACTCTCACCAGCTTGAAAGGGCTGAACATCAAATCTCTCCCTCAATCCTTTGTCTGCATTATGCTCTTTCCACCTCCCTCTATCGAACACATAACTTCTTGCAGGTGATGACACATTTAAATTTCCTCTCATTTATTTCCATATTGACTTCCTTCACGCCACTGGAGCATTACATAGCCAATTAACTCCTGAGAAATACTCATATCATGACAGATATTATTGAGATAAGACGGGCTGTAAGAATAGGTGTGCTTGTGCGAATTTGACTTGTGATATCTCTATCTGTTAAATAATAATAGCAGCAGTCTCTGTTGAAAATACATTGATGTGGCTAATTCTATCTGAGCAGATGGCAAGGTGAAGAAATTCAAACATACTGTAGATATGAGAAGTGAAATGGGGATGTTTCTGGGTGATAACATTATTCATTAAAAGAAAATAGTGCTGAAATAGAAGTCAAATGCACAAAATATAGATCAAATAAAATGTACAAATTGTAGTGGAAATAGTTATATATTTAATCATTTCAATAGAGAATTTATACTATCCAAAATAAATCTAATCTACATAGTTCACAACATACACTGTAACAATGTAACCTTTGATTACCAAATCACTGCTAATAATAACCTGCTGTTCTGACATGAACACTTTTATTATCTATAACTTAGCATTTATTTTCTTTCTTACTGTTCCTTGTCAAAGCTTGTCATACCTGATTCAGACCAAGAACACAATCCCTTGGCTGTATATAGCTGCATTCTGGACACCAGCTCTACCAGCAACAAAGCTTTTACACAACAGTACTCTTAATCAACACAGTTGGCCAAATGCAATAATTTTTTACGATTGGTTGGCAAGTGTCTATTAAAATTGTATAATAGGACGCCTCAAACATGCTTCTGCTCATTTTTTTATATGGCGCTAAATTATAACAGAAGCTATCCCATTGCACTTTTTCATATAGAGCAGGCCTAGTCTGGAGTTGCGATTAAACAGTATTGACGATAACCATTTTATTTAAAACATGAAATATTGATATTGTGTTAATAATACACATACAGTAATCGTAATTGTGTGAATAATCCAGCACCTCTGAAATCATTTCCGTTTCTGTCCATTCAACATAGTAGGTGGCCCTAATGCACCTAAATGCTTGTCACTCTCCATTCAACAAAAAAAGAATAAGAATAATACATAGAAAATAGCCAGAAAGGTAGTAAGTTACGACACAGTGTGTGGTGACTACTGACGCACAAATTCCATCACGTTAGAGACGGAGGACATGGCAGATGAGAGCGAGACACTCTACAGAGGTAGCTCGCCAGTGTGGGAGTTTTTCAGATTCTGTAAAAAAGACGGTGCTGATGGACACCCCAGTCTGCAGGAACTGTCATCAACAGTAACCGCAAGTGGGGCAATACCACAAACATGTCCAACCAAACATCGCCTCCATCATTCTGCAGATTTCATTACGGTAGAGAGAGTCAGTTGCAATTCGTTTGCTAGACCTGACACAAGAAACATTCAGGTTACAGGAAGGTCTTAGCTAGTTGTGTTGTTAATTTGTTAAAGTTATAATGACTTGACAGTAATGTTGAGATATTTCGGGATGCAGTTCAGTTCAATAATATCGTTATCGTGAATTACTTTGGCCATGATAATCGTGTAGTAAAGATCTGATATCGTGATAGCCGTAGTCAAGACCCTATTCTTTGTAATATTATTGACAATTCCCACCATGAGCAAGCACTTGCAACAATGGCAAGGAAAAAAACTCCTACTCTACTTAACAAGTACAAACCTAAAGCAGAACCTAGACTCGGGGTGGGCGGCCCACTTTAATCCACATAAAGATGTAAAATATTAGTAATGGTAGTGGAAATAATACAAATATCAAAAAAATCTCGTAATAGCGATAGCATTAATGATAATTATGCTGATAAGAATAATTATCAGTTCTCACTGCTTCATGGAGTCTCAAGTCTCCTGGCAGTCTAGGCCTATAGCAGCATAACTAAGGAACAGTTCAGGACTCACCCGAGCCAGCCCTAACTTTAAGCTTCATCAATGAGAACAATCTTTAGCGTACTCTTAAATGCAGAGATGGTCTCTGCTCCTGACCCCAAAGTAGGACCTGATTCCACAGGGAAGGAGCTTAATAGCTGAGAGCAGTTTAACCACTGTTCTACATTAGTACAAGGTATATTAAATTGCAGGTAACTATAGCAACAGCACTGATGTTGTGTTACTAGTTGAATTTCACTAGTGAAACGGACCCGACTTCAAAAAATGGATTGCAAGTTAAACACAGGCTCTCTTCTTGTCTGTTGTAAGTGTTAGGGGTAGTTTAGGTGTATTATTAGGGTTTTATAACTTCTACATATTTAGATAGACACATCATTCGCATATTTGTAACTCAGATATCTTGTTCACAGTCAGAAGGCTGGAGTCCATCCCAGCAGGCATTGGGCAAAAGGCAGAAAAGATCCGGATCAGGTGGGTATCTGCTAGCTCTGGTGATTACAAAATATAACAACATCCACCAACTGAGTTAGAACCACGGTGGCAATGCAAGTGTTGAACGTTTTCTTTCTTATTATTAATTGAAAATTTGTACAGACCTTATTTGACAGTGAAACAAAGACAGTCAACCTCTTTTTGCTTAACATACATGTTAGGTGCAACAAATGATTCACATTGCAAAATTAAAATGGCTCATAGAAAATAAATTATTTCTTTGACATAGAATCTGCTTTGAGTCTCTTAAATTGGGCAGATTTTTTACGCTGTGAGTACTCTGTCTGAAGCAATCCCTACAAAATCAAGAAGGTTAACAGGGACATGCGGTTTTACCTTCGTAAAAAGCCACATTTACAAGTAACTTTAAGATATTACTATAATGACCAGGCTGAGAAAAATAATCACTGACTAAGCAATCATCTTCAAAATGAAGGACACTTAACAGAATTCAACAAAGTGCCTCTTACAAGGTATCAAATTTTGGTGGACTGCAGCGACAATAGTGAGTCTGACTGTAAAAATAATATTTATCCATCCATTTATTTCTTTATTGACTTAATTGCACTGTAGCATGAAAGACAAAATTATGTCTTGGACATCATTATTAGCAGCAGACAGGTCTTTTTTCCTTGGTACTTTCTTTACAATTTATAGAATAATTTGTAAAGTGAGGGCTTTCATACAGACTAAGCTTTCTGACAAGTATATCCATGTGTTGTCATGTTAGAGCAGATTTTTAGAAAGGTGGCTAAAAAGTTAAACCAGGAAAGAAACTAGACAAGACAACTGATGTAATTGTTGACATAACTATGATTGTTTTGTCCAGCTCTTAAACATTTATGAAGGTGGACCTTTTGTTTTAGTTTTTCTACCACTAGCCGTTGTTTGTCACCAAAACTTGCAGATTTTTTATGTGTGCACACAATAGCTGTAATCATGAATACTGGTATATTTGTAATACTAACATTAGTGGATATCATCATGTCTTTATCAGCTCATACACACTGGGACTGAACTGTCAACAGGCTCTGACCCAGAGGTGCATCACTGGCTTTCCATTTGATGTTCACTCAGTTCATTCTTATGGCTCAGGCTAGAATAATGAAGGAGAAAACACACACACACACACACACACTCCACAGTAGAGGGTGTGACTTCCTTTTTGATCAGAAGCATATCCTCCAGTCTGTAATCCTAACACTGAACATAGATTGGTGCTTTTGTGGTTACAAAAATGTGTTATACAATATAAGCCTTAAGTCAAGGCTAAATCTGTCTTGTTTTCCTGAATACCCCCTCTTTAAATGAGACTAATGATGAAAATGCTGCATTGTATTATTGTACATCATTATTTTGTGTTTTGTGGAAATGGGTTTTTCAAAGAAATAAAATATTTTGTTGTGATGTGCCTCTCTTTATATACCGCCTTAAGTGTTTTGCATTAGAAGCACCAGTACCCTTCAGTAAAAAAAACAAAAAACTTAGAGCTCTGAAGAAAGAAATAAGACATGATAATGACATTGTGTTGATTGGTCTGAATAACTGGGCAGCATTTTATCTCAGTCTGACAACTGTCCACAGCTGAGCAGTCCTGTCGCAATGTGTCGTCCTAATCCTGAGTTTTATGGGATTGTCAAAGAGGAAACCATCTGGACAAGGTGCCAAAAAATGTTTAAATGTGAAAAATGGCCATACAGCTTGTGGCTGCAGTTTCCACATGCGTAGAGGTGTGGGTGAGGATCACTGAGCTGTGTCATTTCAGATCAGCATTCATACAGCGTGAACATGCATGCTTCTAGTGTTGCCCCGTACAACAGTATGTGTCCTCTCTCATGGCAACAGGTGTTGCCTCTGTCCGACAGCATGTTAGGGGATTTTGAGGAAAAGTCAAGTTCTCTGCCAACTCTGTCTCCTGCAGCTTAATGAATACATGCACCATGTGTCTATTGGGATGCATGGATTTGTGTACACTAGAGAAAAGAGTCAAGGAATCACTAAAGTCAGTTGGATTCATCCTCTGGGGATCATGAAATTAAATGAAAAATAAATGAAAATCAATCAAATATAGAGCAGAATGTTGGGATATTTCAGTATGGAGCAAAGTGCCAACATTACCATTCATAAAGCCATGTCATTAGCGTCATTAGCTAAAAATTACCCACCCCTTTTGGGGTTGTCAAATGTTCAGCCAGAAAGGCCACCACACTCTGACAACCATCTTATAATTTCACCATAGCTTCTACCAAATCAGTTTTATTTTTTCATATATTTATATTCCTGTAGGCAGACAAAATGTTTTAAGGTAATTTAAAGGTAGTTTTGTTTCCTTTCTTACTCCAAACCAAAATTGTAAAATGTTCATTAATGTTCCTGCCATAAATGTAACTGGCTTTCAATTTGAAAGAAGGGTGAGGTGTAGATGTTGAGAGGAAATTGGTTTTCAGCATTGAAAACAACATAAAAGAAGCCCAAAGAAACTGTTTCTTTCAACATACTTGGATACCAATAGGCTTGCAGGCAAGGCCTTAGCGTGTTACGAAATGACACTTGACTGAAACCAACGGTCAATAGATCTCAACTGGACATTCTTGTGACCTCAATATCAAAGTCAACCTATGTGCATCTGGGAAGTATCTTAATTCGAGGGACTTACTATGACGTAATCATGACAGTTTAACAGATATCTATAACTCTTTACTGGTCAGGGGGAAAGAAGAAAGTACACCAGAACCTGCCTAGGGGACAAGTAAAAGCCACTCTTGATGAATGCCTATCCATAGCTCATAACAGGCCACAAAACCAATTTGAAACCCCTAGCATGGTGCCATGATACATCAGGTTAATTTGACGTAACCAATTTTAAGTGTCACTGTGGTGGAGTGATGGATGGCACACATCTTGACATGGCAGGTAAAAATGGTGAAATACACACGTCGTTTATCTCACCTCCCTGCAGTGGCCCGTTCTGCCCTTTATCCCGGCGGAAACTCCTCCCCATCAGACCAGCTGAGGAAAGTTAAAGATGGTGTGTGTCAAAGAGACACAGGTAAGATAACCTTAGCATGTTCAGAAAATTAGGATGTTTGGAAATTGTGTATATGGGACTTGCTTTTGACTGAATGAATTATTCATGATTGTTCAAATGATTGTTAATTTGCATTGTCATTGTTTAAAAAATAGATTAAAAGGTTTTGGCCAAAATATCAAACCTCCTTTAGATTGTAGATTTTGCTTCATCCATCCTACAACAAGAGTCAAAACAAATCTTCAGTGCATTGGAGTTACAAAGTCTGTCTTAATTTGTGAGCAAACTTGTTTCCTTTTAATTAGGTTTTTTAAAAAGACCAAATTACCTTAATAATCATTTGCAGCATTTACCTGCTTCATTTACAGTCACTTCAGTTGCAAAACTGCTTTGTTGTTTTGGTAATTATGGGCAAATGGATTTGAGTTTAATACTTTTTGCAGGATACTCTTTAGTGTTTATGGTTTAAATTTTCTTTGCTTCTCCCTTTACAAGGCTAACTTAATTTTGCTACATTGTGTCTCTAAGTTAGCCTGAGTTCCAAGTTGAATGGCCATACTCAGTGGTGAGTATGATGGTACACTGACAGAGCCTAAAAGTTTTTTTCCGAAACTAAATGTTTATAATTCGGCTTTATTGAAGAAAGAATTCAAAGTTGGCCTCACACTGTAAAAAAAATCTGTTTGAATGTGCCACTTTTTTGTAAATGCACTGATCAGAGCATCATCTCCAAGAAGAGTAGGCAATTCATAGTATTCATGTGACGTCAGATTCCAAGGAAAACACTCCCTTGGATGGCAAAAAAGATGTTATTTTCCGCTCTCCACCAACCAGGAAGCAAGTGATACACTGTTACTTTGAGTTTGTTACTTTTGTGTTGCCAAAATGCTGGATGGTTGTTGTGCTTTCGGATGCACTGATCGAGGAGGAGACAAGCCTGAGCTGTGTTAGGTGAGGGACTCCCACAAGGCAAACGTAAACATTACCACAGTCGAGCGGTTTTTATAGGTAGAAATGCGGCAGCGTATACTGTAATTTATATGGATCGGAATTGCCCAACACTTGCAGTTTGTGTTCATATATTTCTTTTCTTAAGTTGAAAGGTGATCCAAATAAAATTTAACTGCTTTTGCGGCGTATCTACAGGGGAGTTGCGCGAAGATCTGCTCTGTTGGTCTGTTTTGCCAGTGAGTGGGTGAGCCATGAAGAAAAAAATAACAGCAAATGGTTAACTTGAAGACAATTCATTTAAATACATGCTTAAACCCACTTATAATATTAGCTTCTCATTTGTTCATAAATACATGAAATTTCATCATTTTAACATTGATACAGACTGCCTACATTAAAACAAATATATACCATCCCCACCATATTAGTTTTGGCTCCTGCAGGACACCCCTGTAGTCTAGACCTTTCTGCCTGAGGCCATAACCAGTCTCGGCTAATATCTGGGCATTTAAAAAGGCCTGTTGCGGTATCTGTCTGTCTGGTAGCCTTTTAAAAATGCAGCTGGCATTCTAATTTATGTGAAATTAGCATATTTCACACATCTTAGTTACAAAATGTTAATGTTAATTAGAATACCCTTACACCCACCGAATCACATACACACCTGTATTAGGTTTAGAGCCATGGCCAGTCTTCATTTACTAACATCTTCATAATGTATTTGCAGCCCACTGCCATTTCTGTTCTCATTTTTTTATTTGGACACCTGTTCCCTTAATGACCACTAATCCCCTCAGCATCCACACCAAAAATTAATTTTGAAGAAACTACATGAGACACTATTCCACAAATGAATCAACATCAAGATCACAAGTGACTCATAAAATGTCCATTTTAGGAAAATCTGTAATAAAGATTATATCTGATAGAGCTGCCAGGTAGCTAAGAAAATGTTTAAACAAGTTGAACTTTATCCAAATTGCATCACCATATTCCAGATAAATGGTGTGAGAATCTATTTAACATGTGTTTTGTCTTTCTTTGCCTTTCTCAGCTGACCTATTTCCTCTTTTAAAACCTTCAGCTTCACTATATATAATGATTTTTAAGGCTCATGATTTATAAGCATTCTAGATACGGTGGGAGAGCAGCAAACAAAACAGGAGGAGACATTAAAACAGGAGTCAATCCAAAGTTCTCAAAGGTGTCGCTATAAATGTGAAAGCAGGCAATACAATTAACTGCAACGCTAGGTTAATATAGCCAAATTTGCTGCAAACACAATGGCTGAGAAACAACCACAAGTCATGAAAGAACTGCCCATCCCTCCTTTGCCAACAACAGCCTTTAGTATAAAACACCTGTGTGAACACATCCCTTGAGCTCATTATGTTTGATGGCATGGCGCTCGTATAGACGAATGGCAATAGGGCATGATGATAAACAGTGGGGAATAACTTTTGATGGGGGAGTGTGGTGTACTAGCCTCTCATCCTGCTGACGACACTGCTGCCTCTCAAGCTCTGCCCTGGGCCGCGAAGCGTAGGAGGGGCTTCTTTGAGAAGACGAGTCGATGCGAGACTCTCACCATGGAGAGCAAGCCCTAAGCGGGATGAAGGTTTTGCATTGTATGTTCAATTTGTTACCTACTGCTGCTTTAAGGTACAGTACGCCTGTCGCTAGGCTGGTAGTTTCCAATGGTGTCATTTTGGAGTGATTGATAATCAAACTATTTTGTGGAAATATGAGGAAATGTAACTGTAATCTTGTACTTACTTAATATGTCTACATTTCTGCATACCTACTGTTGCAGAGGGTGGACAAAGGACAAAGTTGCATTTACCTTTTTAAAGAGTTAAAATCATGCATGTTTAGGTTAATTTCTCCAGTCAGTTCCCTTGAAAAAGGAGCTGGCCTAAATCTGGCGTTGCACAGTGCAGCCCACTTCTTCTAATTAGGATAGGTTAAATGCAGAGAATAAAGTTTGCATGTGTTGTACTATTTATAATTGTATATGTGACAATAAAGCTAATTTGATTGAGTAACAACGACCTGGTTACTCATGATAATCCACAGATTGTCAACATTTTAATAGTGATATTTTCAATACAAAGTAACCTGAATAAAAACGGCTCAATGTGATTTTTTGTTGTTTCTCAGAGAGAGAGATCAATACTTAGTGGGTAGAATGATACCCACATGTGGTTAGGGATCACATACAGGAGGCATATCACCTACAGACAGAAGACAAAATAACAAATGATTAATGAAGGAAAAGGTAAACAACTTTGAAATAACTAAACAATTTCAAATACCTCTACAAAGATGGGTCAGATTTTGGTCTCTCAAGTGGCAATATTTGTCAACCCCTAACGTACATAATGTCTATCATGTCTGTTGTAGCCTATTAAATACTATCACATTCTGTCTAGTGTTGCTCATTGTTAATGGAGTTTGGTTTGTCATATGCCTTATTCTTTTGTTTTTATTAATGTATATTTGGGCCACACAACGATCTGCCTCACTGGAGATCTGTTAGTTGTCTCATAGCCTTTAAAACACATCAAAACGCAGATTTCCGGATTTCACATTCCTACAATGTTATGCAGATCTCTATTCAGTTTCAATCCGTGTTTTACACTTCAAGTGACACACATCTTGCGGTACTTGTATATGCGATTAAATACATTGCCATGATAAGTGTTGTTGACAAAGTTCAGCAAGCAACCCTCAGAAGCTAGAGAAACTGCAAACTTGACATTGCTAAATTAAATAAAAGTATCGTCCTCCACTAACTCTTCAGATGCAGGAATTTGTATGTACAACGAAATGTGTTTACAACATACTCTCAGAGAACTCACGGCTGTTTTTCAGGACTCTGTAAATCATTGGAGTCAACAGATCCTTGATATTCTCCATCAAACTCTATGCCCTTTAACCCATATTTTCATTCCCTTGTTAAAGCAAAGATATTTATTCTCTCACTCTCCTGCCACCATGAACGTACAGCCAATGTCAGCACCTATTACAAATCCCCACAAAGGCTTTACCACAGGAAAGGTGATTAATTAAAGCAATTAAGGCAATGATGGTTCAATTAAGGCAGTTATGAGTCGAGTAGTGTAGGAAGGGCCTTTGGGCAAGAGAGGTGGCTGAGTGAGAGAATATGACCAGCTAACAGTAATGAAATGATGAGGAGGGCTAGCTGAAGAGAGATGGGGGGATAGAGAGGGAGGGAGATGGGGACAGTGTGAGAAAAACTGAGAAATTAATTACTTCTCAGTTCTCATCTGTTACCTTCTCCCTGCAGCTGTGATTGTGTTCATTCTATCAAACAACAGATTTATTCCAGTCATAGAGACTGTATGTGAGCATATCTGCACAGATGTTCATGTTACATTACATTTACTCATTTAGCTGACTATTTCCAAAGCGACTTACAACTGCTGTATACTGTATGTCAGAGGCTGTATGCCTCTTAAGCATCTAGGGGTTAAGTGTCTTGCTCAGGGACACATTGGTGGATGTGGGATGGGAATCAAACCCAAGTCTCTCACACCAAAGGCATGTGTCTTGTCCACTGCAACACCGCCACTGTTAATCTGAATGTGTGTTTTAGTAAGTGTTGATCCTTTACTTTAGCTATTATCTTTCCTAACTTTTGAACATGTTTTTGTATATTAATGTACCCTCTGATTCTGACACAAGAGGACAATAATGCAAACATTGCCACGGTGTGATTAAGTTAATAGTCTGACTAAAGCACTGATTGCATAAATGACAACTCCCAAAAATGAATATTTTTGCATGATTTAAGTGCACTACTTATTTTAATTATCTTGATGAAGCTGTGGAGAAATACAATGGAAAACATTTAAATTATCCTGCAACTTTTTCCTTTTTATATTATATTAAATATTAATGTACTCTTGCTGATATGTGGTCAGGAATTTAATAACATAGTCACGAGATAATTAAAATTTTTAATTCTCCTCTCCTGATCTCTTCTCCTGAAATGCACAAATAACAAATTAAATGCTAAAATTAGGGTACACACTCTTGTAACAATTCTTGTTGTGGGGTGGTGATGGAACAGTGGATATGACACATGCCTTTGGTGTCCTAATTGTGTCCCTAGTTGCTCCAGAGGTGTGCAACCTCTGACATACAGGTGCTGGTCATATAATTACAATTATCATCAAAAAGTTGATTTATTTCAGTAATTCCATTCAAAGAGTGAAACTTGTATAATGTATACATTCATTCCACACAGAGTGATATATTTCAAGTGTTCATTCCTTTTAATTTTGATGATTATAACTGACAACTAATGAAAACCCAGTATCTCAGAAAATTTGAATATTGTGAAAAGGTTCAATATTGAAGACACCTGGTGCCACACTCTAATCAGCTAATTAACTCAAAACACCTGCAAAGGCCTTTAAATGGTCTCTCAGTCTAGTTCTGTAGGCTACACAATCATGGGGAAGACTGCTGTCTTGACAGCTGTCCAAAAGACGACCATTGACACCTTGCACAAGGAGGGCAAGACACAAAAGGTCATTGCTAAAGAGGCTGGCTGTTCACAGACCTCTGTGTCCAAGCACATTAATAGAGAGGCGAAGGGAAGGAAAAGAAGTGGTAGAAAAAAGTGTACAAGCAATAGGGATAACCGCACCCTGGAGAGGATTGTGAAACAAAACCCATTCAAAAATGTGGGGGAGATTCACAAAGAGTGGACTGCAGCTGGAGTCAGTGCTTCAAAAACCACCACGCACAGACGTATGCAAGACATGGGTTTCAGCTGTCGCATTCCTTGTGTCAAGCCACTCTTGAACAAGCCACAGCGTCAGAAGCGTCTTGCCTGGGCTAAAGACAAAAAGGACTGGACTGCTGCTGAGTGGTCCAAAGTTATGTTCTCTGATGAAAGTAAATATTGAATTTCCTTTGGAAATCAAGGTCCCAGAGTCTGGAGGAAGAGAGGAGAGGCAGAGAATCCACGTTGCTTGAAGTCCAGTGTAAAGTTTCCACAGTCAGTGATGGTTTGGGGTGCCATGTCATCTGCAGGTGTTGGTCCACTGTGTTTTCTGAGGTCCAAGATCAACGCAGCCGTCTACCAGGAAGTTTTAGAGCACTTCATGCTTCCTGCTGCTGACCAACTTTATGGAGATGCAGATTTCATTTTTCAACAGGACTTGGCACCTGCACACCAGGTACTGGTAGCAAAGCTACCAGTACCTGGTTTAAGGTATCCCTGTTCTTAATTGGCCAGCAAACTCACCTGACCTTAACCCTATAGAAAATCTATGGGGTATTGTGAAGAGGAAGATGCGATACGCCAGACCCAACAATGCAGAAGAGCTGAAGGCCACTATCAGAGCAACCTGGGCTCTCGTAACACCTGAGCAGTGCCACAGACTGATCGACTCCATGCCAAGCGGCATTACTGCAGTAATTCAGGCAAAAGGAGCCCCAACTAAGTATTGACTACTGTACATGCTCATACTTTTCATGTGGCCAACATTTCTAAAAAAACTCACAATTAAATGAAATAAACATTTGAAATATATCAGTCTGTGTGTAATGAATGATATCATATATAATATCCAAGTTTCACTTTTTGAATGGAATTACTGAAATAAATCAACTTTTTGATGATCTAATTACAAGACCAGAACCTGTATGTAGCAATTGTAAGTCGCTTTGGATAAAAGCATCAGCTAGATGAGTAAATGTAATGTAATGGCTTCTCGAAACTAGCTACATGTGAATAATTTTTAGGTTGGGAAATTGAACATTGCAATTCTCCAGGTGAGATGAACGAGCTTCTAAATTCTTTGAATATAATCAAAATCTAATCTCCAACATGTTGCAAAGATACAGGAACTGAAAGAACTCCACTTGAACAAAACTTATTTCTTCAGTGAGATGAAGGATGTGGAGGATAATGAACCTATGCTATAAAAAAACTCACTTATCACTTACTCATTGTCAACCACTTATTCTGTGAACAGGGTGGGTGTCTGGAGCCAATCCCAACTGACATCAGGTGAAAGGCGGAGTACACCCTGGACAGGTTGCCAGTCCATTGCAGGGCCACACATAGACAAACAACCACTCACACTAAGGACAATTTTAGAGACACCAATTAAACTAGCCTGCATGTCTTTGAATGGTGGGAGGAAGCCGTAGCACCCGGAGAGAACGTGCAAAATTCACACCGAAAGGCCGGGGCAACCGGTGTTTGAACCCACAACATAGTGATGCGACAGTGCTAACCACTGCAACACCACGCCGCCCCCAGGGAAGGTCATATTCATGGTTAAAGGATAATCCTTTTGTTTTTATGACTAATTCCCACTACTAAAACCATTGAATTTATGTTTTATGTTAAGTATTTTCTGTATAGATCTTAGGGGGCTGCTATCTTATGCCTCTTTGTCGTTGATGTACACTGTTGTCCAAAACAGAAGACATCAACATGGTGTAGCTGTACAGGTGTAGCTGCACAGACAATACTTGTTAAATGCAATTGTAAATGCTCCGTATTTGTATACCACCTTTCTAGTCTTTTCGACCACTCAAAGCGCTTTTACACTACATTGCGTTCAGCATTCACACACATTCATACACTGGGTTCAGTATCTTGCCCAAGGACACTTTGACATGCAGCCTGGAAGAGCCGGCCTTCCGATTAACGGGCAACCCGCTCTACCTCCTGAGCCACAGGAGTTAGTTGGTTTAAATCTCTTCAGGAGAACTGCTATTGATGATGAAAACCAAATTAATAATGAAATTCAACGCTGACCAGTTACATAACAAAAGGACATGGATCTGGGTTGCTAGTGTTTAAAGGGTGATTACAGCATTTTTAAACCTGGGCCCTATTTTCAAATATGTTGAGGTCCAAATACGTACAACAGGTATTGGAAATAGTGCAGTAGATTGCTGAAGCCGGTTGTTGTGTTGGAGTAACGTTAGGAAATAAGGTCTTACAAGTTCCTCTATGTATACACAATCAAACTCCTCACTCCAACTCTAACTCACATTTCCACTGGCATTGTCTTGCAACAATTCACCTCTCACAAGATTTCAGATCAAGGATTGTCCTTGAGCAAGACTTTTTTGTTAAAGGCAAGGGGTGTTAGCAAGTGTGTTAGGGATCCTTTCCATGATGTTGTCAGACACCTGGTACAACAGTCTGAGCCTTTCAGTGGCGAAATGTCTTTTTGTGGACGCAGTTTTGACGGGCGCAATTGCCTAAAAGGAACACGTTGCAGCCACTGCAGACGGTTAGCGGCTGCAAGCTGAAGACATCAACTGCATGGATTTGAAAATGTCTTGTACCTACTAGTCACTTTGAACCCCTAAATATGTGAAAATAGAGCCCAGGAATGCCCTTGAATTACCATTTAAGCCAAAACCACATATCCTAACCCTATTCTAACATCCACAAACATAGTTGTTGATGCTCTATATGAATGCCACACAATTTGGATTTGGAAAAACGTGTTAGCATATATAATAAATCGTAAATACATAATAATAGCATATGATCATACTTGATAGGAAACCACTTGCATGTGTCATGCTGATAGATTGGTACAGTGAAATTCAGATTTCTGTGACATCCAAATCTGTCTCGTCAGTAATGGATGTGAAGTTGAATGTCTTAAAATAACCTCAGCTGGGACTCTTGGCAGTGTTATTAGTGCCGTCTTTGACTGGCCTGAGAAATACAGGCGTTATAAGCTGGCTAGCTGGCTCCGCTCACAGTCACACACACAAAGTCAGGGGGAGAAGAAACCAGGCACACGTACACACTCACTCATCCACACATTTATGTAAATGTATCAAGTGGAAACACCAAGAGAATGCATACGTGCCCATGCACCGTAAATCCATGTAGGTTCTACATCTTCTGTATCTGCTCAAATAATGCTTTTACAGATTTTGCCCAGAATGGTTTTTGCCTGCCTCACTTCTGGCCTATGTGTGGGGAAGTGACATCACATGCTAATGGGGGAGTGAGAAATGGCCTCATTACTGTGTCAATGCAGAGGGAAAACCGGAACACCAATTAAAGGTGAATGTCTTGCTATTAAATGGCAACGAGAGTGGGCTGGAGGGAGTTAGGAGGGGCAGAGCAGCATAAAGGAAAAAATGAGTTTGTCCTCGAATGCAAACAAGAGACAGAGAGTTGTGACGCATGGCAGGACAGACAAGGACGTGCACGTTGTTCAAAATTTGTGGCTCGATAAGTTGAGTTTGAATAAGGTTTGTAACAGGTTTGAAATAGCCTCTTAATTAGATCCAACAGCTGTTGTATGGAGCAAAGCAAGGTAAATGCACCACCGTTGTAAAACATAGCTTTTGCATGTCCTCTGAGCAATATGCTCTGCAACTTGTTGACTAGTATGTGCTGTAATGTGCCAGTACACACTGTTAACTGGTAATTTTACGTAAAATCAACACACAACCTGCCTGGAGGAATGTGTTGAGCATGAGCAATGCCTCTTTTATATGTAGGTAATGTATAAAATGTCATTACAGGTAATTTTACATGAGTGATTCACAATCATGGTCGTGAGTAGCTTGTCTGACTGCTCTTTGAAACATGCCGCATATGGAAAATGAAGCTAAAATGATGTTCCTCAACAACTAACTAACACTAACATGACCTGGTGAAACCTGTGTCACAGCCCTAAAGTTCTTTCACAATGTAAAACATCAGAAGTGAAGAGAAACAGGCTTAATGCATGCATTCAGTGATCAAACCTGCGTGTTGCTGCCGCACAATCAAAATCTTTCATAACCACAGCCTTGAGACATTTATGTAAAGTTTGAACTGCATAGAAATACAAAATGTCATTTGTCACCTTGTCAGCTGTGACAGCTGAATAGACAGAACCGAGAGCTGTGAAGTGCCAGGACTGTGGAAAATACTTATACTACTAATGCTACTGCAGTATTTTGTTCACTCTGTACTGAGGCTTAGTGCACACACAGACATGCATATATGCACATGTATATACACAGACAGTTCTGCTGCATGCAACTGCGCGGTGATGTTTCCATTGAGTTATTTCCCTTTAGATAACTTAATTCCATCCTTCAATTCAAAAAGCAGGCAGGACCCATTAAAAGCAAAGCACTGGTGCTGAAAACAGACATTAAGGCTTACAGCTCAGAGAAAATTGGCTCACAATCAAGACGCTCCTAAGCCATTTTGAACTGTCAAGGGTTAGCATTCTTATCTCCTACGAGACGAGAGCAGCCCTTCTGGGATTGGATGGATGTATGAATGTTCCTGCGCCTCAGTGTGTGCACACATTTTTACATGACGTGTTTCCGCGTGCATGTGTATGACTGAATCACTCAAGGTATCCAAATGTAGTATGTGACCTTTTCCGGCAAAGCACCAAATCTGATTGATATCACAGCTGGAAAAATACCCAAGTCAGTCACAATACCTTTACCATCCATTTTACTCACTTTCCCTAATCCCATCCTGCATATCCTTTACCTATTGATCTCCTCCTGCCCATCAGTCCCTCTCCTCCTCTTCTTCACTTCATCTATTTCCACACATCCCTATTCCCCATCCACCCCTCTCCACCTCCCCATCACCTTATCATTATTCTCTCTCTCTGTCTCTCTCTCTCTCTCTCTCTGTGTCTCTGTCTCTCTCTCCGTCTCTGTCTCTGCCTGCTGACTGACAGTGCAGACATGTCGAGGTAAATTGGGATGTAGCCGCAATGACAGGCCCTTTGTATTGATTTGTTCATCTTCATCGTCCATCACGGTGTCCACACAGGGCTCAAACACACATGTACACACACTAATACACACAGCTCAAAGCAAGAGGAAACCTGTCCAGGTCCCAGGCCTAGTAAACTAATCACATTACCTTGATGGAGTGGACCAGTGAACCTCACAAGGCCGCAGTGCTGGAGAGAAAAAAGGGATAATACCTTATGTTTCTGTCACAACTTGGGCTAATGTTGAAACAATAAACAAGATGAACAGGCATAAAGGAAATGTGACAGGTTCTTCATCTTCTTTCACCTCTTTTTGCTTTATATTTGTACTTAAACACTGATTCTGTAACTTCATGCTGATCACTGACTCACTGCAAATACGCTCACTGGCCACTATATTAGGTACACCTTGCTAGTGCCTTAATTCTTTGTGGCATACTTTCAACAAGGTGTTAGAAACATTCCTCAGAGACTTTGGTCCATATTGATATGATAGCATCATGCAGTTGCTGCAGATTTGTTGGCTGCACATCCATGATATGAATCTCCTGCTTCACCGCATCCCAAAGGTGCTCTGTTAGATTGAGATCTGGTGACTGTGGAGGCCATTGGAGTACAGTGAACTCATTGTCATGTTCAAGAAACCAGTTTGAGGTGATTTGGGCTTTGTGACATGGTGCATTATCCTTCTGTAAATAGCCATCAGAAGATGGGCACTCTGTGGTCATAAAGGGATGGACATGGTAAGCAACAATACTCAGGTAGGCTCAGGTGTCGCATTTAAACTATGCTGTTGGTACTAACGGGCCCAAAGTGTGCCAAGAAAAATATCCCCCACACCATTACAGCACCACCACCACCCTGAACCGTTGATACAAGGCAGGATGGATCCATGCTTTCATGTTCCAAATTCTGACCTACCATCTGAATGTTGCAGCTGAAATTGAGACTCATCAGAAAATGCAACATTTTTCCAATCTTCTATTGTCCAATTTTGGTGAGCCTGTGTGAATTGTAGCCTCAGTTTCCTGTTTCTAGCTACCAGGAGTGGCACCCGGCGTGGTCTTCTGCTGCTGTAGCCCATCTGCTTCAAGGTTCGACGTGTTGTGCGTTAAGAACCAGTCTGCCCATTCTCCTCTGACATCAACAAGGCATTTCGGTCCACACAGATGCCGCTCACTGGATATATTTTCTTTTACGGACCATTCTCCGTAAACCCTAGAGATGGTTATGCATGAAAATCCCAGTAGATCAGCACTTTCTGAATACTAAGATCAGCCCATCTGGCACCAACAACCATGCCACGTACAAAGTCACTTAAATCTCCTTTCTTCCCCATTCTGATGCTCAATTTGAACTTCATCAAATTGTCTTGACCACTACTACATGCCTAAATGCATTGAGTAGCTGCAATGTGATTCGCTGATTAGCTATTTGTATTAACAAGCAATTGAACAGGTTTTCGTAATAAAGTGTCTGGTGACTGTACAGATATAGAAGTGATAGGGTGATAGGTAGGTTTTGGCCTGTAATGCCACAATCAGTTCCAACCTCGCAAGGAATCTCCACCCTCTGTTAATTTGGTTTCATTACAGGCATTTGAGCCACCCGTCACCCAGACCCTGTATACTGCTGTTATGACATTGCTCAAAAAGCCACAACAAAAAGGAAGACACACCACACTAAATGTTTGCTAAAAATGTTTTTATTTAACTCAAAATAAGTTGATAAAGTATGGGGTATGAACATCAGTGGTTTCAGTCATGTCAGGGCAGGATGATGGGTGCATGGAAAATGTGTGTAAGGGTTTTGTAATGTGCAAGAAACAATAACTACAACTAAAGCAGCATCCTCCCTAAGAATGAGAACAAAGAGGGCCTTTCCGAAACTAGACCCTCGCCAATTCCAGTTAAATCAGTTAAAATGTATAAAGACTTAACTATTTTTCTTTAATGCCTGTGTTGCTTGTTATGTGATCCCCTGTGTATCTAGTTATGCCATGTTCTATTCTGTCCTTTAATGTAGGCTATTTTGTTTTGGCTGAAGATTTTCATATGAGATGAACTCAATTCAATAAAAACAACAGTTGTATTGTCTATCGGGCAAGAGCCTTTTTAAATTAAACACAATATATCCTTTGGGGTACGTTGTTAACCTGTGAATGGTGATATGAAATGTTAGTGTAGTTTCGGAATTAAAAAATCCTGCATGTTAAAAGAAAAGGACCCTCATAGTGCAGCAAAGGGAAACACCTTCAACAAGCCGGCATCAGTGCTCACTCGGCATTGGAGGGTTTAACAACCCACTAATACTCTGCCCTCATTGGTTTCGGATGCCACTCAATGTGGCGGACCCTCCGCATGAACGCGCAAACGAAGTGGAAGTAGGGAGGGAGAGGGAGTAGCAAGCAGTTTCGGAAAGAGTTACAAATACTCTACAGGGCAATTTGCCCAGGTGCCCAGAATTACTGCAATCAGTCTCAGCTCTTCACCTGCAAGGGAGAGGACAAGGGCATCACTTTGTGCTGAAGAGCGGTGGGAACATTTAAGGGATCAGATTGGGAGTGTAGTGATACACTTGCTCCCGAAACGTGATATAATTTGAGGGGTCTGGAGGTTTTGAGCATTAAACACTTAATTTCCTGCATTCTGGACACATTTTCCAGACCAATTTATGGTTCAAATGTCCTATTATATAAAGGGAAACACAAAATTCAGGTGTACTATTAAAAAAAAGTAATGTAGTAATCAGCAACTTGTTTTTTTTAGCTTAAGTTAATTTCTTGGACAGTGCACATTCATTTCTTAGATATTTACATTGCATTGCATGTTTCTTAATGTGCAAACCTTTCTCAAAACATTCTCATTTGTTATTTAACATTTCTCAGCAATTTATCAGAACCATGTAATGGGCACAAAAACAGCCATTTCAAAAAGTGGTGGGGACATGTCCCCAGTGTAAATGACATCTATGGGAGAGAGATTGACCACACCCACACATGACCCCACAGGGCGTCACACTGCATAGCCTGTTATGCTAGAGTTCACCGCAGAGAAGGCATTGGAGACTGCTAAACGTCCAATCCGTAAATGAGATGGAGTCAGACCAGGGTTGATTGTTAACTGCAATATTTGAGGTAAATATCATCATCTGTAAGGTATTTAGCAGGTATGTTTTGTAGTATGTGTTAATAACTTAACTAATTCAATTCTTGTAATTATCTTATTTTAACTTATTTTATTAGACTGTTACAGGTGGATGGGTCTTGTGAATGTTTTTGCCAACTGCCAAGGTCTGCTATAAGGGTGTGGCTATTTTCCCTTTTTTGGCTGCGTGAATCCCTCTCCCCTTCACTGCATGTGGTGGTCGTGTATGATAGCTGTGTGCACACGTTCAACTTAGTTTTACTGTGTGGTGTTTTATGTGTGTGACTTGCTGTGTTTAGGTGGCAGCGCACTAGTGAGAGTGTAAGCGGTGTCAGGGCACCCTGGTGGCTCACAGGTAACCCCCTGCATTTATGGCTTCTGTAAATGCGGAGGTGTTTTTGACAGTATGCTTTTATCCGTTCGCTTCTCAGGCAGAATTGGCATCTACATCTGGTCTGTTTTTGTGTTGTTTGAGCTTGTGAATAAAATTACACAAAAACCTGATTTTTAAATTTTGTTTAAATAAATTATCCTTCCAGTCAAAACCCATGTCTCTGAATTTTATCTATTGTGGGGAACCTATGGCAGGGAAATGTTCATTTAGTAGCATTAATGTTAACATTTTTAACATTTCACATGTTGTGCCATGTATCACACACAGTTTCATAGATGTTCACCTATTGTACTGACGTGGAAATTGTATCTTGCTGGTGAGGGATTAAGCAAATAATTGAGTAACAACCAACCATTGTCTTTGAAGAATTTATTTAACAAAAGAGAATAAACAGAGAAGTACTACAACATAAATCAGCTGGACGAGAGGTTCTGTCTCCTAGGACAATCACTAACGTCTGGCCCCGAGTAAAGGGATGCATAATCATTTACACAGTCTAGGTTTCTATGTTTTGGGGAACAGAGATCCTCTCTCAGCCTTGAATGAACATTCCAGGAGAGGAGAGGAACAACAAGAGGGGGAAAACACCAACACAATCTCACAGCTCTGACCTAAACCCTAGTAAATGTGGACAGGCTAACATAAGGAGTATAAGAGAGGAAAGCTTAAGGATAAAAACACAATACATATATATTTTTACACCATAACAAAATTATGAATAACAATAATAATAATAGTAATAATAATAGTAAAAGAACACAATTTTCTGCCATAAATTTTCTGCAAACTTTTTTCAGTATGGACTGCTCCCTTGTTTGCTTGTTTCCTCACCAGTGAACTTGTTCCACATGTATTAATGTTGTAGCTGGCACCCTGAGGGAGCCAGGGATGTGAACCAGCGAGTCAGGTTTGAACTTGTCAAAATTCTGCTCCATATTTCACTTTAATCCTTATTGTGAATACATCTGGGAATAGATTGAACATTTTGATACATGTGCCAATATCATACCTGAATTTCAGTACTGGCAATGCATTAAATTAAAAAATTTATTGTAAAATATGGGGATGTTGAGAATGCTGAATGAGAACTTTGCCCTGAAATAAATCGTTATTGCACCTGTTGTCAACTCTTCAATACAGTTTTCAGATTCAGTGCTGCAGACAGAGTTTGGTTGGTAATCATGAATAAAGGTAAAAATGTTATACTGAATGTCTCAAGAATAAGAAAAGCAATATATAAAAGGTTTTTGTCTTGAGCACTGAAATTCATGCTTGACGCACAGGTTTATTCATTTATGATGAGTACCTGTGATGCAATTTAAAGCCCAAAGAGCTTGTAAGTGAACCTTGACTTGAGATTATTTTGTCACAAATACAGTTTTTCTAATGGAATGTAGCCACAATGAGTCATAGTAGCTGAGAGCAAATACCTACTTTTACCGTAGAGCTTAGAGCAAATTCTAAGTGCCTGCACTCTCAACACTACAAGAAAGACCAACATGGAACTGGTTTTCTCTCTGTGTTCAGTAAATACTGTTTTGATGACTTGCAAGTCAAAAGGCATCCAAGTTAACATTATCTACTATATAGAAATATTGAATTCAAATGTTTCAATTGGATGCAGCTGATAACTACATGTTGAAATGTGGTCATCAAAATGCAGATGAAACAACAGTGTTATACTGTATGAGACCTAGACGTATCGTCACAAACTAAATATAGTTTTTAGGCTTTCTTACCTTCATATAACCAAATCAGTGTTTTAATCCTATAATTAAATGAGAACATTCTGGTTCAGGTGAGTAAACACTTTGTTGGAAGCAGCATATCATCTTGAATGAAACTATTGCCTAATTACAATCTCAATGTGGAAATATCCCACCGCGATTTCAAGATCGACAATAATGCCCTTGTTCACACTGTAAAAGAAGAAAGTCTAAGCAATTATTTAAGACATATAATACAGTATGATATCTCATTCAGCCAGTGAGATATCTTGGCAAAAGCAACAAAGAAACTGAACTGTCTGTCTCCAAGCTTGATAACAGTGCCAGTGTGCTAAAAGTATATTTTTGTGTCACTCTTATCCTCTGCAAATGATTGTTATCTATAATGATTTCATTGAAACATTTCATTGGACCTTTGACAACCCTTCAATTATTTTGAGTGTTTTAAGAGTCTTTCTCAGTGAAAAAGGCTCCAAACCATATTATACTAGAGGTACGGGGCATCTTTCACCTTCCCACCTAAAAGATAAAGATAAATGTCCTCTCATCTTCTTGTCTGAGAGCTGAAATTACCCTTCTTGGTGAAGTCATAAGGTTAAAAACTGACCGTATGATTGATGTCAAAGAGAAAATTTGCATGTGTCACCAGATATATACATGCTTGCACATGAAAGTAGCAAAATTAACTAATCAGAGACCCAAATTTGAGTGATGTACAAAGATGTCTGAAGGCGGAAGCAAAAAAGTTAGTTTGAGGTTACCGAAGACGTGTGGAGGAAGGGGTTCGGTAATAATGGGATAATGATGATAAGATTGTCTGAAGCAGATAGAAACCACGAAGGACAGACACAGATTTCAGAGTATAAAAGAAAATATCTGATTCATGAACACCCTTGATCTCAGATCTTTTTGCTAGCTGAATGTAAAAAGAATAAAATAAAACAGGAAATGCAGAATTGGATGTGTGTTCCTTGGGCTGAAAAAAATCAGATAGAAGCTGATGCTTTGCTAGCAGGAGGCGGGTGAGCTGACCAACAAAAGATGCACAGATCTTTTTGTAAAGCATATCAATCAGTCTCTCTCTTCTTCTTCTATTTCTTAAAGGAGAAAGCAAACTCCTGGCATTTTCCCGCATTTTTGTTATTAGGTTTTAGCCCTGTACAGGACTTTAGGAATGGCAATGTGGTTGCTCAACCACTTTGGTCCAGACAATACAGAAATATCTCAACAACAATTTGATGGAATGGCATTACATTTAACGGTGGCGGTACAGATGGTTTGCATGAACCCTGATGAACCCTATTGATGTTATTGGTGATTTCCTGACTTTTCATTTACTGCCACCAACAGGTTGACATTTTGATTGATAAAATGTCTCAGCAGCTATTGGTTGCAATGGAATTAAATTTGGTTCAGACATTCATGTTACCCACAGGATGAAGTTTAATATCTGTATATAGGAAAACTGATAACACTACAGCCAGCAGCTTGTTTGCTTAGCTTTGTATAAAGACAGGGAAACAGCTAGCTTGGCTCCGTCTGAAGGAATCTAAATCCACCTACCAACAACTCTAAAGCTCACAAATTAACAGAATGTCATGTTTGTTTAATTTCATTTAAATAGTTATGGCCAAGAAATAACCGTAAGAACATAGCACGTAACCCTCTGTAAACAATTTGTTTTTACACTTATTAACTTAAGTGAGCTATCGAGATGCTGGTAGGTTGATTTTGTTACCTTCAGACAGAATGTTTAATGTGAACCTCAGTCTTTTAGGTATATTCTAAGCATTTGAATAGGAAAACGTTACACTGCCTTGGCTATTCAGCTGACTGACAGGCACACAGCCGCTTCTCTCACTTACACATTCACAAAGCATTTTTCACCAAATGACAGCCTTGCTGTGGCTTTCTATACAAACAGTTATATATGAGTGACAGAACACTAGTCTCTGTTCTGAGTTGTCCTCTCACACCATCACACTCACCTTCTGATATATACACTCACATGCAAGCAAGCACTCACACACACACACACACACACACACACACACACACACACACTTCCCTGTGTGTCATGTCACACCCTCCACAAACTCAGAACAGGAAAAAAATGCTCACCATTGCAGTACATTTGAAATGGCGGCTTTGGTCCAAACAAGCACAAGAAGCAATTCTATACTATACAATACGACACTGCACTTCAGTTTGACGTTAACACACCCATGTAGTGAAAACAGAAACATAAAGGTTTACTAAGTACCTTCATGACATGCAAGCCCCCTGGACTGAACCCCACCACCTGGAAAAGTAACAACTAGTCAAGCTAAAAAGAGCTGCTTAGTTTGCAAAAATATAGGACTGGGAGCATTACATTACATTTACTCATTTGGCAGACGTTTTATCCAAAACGACTTACATTTGAGGAACAACATACAAACATCAACAAAGCATCAAATACAGCAGGAGATCACATCAATGGGGTAAATACCTAGGGAAGAGTTAACAAAAAAGTGCAATCAATACAAGTACAACAATAATTGTAAGGGGATCGAAGAAGAAGAGCACAGGAAGTGCATGTTAGAGGTTAGGCGTTAGAGGTGTTATAAGAGAAAGTGTTCTCGGAAGAGATGAGTTTTCAGCACAACGTCACTGTTAAATGGCAGCTTGTGAATGTGTACAACTGTAAACAAAAATGTTATTACTGAGTTGCATATAGATTAGAAAAACAGTAGCTGTTTGAAATTTGTTCCAAATGTGTGTTTGGATTAACTGAAACAGCAGTTTCCATGTTTTGTTCTGCACTATATGTCCATGAGATAACATATGTTGATTTCTCATTATGTTTTGTTACATAATATATTGTATTTAAAAAAGTAAAGTTATTTCTATATGGGGGTTGCATACGTCCCCTGTGGGTTTCCTCCAGGAGCTCCAGTTTCCTTCCGCTTAACTTTCATGTTTAAATGTGGCAGTAAACATTTTGAGTAAAATGTGTTTTCTTTCATGAGTATGTTTATGTATGTTATTTCACATATTTATGATTTAACACATAGTTCTTTCAGTATAATGGCTAATAACTGGCATTGAAACTGCAATGGGAGTGTCATAATGTCTCTTACACACACACACACACACACGCTACAAAACATTAAGATAAGCGATTCTGAAACTCAAAGGTATCATGTGATGGTGTCCTTCAGTAAATGCTTCCATATAAACATAGCGTTTCCACAAAGGCGCAGAGTGCCTCGATCATGTATTCACACAGATCTTCAGAATGTGCGGTTATCAATGTGAATCTCGTCCCTGGGGTGGTTTCCTTCTGCTATCATGTCAAATAAAACCTATAGCCTACAGCAAAGCCAAAGAAATATGAAGAGTATTCTGCAATTGTGTACACCATACATGCATCTACAACACACAGATTACAAATAACAAAACTACACTCTTCTACCACATGATTTACCAATTGTGGACGAAACATATTATTTTGATTTATGTGGCCCGGTTTCACAAATCAGATTTACAGTCTCCCCCCAAAAAACATTTTAATGGGTAAAAAATGGAAGAAAACATAGAAAGAGAAAGAGACACCGGACAAACACGCAATAGAAATAATAAAATTACAGTATGGAAAATCATGATGAATAGATTTTAACTTACATGAAGAATGGTTCAGGGAAGACATTGAGCAACTTAGGTGTTAACAGTTTGACATTCTCTTTGATCAGCAAGGAATGTGTCAAAATCAACGACAGGCTCGATGTCTAAGGTTGTGAAATTACTCAAGCATCTGTCTTCCATTTGAATACAAATCTATGTGTAAGGGCTGTCCTATAGAAAGAAAAAACATTTAAACAATTATCATTAAAAGCTTTCACGCTGACAAAAACCAGAAGGACTCGTCAGACCTGAACGTTACTTATTTGCCAGATTCAAGGTGGCAGCCGTCTGTGTGTCACTGCTGCTGTGTTTCTCCCTACATGCGTTACACTGTGAGGCGGGGGATTGGCTGGTCTTCGGCAAGTCTGGCTGATCACGCCTCCCACATCCGACGATCCTGATTGGAGCGGCACACCAACCCTTCTCCAATCGCCGAGCTGCCTGCAGGACTGCCTTCGTGCCTCCCCCCCCTCAAATAGGCTGATCTGCTGCTGGTTCAGGGCAGCTACCTTTTGCTATGTAGTTTGCCCCGATGCTGGTCCAAACTTTGAACTCTGTGTGTGTCGGTGTATCCGTGTATCCTCAGTGGAAACAACCATTTCTGTGTTTGTTAGATCTGTGTGTTACTGAGTTAACTCACCTGGGCTGATCCCAGTAGTTGGTCTACAGACTTGGGCTACGGGAAGCTCGTTTACTGATCACTCACACCTGCTGCGCTCCCTGTGTTTTGCTTCTGAACAACGGCTAGAGAGGTTTTTATTTATTCCTTTTTCAAGTAGTTTAGTAATCCCTCATGTAGGAGGGATCTCTTTTTGTTATATTTGGTTCTTTGTTTTACGCAGCACCCACTTGCCCATTTTCTGTCTGACCATTTTGTGTGTATCAGACTGTTTAATAAATAATCTTTCCACCCATACCAAATCCATCTGGTTTATGTTTACGTCTCTCCTACCCCTAGAGAGCGGGGACGTAACAAAGAGATGACAAAAAGCGAAATAAAGTGAACATTGTGTGCGCTTGCCAAATATTATTCATGATTTTTTTTTTTACCCCATGAAATACATGGGTATCATTTACGCTGGGGACATGTCCCCACCACTTTTTGAAATTGCTGATTTTGTCCATCACTTTTTTAAAGCATAATTTGTTAAAACATGTTCTGAAATATATATTGCAGTTAAATAACAAATGAAAATGCCTTTAGAAAGGTCTGTTTACACATTAAAAAAACATGCAATGCAATTGAAATATAGAAGAAACAAAATGTGCATTGTCCAAAAAAAAGGAACTTAAGCTAAAAAAACAAGCCGATTATAAAATGACCCAAAAACATGCAGCACCAATCAGTAACTTTAACAACTTCTTGACACAGTTTCGTTTTGGCCAAGTTTTCCGTTCTCTCCCTTTGAACATGACAAAAGAGGAGGGAAGGCTAAATCAGGCCTACACGTGTTGCCTCAGCAGGGAGGATATTAAATGAGAAAAAGTTAATCTACAGGAGAAACTGATCTGAAAGCAACACAGAATGCCTGAGAGCTGCGCTGCTTTATATTCTATTATATTTATATACATTAACATGTCACATGCTACCTGAATTTCAGGTTTCTTTTTACAGAAATAAAAACATTTCCACCGCAAATTTGTGCAGAAACTTTCACAAGAATGCGAGAAGTGAAGTGTTTAATGATCAAAATTTCCTGAGGGAGGTCCCCTCAGACCCACCGCTCGTATATCTCAGCATTGAGCATATCTTTCAAACACTGTTTAAGGATCTTTTCATCTCGTTCTTGTGAAATTCATATTGCATATCGTGATGTCTTGCGAGCTAAGTGTCTCTTCACACCGCTAATCTGAGCCTATGTCCCCACCACTTTTCAACACAAAGTGACACCCTTGATGAAATATACTATAATGTTCAATATACTGTAGTTAATTGTTGTCACCGTTTGGAAATGAAAATAAACAGACCTTTTTTTAAAAATCTCAATTGCTTCTTTAGGTTGTTTAGGTAGTGAAACACTCAACATTTAGTTCCTTTCGCTGATTGTTAATAGAATATGCTCCCAAAAGGTGACGTTCACTGAAAGGCTTTTAAAAAATTAGTGTGCAGCTTGAAAGCCATATTTTTTTCCACATATGTGTAGGGGCTATTAGAAGAAAAAATCATGAATGGCTATAAACCATTATGACTCTTACTCACTCACACACACACACACACACACACACACACACACACACACACACACACACACACACACACACACACACACACACACTATAGAGTATAGAGATGTGAATTCACCACTGACACTTAATCAATCACTCTGCTGGAAGTGTGAGTGTCTGAGAGTCTGCAGATGTTCACCGCGCTGTGAGGAAGCCTTGGTTAAGACAGTCAGCAGGCAGTTATTGCCCCATTAAGTATACAGACAGGACGTGCACCACATAAACACACATGCACACAGTATGTATGCACACACAGTATGCAAGCCCATGATAGAACAATGGCTCTTGAAAAATAAATCTAAGGATGAAAGGACGAATGAGCACAAGTAGGCGACAGTGCTGTCTTTAACTCCTTATCTGAGAAGGAATTCCCTCAACCAAAAGACAGATATACAAACTATCAGTAAAAACACAAAGATATGTACCACAAACTCAATTGTTTTTTTTGTGATATTCCTCCACAAAAGGACAAAATCTGATGACTAAAAATTCTCACCTCAGAGCAGTTTCCTAATCTAAGTTTGCTCATGTGTGAGAACTAACAGGTTTTTGAGAGTTTTAAGTTTTTTTATGCTAGTTCAGATTTATTGCATAGCATACAGTGAGGAGTGACAGCACACAGTGTGTGTGGGGATGACACGCAAGAAGGGTCGTGAGCCGGATTCATCCCATCATCCCCTGACATTGTGAGTACCTACTATCTGCTTTAGCCTGCTGGGTGCCATAACATTCCTGAGAGATATTTGCTGTGTGTGTGTGTGTGCACTGAGGTGGGGTGATGAGTTATATGTGTGAGTGGGCCTGGGGCTCATTGCACAGTGTGAGTCAGGCTTTGTTAGCAGCGTGCCTCTCAGACATGTGAGCCTGCCGGCAGCTGAGCAGTGTGTAGGCCAGCTGTGTGTGCAAAAAACTCGCTAAAGCTACATGTTCAGTGTGCAGGTATGCAAGTATGTATGTTTGCGTGCGTGTGAGCCTCCAACACACCTCTCTACCTTTGCTAATTAAAGGAAGATCCATCCTGGTGGTTCACTCTCTGCTGAATTATAAAACCAACCTTGTGAAATAAGTTTGAACTTCTAAGATGGCGTTTAAATTTCGAGCAGTGTTGAGGGACTAATTTCTTGATGGAGTTCTTCCCTGTCTAATATGACCGTAGAACATTTCTGAGGTAGTAAGTCTGAAGTTTAGCAACTCGCATACAGTTTTTATTTGATTATTCAGATTGGTCTTGATTAAAAGTTAGCTGCATTAACATTAATATTAGCCCTGTAAGCGTAATGTGGTGAAAATATGTCAAGTAGTCAGTGTCCCGCAGGCCAACCAGTGGGTGGTAAAACAACAAAGTGTGTGAGTGCTTGCAGTAAACTAGTAACACTTCCTTAAAGTCATTAAAGCTAAATTTGTTTAAAGTACTTTAAGGTGTCATAGGTTCTTAGATTAATAAAACAAATATTTGTGAAGTAAACAATACATATAATATGATTTGGCAGAAGTGGAAACTGAGTCTCATTTTCTTTTATATTGTCCATACCATGATGAAGTCAGGGTGTCCATTTAACATGGCTAGATGAAACCGTAAAATATTCTGGTGTACAAATATTCACAAACTGGAATGGTTCTTAAGTTTGAATGAGTTAAAATTCGATAGCATGTCTCCAAAGCCTAGAAAAGAAAGCTATTTAATTACTATTTCTGATTTCTGATATCTCCAGTAGGATATTAAAAGCTATATGATTTGTCAGTGATTTATGAGTTTGTAGCCGTAAAGTTCTACTCCTGTGGTATTGTTTGAAAATGTATAAGCAGCATTCTGGATCTAAAAGAAATCTCAGCAGCTCCACACACTAACATACGTTAGTTTAATAAGTTCAAAAAGTGAGTTGTATAAACAAAGTTGTTGTTTTACTGGGGTTTATATGCCAGACTTTTTCTTGGCGCAGATACTTGCTGGGGTCTTGCTGTCACCATGAGGTTGCCAGCCCAGAATCCAGACACACCCTTAAACTTTTTATATTTACTTGTCCATTCATTTGTGCACTTTAGAGGTGCTGGTAGGTGTATTTCTTTAAAGGTCTGGACAGAACAGCTTAGCTGTTTCCCCCAGGTTAGACAGTCTCCTGGCTTCAGTTTCATATTTAAAGGTCCAGTGTGTAATATTTAGGAGGATCTATTGACAGAAATGCAATATAATATCCATAACTATGTTTTCAGTGGTGTATAAAGACTTTACATGAAGAACTGTTTTGTTTTTATTACCTTGGAATGAGCCATTTCTATTTACATAATGCGGGTCCCGTTACACGGAGGTCGCCATGTTGCGCCGCCATGTTTCTACAGGAGTCTAAACGCACAAACTGCCATATAGAGCATGTTTTGTCACTACGTTTAATACAGAAGAAGTAGAAGTAACACCAGAAGTACTACTACTAGTACTAGTAATAGTCGTCGTCGTCGTCGTCGTCAACTGGTTTGTTATAAGTAGGTAAACAAGAGAAATTTGGAGGACCACACTTAGTATTTAGCGCCAACAGCGTGTCGGCCACCGTGGCTTCTCCTACACGCTTGGAAAGGGAGGGGTGAGCTGTGACTAATGACCATCTTCATTCGCTTATCCGGGATCCTGGTCGCGGGGGCAGCAGCGCCAGCAGGGGACCCCAAACTTCTCTTTCCCGAGCCACATTAACCAGCTCTGACTGGGGGATCCCGAGGCGTTCCCAGGCCAGTGTGGAGATATAATCTCTCCACCTAGTCCTGGGGTCTTCCTCAAGGCCTCCTCCCAGCTGGACCTGCCTGGAACACCTCCCTAGGGAGGCATCCTTACCAGATGCCCAAACCACCTCATCTGGCTCCTTTCAACGCAAAGGAGAAGCGGCTCTACTCTGAGCTCCTCGCAGATGGCCGAGCTTCTCACCCTATGTCTAAGGGAGACACCAGCCACCCGCCACCCGCCTGAGGAAACCCATTTGTACCCGCAATCTCGTTCTTTCGGTCATGACCCAGCCTTCATGACCGTAGGTGAGGGTAGGAACGAAAATTGACCGGTAGATACGAGAGCTCGGACACAGCTCTCACTTTGGATGTACAGGGATTGGATAGCCCTGAGAAGGGCCCCCCTCACCCCATACTCCCGCAGCACCTCCCACAGTATCTCCCAGGGGACCCGGTCATACGCCTTCTCCAGATCCACAAAGCACATGTAGACTGGATGGGCCATACTTCTAAGCCCACTCCAGGATCCTGAGTGTAATGAGCTGGTCAGTTGTTCCACGACTAGGACGAAAACCACACTGTTCCGCTTCGATCTGAGGTTTGACTATCGGCCGAACCCTCCGTTCCAGCACCCTGGAGTAGACTTTACCGGGAAGGCTGAGAAGTGTGATACCCCTGTAATTGGCACAAAGTCTATGGTCCCCCTTTTTGAACAGGGGAACCACCACCCCAGTCTGCTACTCCTTGGGCACTGTATCCGACTTCCACGCACTGTTAAAGAGACGTGTCATCCAAGACAGCCCTTCCAAACCCAAAGCTTTTAGCATTTCTGGGCAGATCTCATCAATTCCTGGGGCTTTGCCACTGTGGAGTTGTTTGACTGCCTCAGTGACTTCCTCCAGGGAAATTGAAGGGAAACCCCCATCAGCGTCCAGCTCTGCCTCTACTAGAGAGGGCGTGTCAGTCGGATTTAGGAGTTCCTCAAAGTGTTCCTTCCACCGCCCAATTACTTCCCCAGTTGAGGTCAACAAGATCCCATCCTTACTGTACACAGCTTGGACGGTTCCCCGCTTCCCCCTCCTGAGATGGCGGACAGTTCTCCAGAAACACTTTGGTGCCGACCGAAAGTCCTTCTCCATGTCTTCTCCAAACTTCTCCCACACCCGCTGCTTTGCATCTGCCACAGCAGAGGCTGCAGCCCTTCGGGCCCGTCGGTACCTTGCAACCGCCTCCGGAGTCCTCCGAGACAACAAATCCCGGAAGGCCTCCTTCTTCAGTCGGACGGCTTCCCTGACCACCGGTGTCCACCACGGTGTTCGAGGGTTACCGCCCCTTGAGGTACCTAAGACCTTGAGACCACAGCCTTCCGCTGCGGCTTCAGCAATAGAGGCATTGAACATTGCCCACTCTTGTTCAATTTCCCCAACCTCCACAGTAATGCCAGAAAAGCCCCGCCGGAGGTTTGAATTGAAGATCTCACGTACAGGGGCCTCCTCCAAACGTTCCCAGTTCACCCGCACTAACCGTTTGGGTTTACCAGGTCTGTCCAGAGTCTTCCCCCACCCACTGACCCAACTCACAACCAGATGGTGATCAGTTGACAGCTCTGCCCCTCTCTTCACCCGAGTGTCCGAAATACGCGACCTCAAATGAGATGAAACAATTACAAAATCGATCATTGATTTTCGGCCTAGGGTGCTCTGGTACCATGTACACTTATGAGCATCCTTATGCTCGAACATGGTGTTCGTTATAGACAATCCATGACTAGCACAGAAGTTTCCCACTTGGGTTCAGATCAAGGGGGCCATTCCTCCCGATCACTCCTTTCTAGGTATCTCTATCATTGCCCACATGCGCGTTGAAATCTCCCAGCAGAACTATGGAGTCCCCTACTGGAGCCCCATACAGAACTCCATTCAGGGTCTCTAAACTGCTGTTTGGTGCATATGCACAAACAACAGTCAGAGTCCCCCCCCCCCCCACTACCCGAAGGCATAGGGAGGCGACCCTCACGTTCACCGAAGTAAACTCCAACGTTGCGGCGCTCAGCCGGGGACATCACACCTTGGGCAACTCCAGAAAAGAATAATGTCCATCCCCTATCAAGGAGTACAGTTCCAGAACCGAGACTGTGCGTGGAGGTCAGCCCCACCAGATCTAACTGTTAGCGCTCCATCTCCCGTACAAGTTACGGCTCCTTCCCCCACAGAGAGGTGATGTTCCACGTCCCCAGAGCCAGCCTCTGCCACCCGGGTCTGGTCCATCAAGGCCCCTGACCTTTATTGCCACCCATGTGGCAGCGCACCCGACCCCTGCGGATCTTCCGATGGATGGTGGGTCCAAAGGATGGAGAGGGGGGTGCCACGTAGCTTCTTCGGGCTGTGCCCGGCCTTTCTGTGGCAAACCCGGCCACCAGGCACTCGCCGACGAGCCCTCCCTCTGGGCCCTCCCTCTGGGCCTGGCTCCAGACGGGGGCCCCGGGCTTCCTCCGGGCAGGGTCTCTCCTCCTCTTCCTCGTATCAGGGGTCTTTGTGAACCATTCTCAGTCTGTCCCCTCACCTGGAACCACTTTGCCTTGGGAGACCCTACCAGGAACACTAGGCTTCGGACAACACAGCCTCCAAAAAGAGAAATAGTACATGTACATGGGACATAAAGAAGTATACAGAACTTTGATTTGTGTAAAATCACGTATTGCATATACATATTTTGCAAACATGTGATTTGTAATATGGTTATAACGGTTAGTTTACTGTCCATGTAGAGTGAACTAGATGTCTGTGTTATTTGCTCTGATAATGCTAATCCAACATATCTTTGTAGTAGCGTCCTTGCTGATTCCATATTCCGACAGAAGAGCACATGAACACACACTAAAGTCAGAACAACAACTTCAGAACTTGGGAAATGGGACCATCCGAGGAGCACGTGAATGCATCATGGGCCACTTGTTGCAATTCGCAACCCTCACCACTAGATGCCACTAAAAAATAAATAAATAAATACTGAACCTTTAACAGACAGACATGAGTGGGATCGATTTTCTCATCTAAATATCAGCTGGAAAATGAACAATATTACCCAAAGCTATCCCTCCAGGTTCCTCTTTGACAATATAACAATTTATTTATAACAATAACAGCTACACATCTCAGTGGCATTAGAACCTCTCTTACCAAAAATAAACAATTTTCATAAAGGGATGAACTGTTTTGTTTGTACTTGGTTAATACTTTGTGTTGTGTGTGTTTACATGCCCAGTATTGTTTTCCCTCTCATTAGAGTGTTAACTCTGATTCTTGTTGTGTTTTTTGGTAAAAACAGTTTCTAAAATGATTATATTTCTTCTTCTAGCTAATGAACCTTCCCTTAGGAATAGCAATGAATTTGTAAGCCTTTCTGTGTGTTGTTGAAAACACTCTTTAGCTTTGTATTAAACACTAAAATAACTTTTACCCACCCCAATTTCCATGGAGAAAATCCTTTTGTGCGTATTATCCAATAGAACTCACTGACATCAGTTTCATAGTTGAGACATTAATAGAAAGCTGTTAGAAATAGCATTTAGTGACACTGCATTTTTAAATCGGCATTCTAATGGAAGATTTACTTTGTAAACAACATTGATAATTAGCTGGGCATATTTTAGCTTGTTAAATATAACTGTGGCACCTTGACAAGTAATTAAGCACATTTTATTAAAAACCTCCTTGACTGTTTATTTTCAGCAACACCTGCCTCCACACATCACTGTGGGATCTATTTAAGATTTCCAAATCCTGAAGAAGCAACTTAATACATCCAGAAATAAGTGTAAGTTTCATCCAGGATGTACTTGACTTTGACTTTGAATAATTCTCAACATTATTGATGATACAGTGTCATCCCCGTCGCTACAGCAGTTCCACTGAAAGTCCCAGCTGAAGGTCCACGTGGGATGGTCTCAATGTCAAGAAATGAAAATGAGAATAATTTATATCATGGCTCTCCATCACACCAGTGGGAAGGATGAATAAACCAGAACACTGAGCCTAACTCACCTACAGCCAAGGACAAGTCCTTAAACTCTTGGAGCCGCTGAAGGTGTGACCCTGATCCTGAGCCTGTGTTTTGGTGATGGCTAATAACTTACATAGTCTTTCTCTCCACCATCTATCCCTCTCTGTCTCATCCTCCCACCCCTGTAGCCTTTACATGTTAGTACATCATTACCAACACATGACACATTATAACTTTTTGGACTGTCTGACCTGCAACACAAAATATGTGAAATGGTTTATGAGCGATTTCAGACATGGTTTTTTGTCTTGGCTGTGAAATTTGCCTGATATCAGAAAGAATTGTAAACTCGTTACACTCTGACATTGCCTCCACTTTAAAAAATTGCCGTGTGGGAGGGGGATTGTATTTTCCCTACCCAATCACTAGAGATTAACGTATCTGACTAGACTAAAGTCAAGACTGATGATTAGTCATGCCAACATACAAATTTTGACGGTGTTATAAGAGTGGAGCGGAGTGAAGTAAAAACAAACTACAATGTCAGGCGCTACTGAGACATGTTGTCTATTAAAAATTTATTTGCAGCATCTATTTTGTCTATAGTGGTTGCCATTGTTGTTATTACTCTTCCTTGGTTCCAGCCCACGGCTTTACAACAGTGTTAGTCCCACCTGTGGCGCTGATTGGCTAATGGTTAGTGCCCCCGCAGCGCTCCTTGGATGCTGTTTCATGTCATGATGCCAGACCACAATCGGTCAATTCGGTGGAGTGGACAGATTCAAAGATCTGGACTCGGTAGTTTGGCCAACAGGAAGTAGGCAGTGGGTATAACCCTGCCACTGGTCAACTATTTCAGTTACAATTCTCCTCCCCTTCCACTATCTTCTGACACTATTTTGCAAAAGCACAATCACTGCATACATCCTTAGCTTTACCAAAGACAACTGTGATTGGTTTAAAGAAATACCAACAAGCCAGTGTTTTGTTTTTCCCTTATACCAGACCTTTCTTCAGGGCTGACAACTTTGAAATCTATCCCTCTGAAATGTGTATTTACACCACAATACAATGGGATTATACAGAATTATGTATTTTTGCACAAAATGTTGAAAAAATTAAGGAATAAATAACTTCCTGTGGTAAATTTATTTGATTCTTAAAGCCCAAAGTGAAACCCTAAATATTGCTTATGGGCTCGTATATTAAAGATTAAAGCTTTTAAATACCATACCATGGTACACCCAAAGATTTTTCCCCCACTTAATTGGCTGAGTAGTGTACTCAGGACTGTGTGGCATGTAAGACTGTGCTTGATCTATGGCCCCCTAACTCTACTGTTGCAATTTTTTTTGGAGGGCATAACTTACACCTGGAGTTGGGTAGTTTTTTTTCTGTCGAAATTCATTCTACTTTGTCAGTTTCATTTAAGATCTCCAGCCATGCATGATAAATGGTTTGACAGCACAATTCGCAGTTTGTTCCACAATAATCACAGTATAATACAAAAATATAGAAGAGAACAGGGGTCCCATCAGAAGAGGCCACACTGGTGAGTGTTTGCATTAATCAGCTAATAACATGTTCAATGATATGCATTATTCAACTTAATTGGTACAATTTAACCAATTGAGGACCAATTGTGTGTTTTATGTAAATGAACACGTGAAGTGTGTGTGTGTGTGTGTTGTGTGTGTGTGTGTGTGTGTGTCTCTGTCTCATGTTGTGGGGACATAAATCTGTTTACACAGTAACATTGTGGGGACTCACCTTCCTAATAGGGACAAAACAAAAACTTTGTTAGTGTATTAATTTCACAGGGTAGTGTTGTCTCAAATCAAATACTGCCGTTGTGCACTAATGGGAAATGATGATATACAAATACCCCCAGCACAGAGGCCACCTGCAGATCTAAAAAAAACAAAACACACACAGCCAGGATTTATCATCCAAAACAAAAAGCTCAGAATTGGGTTTTTGCTAAAGAATTTGCTTTGGTATGTTGATGCATAAAAAAAGAATTAAAGCATGTACTGTAACCTCAACTGTAAGCTAGCAATGTAATGTCTAATATTATAATAAGGCAACAACCTTTCATACTGTTTTTTTTTTTGCTTTTTTCAATATTCACAAGCCAAGAATTTTCTGTACATCACAAGCCAGATGCCTCTTGATTTAATTTAATTACTCAATATAATTGGTAAGTCAGTGGTTAAGCAATCCAAGATGGCAGCATGTCAGTGTTAAGTGTTGTCTGTTTTTACTAATAAGGTTTTCTCTAACTTTAGTTTTTTAAATTTTACACTGAAGTAAGGCAAAGTGTCAGGATCGAGGCAAACCAGGCAAAACAAACTCACGGTACTGGAAACTGGCAGACCAAGACTGAAACAAGCAAGCATATATACACAGGGTTAACAAGCTGGGTGGGGATACACAGGTGAGAGACATGAGACTAACGAGACACAGGCAGGCAGAGAGCTGGGGAAAACAGAGACTAGCAGGCAGGCAGATTACTGAGGGGGAAAAGACATAACACATGTTCCTCAACACTAAACATATCAAATATAAATAAACTAATAAAAGCAGACAGATCACAAATAACTAACACCAACAAGAAACAGCTAAGATTAAACAGAACTAAGCGCAGACATGGGCAAAACACAGAAGTACACAGACCAGGAGTAACACTTAAGACATAAACTACAGGGTACAGGCAGGACTGACGAGCAAAACCACAATATGAGACAGAGCGTCTAAACACTACAAACACTGCAATGACCGGACAAAGACTAAACAGAAACACCAGGTATATATATGCACACAGACTAACGAGCTAGGAGGAGACACACAGGTGAGGGACATGAGGCTGACGAGACACAGGCAGCAAGAGATAACTGGGGACAGACGGAACACTTGACAGGCAGACACAGGGCACGATAACAATTAACAGAAGAACACAGACCAGGATAAACACTTAAGACATGAACTAATGTACAGGACTAAGAACTAAGACACCGAACTAGGAACTAAATAGAGACAAGACAGATAATAAGTAACTTAAGATGCAGATGAATATATATAATAATAATAAAGGCTACACAGAGACTAAAGCAGAATTATCAAATCAGCTTAATAAATGAACCGGCAGAGAACATAAATTGACATCTAGCAAACGACAGAACTCAAGCATGATGGTACGGAAACTAATACACGAGACTGGAACAGAACTGAGATCAGGAAATACCAAAACACCACTAAACACCAGCTGACAGATAACACCAGATAACAATAACACAGACTATAACAGATAGAGAAAGACTGAAATAACAAACTGAGAACTACACAAGGCAGGCAAGCACACAGCGTGACAATTCTTGGTCTGCTGCCAAGCTACCTATGTGTTCATATCATGCAGAAAATAATGGGTGACATGCTTTGCGTTCTCAGGACTTCTTTATGCTCTCGGGAAACGGGAAAGAAAGCTTTTCTGTATTCTGCACCCTCAGCATGGAATACGTTGCAAAAGGTAAGGTTGCATGAAACTCACTGAATTAATCTCGCTAAATGCATTTAAATCCAAATGAAAGACTTGGAGGCAGATGCCTTAATATGTAAATGTTCTTAGATTGTAAAAATTATTTAAAATGACTTTATGAAATGTTAGCTTACTAGTCCTCTGTGTTATTTGTCTGTACCTATGTTCGTATTTATTTATTTTTTATATGCTGCTGCCTGTCTTGGCCAGGTCACCCTTGCAAAAGAGGTTCTTAATCTCAAAGGGACTCTCTGGTTAAATGAAGGTTAAATAAATAAAATAAAATAATGAAAGAATAACAAACATTAAAACTATATCACAGCTTTGTGGTCTTTTTTTTAATGTTGTTGTTGGACTTGTCTGCTACTTGGCTGCAGTAGTCTGTGTGACTGCAGGACCAGAGGGCTCCTTAGCTTCCCCCGGCGGTGGTTGTGGAGCTTCTCTCACATTTTTGTAAAATTGATAATATTCAACATCTACACATTTGATATCTCACCAAAACTTCTCAGAATTGAATTTAGTGATAAATTCTGTAAGTGTGTGTGTGGAGAGGGGAAGTCACAGAGACCGTCACAACAGAGAAACCCACCTCCTACCCCTGTTGCTCCTCACAACACACATGTGGCAGCGTCAAAGTAGGACAACCGCTTCTGAATTCACGTAAACAAAAGCAAAGCTGCGAGAAACCTTGCAGCATCGTAAGCAGGATAACAATAGATTTCCTTTGGAGAGTATGTAGCCGTTCGCCCTTCAATGTTGCATTTTAAGCATGTAATCAATCCAGAGTAATTGAATACGTGGTGAGCATGCTGAGGTATGAAGGAGGGGAGAGGAAGGAGAGAACAAGAAGATGAAAGAAAAGAAGACAAAATAGGACGAAAGGAAGGAAGGATAGAAGGAAAAAGAGAGGAGAGGCTGTTGGTTTTCCAAGCGTAAACACAAGAAACCAAGGATGCATCCAAAATGCAGACAACAGGCTGAGCAGATCCATTTAAATAGTTGTAATAATTAATGAAAAAGGTACACTGGCTTACGTTGCTGGGTAAAGGCAGGTACAGGCCAAACTGAAAAGCTGTCCAAAACAACATAAATCCAAAGGGGGAGAAGGTGGGACAGAACCCAAAGTCCACAATTCAAGTGAGGAAAATCTGACATAATCCAAATCCAACATAAATCCTAAACAGGCAAAGAGAATTTGACACAGAAGATAAACTTGACAAGAAGCAATTGTGGAGACACAGACATAAATAGACAAGTGCAGGATCATTGGACAACATCAGACAATCAACAGGAAAACACAGACAGGATAAAGTGAAACAAGACACAAGAGAGAGACACTTTCAAATAACACAGGAAACAAAAGAACACAAACCAAAACGAAGGTTACGATATGGTAACCCTAGTTCTATAAGCACAGGCGAGCCCTCTACTGGACTCTATGGGTACTACCTCCTCCAATCACACGCACACACTTGCCCACTGAAATGTTATTGTGCACATGGCCGACCAATAGGACGTCGTTACCGATACGTGCGTGACGTATAAATAGCAGTGTCCCTACTGCCTCAGGATCCGACCGCCTCTTCAGCAGACGCCGTCAGAGCGGCAGGGCTCATCGGTAGAGGGCTCCTACTGGACTCTATGGGTACAGTGGGTGGAGCTCGATGACTGTCTGCCCTAACCGCGACAAGTCCACCACATCACCTAGTGACAGAATGGTGGGAAACTGTTGAGAAGGCCGCTGGACCGATAGGGCCTGACCATTAATTAATTACTGAAACGTCAGGCACTTCCAGTGTATGTTCCCCCTCTATACCCAGTAGTCACCAGATCCTGGAGGTGTGTTTTTCAATCTGGCTGCACTGTGGACACCAAGACCAGCATGCAGCTGGGATGAACCGACAGCACACAGCTCACTCACCTTCTTAGCAGAGGTGAGAGCAAGGCATTTTCTATGAGGACTTCTCCCAGGTCTCATAAGGTGCAGATATTAGAGCCACCAACACAGCACAAGTCCTACTGAGGCGCAAGAGACACGACCCGTAGCTGTCTTCTCACACCCTGTAGAAAGCGAATCACGAGGGAGTGGGTGAAGACTGTTCTGTCACCAACCCCCTGTGACAGGAGAGATAGCTGCAGCGCAACAGCCCTTCTCCATCAGACCTTGCAGAAAGAGAAAACAGATCCCACCGAACAGGTAGGCAGTCCGTCTCCCTCTCAATGCATCAATGCTGAAAGCCCAACCACTTAGCTTTACAGCAAGACGTAGTGAAGA